>NC_136501.1:70006225-70101225 GCF_053919585.1 Euprymna scolopes
AGAAATAGTTACGTGTATGTGTGAGAGAGAGAAAAAGAGAGCGATGTAAAACTGGATAGAGTTATCCCCCTTAACTAATGCAGACCTTTTTACTAGAGGGCGTTATTACAAAAAAATTTCTTTTTCTTCTTCCCATGTTTTTTAAAGTCGTCTGCTTACATTTCCAAACGGAAAGCTGAATCGGTAAATGCACACATTTTTATTACATTAAATAGTGTTTTCCTTTACACAATGGGTACTGAATGTTTGCTTAAATTAAATGAAAAAAGTTACATTTTATTTTCATTTTCTATTTAAAAAGCCATTATTAACATGTGGAGAGTGTTTTTTTTATTATTCTGTACTTTCAACTAACAATTTCATTTAAAAGATGATATATCAAAATTTGAATTTAACTATAATAAGGATTATGATACCTCTTCAGTGCATATTTACCTATAAGTATGACCAACCACTTATAATTCAGTAACTGTAATTTAAAAAAAAATAACAATTATAATAAACAGAACGACTCATAGAAATCTATCTATATTCTTTTTTCATTTTAATATACTTTCATAGAAATGCTTTTGTTATGTAAAAAAAAACTATTTTCTTTATGCCACAAGTGTCACGCTCATACATGAATTCCATAGCTAATATAACGTACTGACCCAACGGGTCACGGGTGGTCTAGTATTCTTATAGAAATCTCAAAGATCCGAGGGGTATGAATAATATCGGGCACAAGTGTGTATATATATATATATATATATATATATATATATATGTATATATATATATATGTATATATATATATATATATATATGTATATATATATATGTATATATATATATATGTATATATATATATATATATATATATATATATATATATATAAAGTTGTAAGTAAGAGAAGATCAAGGAAACACTTTAGTCGCCATCACCAGTGTGAATGGCTGAAGTTACGGGCTTTCTAAATAACGTTGTGAAAAATATCGGAAGTCGTAAATGACTTTGCGAGCGAAATGAGTACAAACCTTCTCACGTCTGATAACGACGCTCATCTCCCTTTCCCCCTCTTTCTATCTCTCTTTGCACCTACTTCTCTCTGTGTCCCACTCTTTCTATCTCACCATATTTTTCTACCCTTCCTCCCGATGTATACATACATAAATACACACACACACACACACACATATATATTTATATATTTATATATATGTATATATAGAGAGAGATAGAGAGATAGATAGATACATAGATAGATAAAATTGATATTTGCTTCACTAGTCTCTTTCTTGCTGGTCTGTAAACCCTCCAAGTTCGTGATTACATGTTCTATTTTTTATAAAGGAAAAATGTATTAAATATTAATATAGTAAACGAAGTTTTATATTTAGAAAATAAAGAATAAAACAATATGTTTGATTTAAATTAAAATAAGTGAAGTTTGTAGAGATAGCATGGGCGTTCATGTAAGAAGACCAATATTCGCAATTAAGCGATTTACTTTATTTTTTATTTTATTTTTATACAGTGTTCACCGCTTATCAAGGCCCGGAAACCACTCAGGGTAAGGGTTATTGCAAGTACATTACTTTAGTGTAGAGATTTGACGAAGTGTTTACTTAAGCGGGCGGTTCATTAGGAATTTGTTAACGTTGGACTTGAATACATCCAAGGTGTAGTCAGGTGGGAAGCAGGCAGACGGAGCAGAGTTCCACAGGCGTGCAGTTCTAAGAAAGAAGCTTTGTTCATGGAATCCACGTTTTTATTTAGGCACAGATAAAGAGTGGGGCAAATTTTTCACAGTGGATTCAGCTAGACGGGTGTTTCTCGTGAAAGATTGGCGAGGGGGGATGAGAGATTGGAGTTCAGACGAGCACCTGCCATGGAAATAACGATAAAACAAAGATAGGCTCGCAACGTCTCTTCTGTGGGAGAGAGGTCGCAGGGAAGAGAAAAGGGCATCCCTTACTAAGCCACGAAGTCTATTTTGTACTCTGTCAAGGCAGGATAGGCTGTTTTTAGCAGCTCCTGCTCAGATATGGGAGCAGTATTCCATCCTTGGACATACTTGGCTTTTATATTGATAGAGAATTGCATCAGTAGTGAGACATCTTCTGGTGCGATAGAAGGATCCCACCATCTTTCCAGCGACCTTGGCAACAGACTTGATGTACGTGTTCCATTTCAGATAAGGAGTAAAGGTCAAACCCAGAAGCTTTAACTTAGAGCAAATAATAATTACCGAAATTAAATAAGTAGAAATGATCAGTTTTGTAACTTGAAAAGGAAAGTAATGATTTGTGTATCAGTTTATGCGCAAGTAACAAGGGTAGATAGGGTCGTATATGTATGATGTGCATAATACTTTCGGATGATGATGGTGTCGGTATGAGGATTTTAGATATAGAGAGAAAACTCCTTACTGCTTACATGTTTGCGATCGAGGTAATGTTTCTGCGAGGATGTTATATAGGATTTTATTATAACGAATAAATGTGTATAAATCGGAGTTCAAAAGTTGCATGAGATAGTTGATTATAGTTTAGACATGAGGTTGGTCTTATTTCAAACCTACAGTAATTTAGTTTATATTAGGGGGTTCTGCTATCAAGATATTATATATGAAGATAAGCAACAAAAAAAAACGAACAAGGAATCAGAAAAAACAAACAAGCATGGAAGGATACAGTAATGTATATATATATATATATATATATATATATATATATATATATATATATATATATATATATATATATATAACTGGGTATATATTGTTTATAAAAGTTTGGAAGATAACGAACTAAATGTATTTGTAATAAAACTTCTGAACTTTGACATCTTGCAAGGATCAGGTGAAAATTGTATGATAAGATTCATTTTTAGAAGCTGCAGATACCAGTAAGTAAAAACATATTAATTTTGACATTATCCAACGTGTTCAGGTATGAGTCCAGTGGGCATTACAGATGGCATCTCTACTTGGACGCGCTGATATGTAGAAGTAAGCTGACACTAACAAGATGTCATCAAAATATGACCACGTAATTAGAATATGATATAACAAAATATATAACATAGAAAGTTAATGTTGTGTCCGTCTTATTTAGTTGTCTTTTAGTTTCCAGTAAACGCAAGGACTTATTCAATAATGTAATACAATTATCACAACCAACATGATGATTTTGTATAGCAATGTCGGATTTGTATTTATTGAATTGATTAAGTGCATATATATGTATATATATATATATATATATATATATATAGAAATATATATATATATATATGTATATATATATATATATATATATATGTGTGTATGTGTGTGTGTGTGTGGGAGTTTGTACGTGTGAGATCATTCCTCATAGGTTTCGGCCAAACCTACCTTTTGTAAATTTCACGCAAAGGAAATTTACATGTCTAGAAGTGTTTTTCGATGTTTTTAAGTATCGAAAGTCGAAAGAATTTGACTATAAAAATTGCTTTCCTCTCATCTAGACTAGCCTAGGTACCCGGTGTTTCCCGGATGTTTGGAGGCGTGTGTGGAGAAAAAAGTGGTGATAGGCAGGCAGGCCCGTATCTTACCGGGAAGGAGGAAAAGAAGGCGAAAAAAAAAACGTCACCTCTTTGCCGTTGCGTTCATAATAAAACGGAGTGGCGAAGATTTTAATTAAGGCTAGTCAATCGAAAAAGTGATGGCTTTCGAAAATATAGGACAAAAAAGTGCTCAGAAAAGAATGAAGGAATTAATGTTTTTGCAAATTGTTCGATATTTGTCGTCAGAAACTCAAAACAATACCGACCTCGGTAAAATCTGTCTTTTCTGTCAAAAGTGTTAGGAAGACATACATACATGCATACATACATAAATTTAAACAGGCAGCTGGGATTTATATCATCGATAATAGAATAATTTTCCAGAAGGAATATTTTAGATTACACCGGCCACTGGGATAATATCATTTTAGCAAATCATTTGTTCTTAAAAGAATATTTTTATTATCTGGAGATATATATTAGTGGGGTAACATTTAATTACAGATCGAATGATTTCCTGTTTAAGTCCGAGTATACCTTACCGTTTTCTTTTATTTTTCTTATTAATGAGGTAAATTTAAAATACAAGAAGAGGTACCATTAAAAAGTACTGCAAATGATTTCTTCGTTTGCATGTTTTAACGATAAACATTAATCCCAAGTACCTTTTCCAAGTCACTGATGCTGAAGCCAAAATATCAGCTGACGTGATGCTGTAAACAAACTCCCACGAAATATGATGAACGAACTTGTTATATTTATGTATTATTTTACGAATAAGTCCATTAGGAATATTATTCCTCGAAATATATAATAATCAATTAAGGATTGATTATATAATAATACACATGCAATCTGTATTAATAAAATCATGTATATATATATATATATATATATATATATATATATATTTATATATAATTGTATGCCTCCATTATAAGGTTTTAAATCAACAGTACTTATTTCGTTAATAGAACTAGGTAGTAAGCTTTGAGAATACATATGACAATTAAGCTACATACATTGTTTCTCGTTTTCATTTTTGTAAGGATCTCAGGATCAATATAACCTGACAAATCATCACAACTACGAAACTTATAAAATTCTCTCGAGTAAAATGTTCGCCTTTATATTGAAAACTTCCTACATACATACAATTTAATAGACCGCAGAGGTAATTTTTTTTTTTGATTTGCCCAAATTTCGACCCTTTTACATTTATTTTTTGGGGCTCAAATGAAATTAAAATGGAAGATCCATGCCCATGTAACCTGCATTTAAAATTGCAAGTGTTTAGACCCGAAATCGGCAGAAGAGTTGGATAGAATTGTGACAGCCGAATTTCTGGCCGAAAACCGATTAAAAAGTTTTCCTAAATTTCAATACTTCACATGTCAAATCTCGAGTCTCTTGACTAGAAATTGTCAGAGTTATTTTGGTAAGGAAATGTACACAGACACAAACAGATATGTACACTTATATATGTATATATCTATCTATATATCTATAAAAGTGAACCTGTAATTGTGTGTGTGTCTGTGTATATTTCCCTACGCAATAACTCTGTCAATTTTAAGTCTTCAGACTGGAAGTTTAATATACAGGGTACAAAAAATCTTTGTAATCCATTTTCCGCCAGAAATTCGGCTGTTAAGGGATCAAAGTGCAACGATTTGCCCTTCAAGAACTCTACCAAACTCATCCGACTATTTTGTGGTCAAAACACTTGAAATTTTAGATCTTGGTTCCTTGGACATGGATGTAACTTAATAACTTGATTGGAGCCCAAAACAATAAATGTTAAGGGGTCAGAATAGGGGCCAAATTTAAACGAAAGTAGTTTTTTTTTGCTTAACATACACCTCCAAACACCCGGGCAGCGCCGGGCTGAAATGCTAGTATATCTATAAAAGTGAACGGGTGTGTGTGTGTGTGTGTGTGTGTGTGTGTGTGTGTGTGTGTCTGTCTGTGTACATTTCCCTACACATTATCTCTGTCAGTTTTCAGTCTATAGGCTCGAAATTTGATATACAGTGTACTGAGATTTGGGGAAATCTGTTCAATGGTGTTTTTGCCAGAAATTATGCTTTTAAGGGGTCAAATATCAACGATTTAGTCTTCGAAAACTCTGCTAACGCCCTCCTCCAAAAAGTTGAAATTGTGGACATGTTGCTGACTTAATAATGTGATTGGAGCCCAAAATAATAAATGTTACGGGGTTATAATAGGGGGCAAAGTTAAAAAAAATACGTTTTTTTGCCCAACATACACCTCTAAAGACCCGGGCAACGTCGGGTGTAAAGGCTAGTATATCTATAAAAGTGAAAGTGTGTGTGTGTCAGTCTGTGTACATTTCCATTTCTCTGTCAATTTTCTAGTCTATATTATCGAAATTTGATATGCAGGGCATTGGGATTTGGGAAAATCGGGCTTGGGCCAGAAATTTTGCTTTTAAGTTAAACGATTTGACCTTTGAGAACTCTACCAAACTCTGCGGCCTCTACAAAATTACTCAGATAATTTCTGGTCAAACATTTGAAATTTGACATAAAGTGTAATCAGAGATAGTGCAAGCTTTTAAATTGGTTTGGGTCGAATTTTTTTTCGTTGCCAACATATAAATATATGTATGTATGTATTTTTTCATGTCTACCTACAACATTCGACAGAGGTGACGGATTTTTACAAGATCAATGACCTTTGAAATTTCGACATTTCAGACGACAAATATCGAAGAATTAGGTAAAAAACATTAACATTTCACCTTTAGTTGAGTAATTTTCTACAGGGGGGTCGCTTTTTTCGCCGACACTTTCGAAAATCATCCTCCCCTTGCGATTGGCTAGCCTTAATTTAAAGGTATGTCACTTCCGGTTTGCGGTGGTTGTAACAGCAAAGACGTCAGGTTTTGCTTTCCCTTTCTTTTCCTCCTTCGCGGTACCACTTTTTGTTTTGCTCAACATACACATCCAAACACCCAGGCAATGCCGGGCTAAAATGCTAGTATATCTATAAAAATGAAAGTGTCTGTCTGTCTGTGTACATTTCCCTACGCAATAACTGTCAATTTTCAGTTTATATTACAGACACGAAATTTGATATACAGGGGTGTGAGATTTGGGGAAAACTTTGTACTCGGTTTCCGTCTAGAAACTTGGCTGTTAAGGAGTCAAATTTCAACGAATTACCCTTTGAAAATCTAGCAAACTCCTCCAAACATTTTTGGTATAAATAATTTAAATTTTAGATATAGGATCCGTGGACATGTATCTAACGTAATTACTTGATTAGAGCCCGACACAATAAATGTTAAACGGTCATAATTGGGGACAAATTTAAAAAAAAAATTGACCTTTGCGATCTCGTCCAAATAACTCAGACAATTTCTGGTCTAAACATTTGGAATTTAACATAAAGGGGATTAAGAGATAGGGCAAGTTTTTAATCGGTTTTGGTCGAAATTTTGAGCAACCAATATGTAAATGTATGCATGTGTGTTTGCATGTCTGCCTAAAACTTTCGATAGAGGCAACGGATTTTTACCAGATCAGTTGAAGCTCGACCTTTCAGACGACAAATACTGAACAATTTTCTAAAAACACTAATTTCTTCACCTTCAACTTGGCATTTTTCTACGGGGGGTGGGTCGCTTTTTTCCGAAGTCATCTTTTTTTCGATTGTCTAGCCTTAAATTAAACCTACGTCACTTCCGGTTTTGATGTGGTCGTAACAGCAAAGTTGTCAGGTATAAAATTAACAAACTATGCATGTTCGGTCTAAACGCATGTAAATTTCAGTTCTACAAAAGCAGAAATAACTAAGTCCATCATCCCCCCACACATTTAGTCCCAAATGTCCTCAACTAGCAAGGACTTATCCTACCTTGATAGAGTTCAAAATAGGCTTCGTATTTTTGTAGGAGATGTCCTTTTCACTTCCCTCCAACCTCTATCTCACAGGAGAGAAGTTGCGACTTTGTCTCTGCTTGATCGTTATTTTCATAGCACATGTTCGACTGAGCTTCAATCTTTGGTCCCCTGGCCAAAATTTCACAAGGGACACTTGTCTAGTTTAAAACACTACACAAAAATACTCCCACTCTTTATCTGTACTTAAACGTAGATTCCATGAACAAGAAGTGCACGCCTGTGGAACTGCCTTCCGTTTTCTTGCTTTCCAGCTGACTATAATCTGATTGTGTTCAAGTCCAACGTAAACACGTTTTTGATGGGCCGTTCCGCTGTAGTTAAGAAATTTACCAAACTTCTATTACTAACAATTACTATATTGTCCAGTTGACTACTGTACACTTTTAACACTTATCCTCGAGTGATATCTGGGCCTTTATAAGTGGTGATGCCTGTATAAAAAAACATAATAACATTTGAGTTCAGTTCAAAACTGCTAAATATACAGGCACCGAAAAGTTTGAAAAAATATGGTAAAATAGTCCCCCAAAATGGAGTAGTTTTTAGCCCAAAAGCAGCCCCTGGAACACACACAAGAATTATTGCGAAGTATAGACAAAAGAATGAATCAGTTAGGTACAACTTTTCAGAAAAGTTTATAATAATCCAAGGCATCATTTTTTTTAATAACACAAAAAGTGTCAATTTGAGCAGTGTTAACCCAAAATGCACCCCCAGGTGTGCAACGGAAGTTTTTTTTTTTTCGAAAAATCCGCCCTCTTATTTCTTTTAATCATATCATGTTTAATGTTTGTGCATTTTATAAATCCAAGGCGTAGTCATTGAGAAAAGTGCAGACATACGAACGGATGAACGAACGAGGGTGAATTTAGAGGCTCACCCTCCTTTTGTCGGAGAACCAAAAATATATGCAAATATGCTCATTCTTTACCAACAACTGTCTTATTCTATACATCTATGTGTATATCAACCAGCGTAACAGGTATCCTATGTATAATATACGCTTATATTCTGCTTACGTAAAGCAAAATGGTACGCTCTTAGCCTAACAGCAGTAATCACTTTCATTTACGTAGACATGGACATTAAAGCAAAGAAACGAATATCGGTAATTATCTATTAAAAGAAACGAATGTCATCCACACGGATGTATATATAAGTCCTCTCGAATTGGAATCATAAGATTAATTACAATACACTTTCTCATCGTTTGTTGTCATTACCCAGCGCGCTCGGTTACAGACATTGGGTAAAACAAAGTACCACAGATCTTAGAAAATGTCTGAAATCTTACAGCAATGCTTCTTATTCTGGGGATATGATTCTTGTTCTGGCAAATAGATATTTACATTCAACGATTCTAAGACGAAACTAATTTCCTTTAACGATTACAAGAAACCATTTGAATCACTGCTTGTCGAAATTTATAATAAATTACATTAAAGTATTCCGTTCAAACTGCTTAGCGTTCATATGCTACATACATTTTAATACATACTCTTCGGATATTGGCAGTGTTGCTGCAAGACAGATAAGATGTTTCCCTACTAAGCTATAACATTAACTAACCTGGTGTGTCTTATGTATCTAGAAGACCATCATTGACTTATGCCTTGATTATTGTTGCCATATCAACGCTAATGCATCTGCCACTGGTATTTCTCTCTTATCCAGTTTCTAAGAATGTATCGAAACTAATACCGGCTCTCTCAACGAAACTTATACCACTTTCTCACCCGCGACATATTGCTCCCACATTCCTGTTTTTTACGTAAATATCTTCGCTAATTCGACAAACATTGTTATACTCACATACATTAGTAGAAATCAGTGTTACTAATACTGCGAGATTAAACTCTGCTGAGATGGAAAAGATAAAGCAATACAGATACTTATTATGACGATTAAATTGAAATTCCTCGTAATTACAGTAATTATCGGAGCCACCACACTCATAAAAATAATTAGACATTACCTGGAAACATACACGATGTGCCAAGTGCAAGATATATAGTACAATTATGTTTAAATGGACGCATAGAATTGTAAACGTACTTCTTGAATTGGATGTATCAGATTGCTATGAATTAACATCCACCCCATAAATAAAATATGAATAAAATTGAAAATAAAACAATGTAGAAATGATATGTTAGATACGTCAACGTATCTAATTAGCGTGACCAACACGCAACTAGTCTGTTTAATAAGCCGTTTTCAAATTCGGAATGATAATTTGCTTAACGCATGCCAAAGTTTCACCCCAAAAATCATTATCAAATAGATCACAGGTTACATTTACAGCATCTGATAAAGCCTAAAATTTAACATCGATGTTTTACACAAATCCTATCCTTTAAGATTATTGCAATCAACGCCCAGAAGTCTTACTCAATATTCGAATAATTGTACGAGAGACCGCGTAACTCTTCAATGATTTCTATATCAACAACCTGACTTGACCCAAACACATTGCGTCCATAGAACTTCAGAGAGTATAACTCCAGCTTTACTTATCTCTGCAATTATTTAAACTACGAGAAATTATTTCGATCACCTTGGGAGAATCTATAACCTTCCCGATATTAACGCGACTGGATACTGGTCTTCAACATTTTAAGACAGACCTATACGTCAATCAGTTTTTACTACTTCAGCCAAATCAATATTCCTTGTGACAAGCAACATAGATTTCGTCCTGCAGCATACTTAACTGGGACACCACAGCGGTTTAGAAAATCTGTTACTGTAAGTATCGTTTCTGGGGTGATAAATATGTATATGTCGAATGTTGTGGGATAGAGTTTTAGAATAAAAAATGCTGTACAATTGAGATGATATAGAATATTTGAAAATGTTTTTTCAGAAATTAAAATTTTACCTTTGATTAGTTGATTAAAGCAGCTTTTGATATAGAAAAACACCCGACGCACATAACCTCCATGCTGCCGTTTCTCGATAGTCTATTTTGTGTTCCATGCTTTTTCTGTCTCTTTACA
This sequence comes from Euprymna scolopes, assembly GCF_053919585.1. Classification (NCBI taxonomy): domain Eukaryota; kingdom Metazoa; phylum Mollusca; class Cephalopoda; order Sepiida; family Sepiolidae; genus Euprymna; species Euprymna scolopes. The sequence goes on from NC_136501.1 coordinate 70,016,686, forward strand.
CATAATATATTATACCAAAATTAATGTTCAATTGTTGACTATGTGCAAATGACACAACTATATATGCCAACATTTTAAAAAGTGCTGATTATAAAGATCTATAAAACCTAATGTTATATTTGAAGCGATAACATATGTGTACTGTTTCTCTACAGTCTCTTATTTGCCCACCAACGGTATGTTAGTAATAATTTTTAGTCTAAATGAATAGATCTCTCTACAAAGAAGTCCGCATATATAATACCTTCTATCTAATCTAACAAAACAAAGCTTACACAAAGAATGGTTTTACTCTTCCGCTAGACAAACTGCCACACCTTAATGTTTACGTCTAAGAGTTATATACTCTATTCACATCTGAGAAAGTCTTATCTTGTGCAGTGCAAGATGACCATTGTATTCTAATGAGGATCATCTATTGTCGTCCATACAGCTTCTTTCTAGCTTCTCTCAACTATATCGTAATGACTATGAGCTTGACAGAGCTCATATTCCGATATAGTCAATGCTATTGAGCCAAAAAAAACTTGTTTCCACTCCATTTCACTCTTTAATTAAAACTAAATAAAACTTGCCTAAAAATACTTTCTTAATTAAAACCTCCGATTTGTTGATCAATATAATATCGGTATGCTTTCCAACCAACATACCATGGTCGGATTTAAGTTTTTTCTGCATGTTTTCCTCTTCTTAAGAAATGTACTGCCCATATAATCCATTGTTTCCGAAAGTCTTCTCAGAGACGACACCCGATAAACTGACAATCTCTTTAATACTTATCATAACGTTTCTATAAATCGTTATAAGGTATAACTTATGACTAATCATAAATGAATGTTAGTCTACGAAATATATATTTTAAATGACATGCTCGTTTTTGTAACTTTTTTATTTACATAACTGCATAACTGAGCACGCAGATGAACGAGAAAGTATTACGAATATATGATTGGTGTTATTATGTGTAGTCGACGACGTTTCTTTTTCTTAGAACTCGTCACAATAATCTCATAGAAGTTTTCACGGGAAATTAATGGTGTGCTCTTTCGCAATCTTGTAAGAACTTATGAAGGACAAAAAACTGAAATACAATATTCATGTTATTGAGTTTTATTTAATAAAATGCATTCTACGCCGTTAGAGAGTTAGCATATATACGTTCCACTATATACGGATCACAATCACAGATTATTAGATATCGGTATAAATTATATATTTTTTATTCTTTTCCCAATTCATTTTCCTTTATACATGTTAATAATAACAAATTAAAAGAGTTTGAAGACGTGTGAAGCATGTATCCGTTAAAACTTCTTTCCTTCTGATTGCACGTTTCCACTTCCATCACTTAATTATCTTGTACTTTTATTTATTCTACCTATCTCTCTCCCGACTTGTCCTATATAAAATAAAAGAACAAGACCAGAAAGCAAAATGGTTCGTACAGTTTTTGAAACAACAAGAGTGAAAACAATAATTACAAATAAATTTGTTTCGTGCTGAAAACTAGGAAGTAACTATTACAGTATATCATATTGTCTCTCGAACCAGATAAAACTGTAACTGCACGCCTAAGAGTAGTATGTGTATTTTTTTATTCTTTAATTTAACTGGATACACAGACATTTAATTAGCTCCAGTGTTCTGAAGTGTACTTAAATATATTACCGAAGTTCGCCGGTCACATGAACAACCAAATTAAACAGTAAAAATGTTTACATTTTTTCTGTAAAAATAACTCTCTCTTCACTCCTTTTTATTTCTTAATCTATCTACATTTATTATCCATTCTCCTCAAATCTATTTTCTAATCTATCTTTTCAAATATTCTTCCTTTATAGCCCATAATTTCTCTTTACTCTCCTTTCACCGAACGTGAATGAAAAACTTATTATAGAATGTGTATAAAATACGAATTTTCCATCAAAACTCTTTCTAAATATGGATTCCACCTTACTTTATTTCTCAGATTTTTGTATGGACACACATCGCATTAATTGGTTTTGGGGAACAAAATCACAATAATACTTTATTATTGTTAACCTCTAATTTATATTTTAATGGGTTCAGAAATAATACTTTCACTTAAAATGTAATTTGCCAAAGCAAGAATATCATGCCAAAACCGGATTATTTTCTTTCTATGACTTCAATGCTATTTGGCTATTAGACAAAAATAAATAATAATTTTGCCCGTATACTGAATATCATATTTTCGTCGTCAAATATATTCTAAATATTTTTCCTGGGATAGTAAATTTTAATTTTGCTCTCATATAAAATTCCTCTTTAAAGGAATATCACACTTTTCTACATTAAAAACCAGCTTTTTGCATTTATATCTGTTTGTGCCCTCGTGGATATTTTACGGAAGAAACTGTTATATTGTTTGTCAATAATTAGATCAATTGCATAAACATTGGTGCTGGTGTTACATAGTTTTAAATCTTTTAACGTAGGTTATAAGAGCTTTTTTATTATGGAAACAACTAAATATCGCATCACATTATATATTTTTTTCAATTCAAGAAAAATCTTTCCGCTATATAAACACTATTATTTCACTTATATGCACCTTCTATGCGTATAAAGTAGAATTGTTTTTTCCGTATCCAATCTGACATCATAGAAAAAAACACCACATATTATTTTGGTGTAGTCACTTCCAGCTAATTCCTGAGACGTGATTCAAGTTTCAGTAGTGTTTTCCCGCATCAGCATAGTTGCACTCTCCTTGGTGTAGTCGAATCTCAGACACTTATTAGCTAGTTTCTCATTTATAAGCCAGTTTCTTTGCTAGTCGAGTGAATCCTCACATCTCTGTATAGGAACCCCCAAAATAGCCGCATTCCAGTTGTGTTGTTCGCGCCTAACCACCCACTAATTATTTCTTTTATGGGGTGATATCACTATCTCGTGAACTCCTTTACACACTATTTTCTATTTTCCCATCTATAGTTTAACTCCATTTAGTTATCGACATGCTTGTTTTCTGTCCTTACCAAACGAAAAAGTAACCGGCCTACAATCTAGAAAGATTTAGGAGGCTTCTATTAACTGTTTTTATTGAGAATAGTTTCCCTCCCTTTAAACATCGTTCTTATTAAACAAAACAGGATTTAAAAGACGCGTCTGTTAAATCCTGTTTTATTTAATAAGAACGATTTTTTTACAAAATTTAAATTTTACAGAGATTATATATTATTGTATGATGAAGGCATTGATTTGCAAATCTGAAACACGGCCGGCTCCGGGATGTATTTGCTATTATGGTGATTGAGAATTTTTGTTATGAGTATCCAAGAAAACTCAAAGTTACAGTAACAAGAATGTCCATAGGCCCTCGGCCCTAATTATTCGTCTGTCTTGGTGCCTAAGTTTGAGTTATAAACCTTTTTTTCCGAACAAGATATATAAATTAATCTACTTACGCCATATATGGTTATTTTCTGTTATACTCACAAGCCTTGTAATTCCAGTTAGAATAACTTTGTAATCTTAACCTTTCTATATAGTAACTATTTATCATTTAAGATAATGAAATGTATCTAATTATTTTTAGTTTTTTTATGTTTTGTATTATTTTTACTTATTTATGTTATTATTATAAATTATTAATAATTATCATTGTTACCCATGCGTAGTGTATTTACACTATTACTAACAAACTACTATGCTATTATAAACTAATGTTTGATAACTTTGAATCGAAAGATGACAAATTCATGCGTATTATATTTCTCATGTTTGGGATTTTATTCTTATTTTTCTAATATAGAAATATAAAGCAGTGTTTTATTAATTTATCATTTTATTGAGAAAATGCTGATTTTTAATATAAAATTGAAGAAATAAAAACTGATTTTTTTAAATATGGTTATCGGCAAGTTATCATGAATTGAATGATTCGTTTCGGAAATATTTTCCGAAATATTCCTCATGCTTGTAACATTCTTTCAGAAATCTTTCGAAAACCTTTCTCTGTATTTGCGTGGGAGTTAAACCTAAAAACTGAAGTTTACCTATAAATATCGCTCATGAGTTTTTTTAGCTAACAATGTTGAATTAAATATTGCATGGCAGTTAGTATGTTCCACATAGGTGACCCGAAACAAACAAGGCAAAAAGACAGAAACATTAAAAATTACAAAAATGAAAAGAAAATTCGCCATGTAAAAATATCAAGTTTTATTTTCCATCGTTTAAAATATACAGCTACTTTCTTGTAAAGTAATTAGCCTTATGGTGTAAAAGAGACAGACGGGGAGACGGAGATCGAGCGAGCCAGAGAGAGAGAGATAGAGAGAGAGAGAGTAAATAAAATAGATAGAAATATAAGCGATAATACTATTAATGATGATAATATGTTATCTTTAACAGATTATCATAATTAATTATATTATTATAGGAGGATGAGAATCAGGATTTCAAAAACAAATCTCTTCGCTTTAGCTTGTGATTCAGCTCTGAGTGCGAATATATATGTTGGTTACTGTTGTCTTGAATTTAGGTTGATTGAACCAGAAATGTACATTTTGCAGCGTATAAAATAATTAAGAAACTATCATTAACAATGTAGGAATGTCAAATCTAACATTGTCACCGAGTCGCGATCGAAAATATATTTGCCTGCTCTTAATAGCTAGGTTAATTATAACGGATTATGATTACATCATGTAAACAAACTAAGAAGCAGAACATATTTGTGTGTTTTTCTATTTTAATTAGTCAACAAGCCTGCAGAACGTAGCAGTTCTTGAGATGTTATAAAAATTCACGGATTTCCTAAAGAGTTAAGGTTTATTTCCGGTCACTTCTCACATGTGAGCAATGTAGAAGTGATTTGCTAGATGGCACATGTATTAGGAGTGCACATCACGCCTATTCTGATCAAAACACCAACCTTTCTACTATTGGTTTGATGTATACAAATATTTTTTTAATATAACTTCCCTGATATTAAATAGCTGGGTTTTCCCCACATCAAAAATAAATAAATAAATAAAATAAAAATAAATAAACGCTGTGTATAATTCCCCCGCGTAAAAAAATCAGAAAATAGGACTACATCTAAGAATTTATGGGCTTAAAGTATCTTCCGCAAATTACTGGAGAGATTATACAGTAATATTAAGCGGTCTTAGATTAATTATGGAGCATGTCAATATATATATATATATATATATATATATATATATATATATATTTATTATTATTATTGTTATTTTTATTATTATTATTATTATTATTTATTTATTTATTTATTTATTGAGTTTTTATCGATATAAGGTAAGGTAGGAGATAAGAAAACGGCCTTTTATGAATTAAATATATATCTCTTCGATGTACGGATACATTTTATTAAAGTAAAAAAAATGATAGTATAAACGTTTTCTAAAGTTGAGTATACGATATATTTTTGTCAACGTTTAGTACGTGGTGTAGATTTCGTGTTTTTATTATACGTCGTAATCACTTCTGGTATAAAATGGAAAAAACAGCATATGCCTTATGACATAATAAATAATTAAATTAGTTTGCATTATTTAAGTTAATAAAAATGAGACCCCTGGAAATAGACGCAGTTAATTGAATCTAAAATATTCGAATCATTTCAAAATAATAATCGAGAAAATCTATATTGGATAATTACAAGACCATACTTCGTTTATGATGAGCTAATATGAGGGCGCATAAACAGTATCATTTCTGTAAATTACAGTAAATAGATGACGGAATATAAATTGATATATATAGTATAATCTGTGTATTGTTTTTAAATGAATGACAAAATATGAACGGATATTTCCCCTATTATTCGCGTAAATGTTGGCAAAAGAATGGTAGGTATGAATGAATATTTACTGTATTATTTGCATATATTGTATCAAATCAATACATTATTATGGCTGAATATTTACAGCATTATTTACGTTAATTTGGTCAAACAAATCACATAGTATGAATGTGTATTTAAGGAATTATTAGTAAATGTTGTCAAATGAATGGCAAAAGAATAATCGTCGGTAATTTAAGAGAATCCATGAAGAATTTCAGAATTGAACATTGGGTTAAATAAATTAGTTAAATATACAAAATTCTATATTTTCACAGTTAAAAGCCTTTGGCACTACCTTTTTTAAAAATACGAAAATAAATATATTATGCCATAATATAAAAAATATTACTTTGTCGAAGTAATATTTTCTGTATAATTATATGTAATTAATAATTTAGCTATATAACTGAGAGTATTTATTTACATTTTTATACTAATTGTTTACCTCAATAGGTCTGTAAATTTACTGAGTTGTTTAAGCGTAAAAATAAAAAAGGACATCCAACAAAGACTCGGGGCTGCTACCGTCATTCGAACGTTGTAGACTGATAACATACGGGTGGTAGTTAATGAGACTTATTTGTTTTATTGCACTGTGTGTTCGACAATAATATTAATACCAACGTCTATAAACAATTACCTGAGTAAAAACAAACCTTCAACAGTAATTCTAGAATGTATTTAAAACACGAACATTTGAAACATATTCTCATATATTATATTTTTGAATTAAATAATAAAAGATTTACTTTAAAACAGTTGGTTTTATCCATGTGTTATTTAGTATTTTATTTAGGCCGGCGTTTTCTGAAGAAGTTTAAAGCGTTGTCCAAAAAATACATGTTTTGATTGGTTGTAAAGATATGAGCAGAGCGTAATTGCAATTTGCTTGTAATTTGTTTACTTTATTAGGCCATAATAATAAAATACAATTCTCAACAGTAAACAGAAACTCGCCAATTAAGGAACGAGCGTTATTGATTTTTGGAGTTCGAGTTCAGTGCGAAATAGGGAACGTCTCATGGGACATTCCGATAAGAGCATGTGCGTAGGTTTCGCGTCTGGACATGGAACGGATAAACATGCGATAGGAATAGTCGGCAGTTGGTTCTACTCAGGTCGTGCAATAAGCCGTCCTTTTCTTTAAAAGTGAGCGATAATTTCTCTGAGGAAAATTCGGGCTGATGCTGAACAAATAAAGATAACTATATTAATGAGGTCGCTTTGCTAATTTTGAACATAATTTACTGCAATCGTTATTTAGATTATACAGCTGCATTGGCTTGAAATCTTATGACTTCTAACATATACATACACAGTCACGTGCAGTGTTTACTGTACATGCCTCTGTGTTAATGTATTTATATCGAATTTAGATGTGTAAAACCAATAATTCGGGAACAGATTTGCAATAATTCACATTAACCTAAGATTACTAAAATTAGTAGTATGATATTCAAGCTTTACTAAAATACATTATTTAAGCTTATGGTAAAATCAATTACATTATTCCGAATCAATAATACGTGTCATAATTAAGGCTGACACTTAAGGATCTTAAAAAATAAATTGAAATGCAGCGAATCTTCGTAGATAGACATGCTATTTAATATACAGCAACTCCTATGGAAACTGAAGTAATTGCAATTTTAGAATTTATGCCGAGTTAATTGCATACAATCTTAGAAACGCTTTTAAAATACATTAAACGAACGAAAATATAATGAATATACACTCATGAGCAAAAAAAGAAATGGGTCAAACAAATGTTATGCATTTTATAGCACTAAAAGTTACAGTGAGCAAATACTAATTCAACAAGAAAACTGAATCGCCACTAAGAGCAGAGAACAATACACTTACATAAATGCTTCGTATGGAATCGCATTCCCTCTTGATTTCTTTAAAAGATCAATCCTTTAAGACATGCTTTCAACCAAAGTGAAAATCTGTGAAGAGGAGATGCTATTTCATTCGATTGCTCAGCTTCTCACAGTTTGTCATAGTTCGAAAAAAAATCTTCAGCCAATGCACGAGATATTAGGGACCAAATATTCTCAATTGGGTTTAAATCGGATCTTTGACCTAGCCAAAAGATCACATCAAGTGAATTATCAGAAAACCATTTTTGTTACTTTAGCACTGTGTGCACGGGCATTATCATGATGCAAAATAATGTTCTGGGATATTCCCAGCTGCTGGATACTTGGTTACAGTCCTGTATCTAATATTAGAATATATTCCTTTGCATTGATTCTCACATCTAATAAGCTCCCCAACTCCTGCTGCAGTAAAAGTTCCCCATACCATTATCCCTCCATTCCCGCATTTAACTGTCATTTTAATCAACAGTATGTATCTTTCTTGCAATAAGAGGAGCAAAATCTCTTGGTATGGTTGATGTCCTTTATAGATAAAAATGGCTTACCTACCCACCATTTAGAGGAAAATCCCATTTCTTACATTTGTCTAGATATTGTATATCTAGAAGGAGAATATCCAGCCCCGGTGTTGAATTCATTGCTATGATAAACATAAGTTTCCTTTCGGTCCTTCAAAACAGTTAATTTAAGCCTGTGGTCGTCCTTCAAAATGGATGCTCTAGGGCGATCAGATCCAGGTTTCTTTTTTTCCAAGCGTCCAACTTCGGACCTTTGATTATTCAGTTATCTACAGAAAGAGATATTTTCACATTTTCTTTTCTTAAAATATAAAAAAAATATGCTTGTAATAATTTCGTACGGCCTTAATCCTGCAATTTGGTTTTTATATCCTCGCCCAGATGCGGTCTTACAATTTTTAGGATTATTTTTTTCACTTATTATTATATGCTATAATAATAATAATGATCTGCAAAAAAGACATTTGCAGTAAATCTTTAAAAAATTCATGGAAGTATATTGAAGAATTGATTTCTTCCTTCTTTCACTCTTGGCCCATTTTTTTTTTGTTCATGAGTGTATATTTACTCATGTGTAGTGATAATTGTATGAATATTTCTTACAATTTTGGAAAAAAATAAATGTTTGAAAACTTTTCTACAAAATAGTTTTGCGTTATTTTTACTGTGTAAGTATGAAACGAAATACAACCTACATTGTGGCCCACATATTAGCACCCGGAATAAATAATTATCGTTTCTTGTCTTAAGAAGTTAAACTCATATTTTTTTGTCATGAAACCTACACTCCTGCGACATCAGAAATGTCTTATCAAACAATACCAAAATTCGATACCTTAAAGCTGCACACGACGAAAAAAATTACAGACACTTTATAATCCGATCTCATTTAACAGCGGGACAAATGTATTAGAAGTATTTAATAACTAACAAGAAACAAAATAAACTCTAAAATAAAAAAAAAATCGAAATTAATAAAAAATCGTCCCTAACTATTCTGAATCCCTTTATATAAAAATAATAAATATATGCATATACACAGCCTCAAATGAAAAGAAAAAGAAAATGATAAAAAAATATCGCTCCAGATGATAATTGGGTGCACCGATAGGAAGCGCTTGACAGGAATATGGCTGAACAACAATATTTGGGCCTTATTAAGACAACATGCAAGCTGAAATTAAAAAGACCGCTATGCAATTGAAAAAGATATCCAGAAAAAATAGAAAAAATATAACTCTGTCGTGTTCAATCAGAAGGCAATATATATATATATATATATATATATATATATATATATATATATATATATATATATATATATATCGTGTTCAATCAGAAGACACTATATATATATGTACATATATACCATTATTTCCACAGGCCAGTCAACGAACCGGAAGTCTAAGACTAGAGTGTCGCCATCATTTGGGCTCATCAGACATCCTCATCCGCACCCGGGATTTGAAACCGAGTCTCCTGCATAGAAATAATTATATATATATATATATATATATATATATATATATATATATATATATATATTCTCTCACATTCTGAACATTATCTCTCTCCCTCTCTCTCTCTCTCTCTCTCTCTATATATATATATATATATATATATATATATATATATATGTGTGTGTGTGTGTGTGTGTGTGAAAGTGTCTGTCTGTGTGTGTGTCTGTGTACAGTTCCATACGCAATAACTCTGTCAATTTTAAGTCTACAATAATAATAAAATTAATATATAGGGTACTGAGATTTGGAAAAATCGACCTGATCGGTTTGCAACCAGACATTTGTCGATTAAGGGGTCAATGTTCTAACGAGTTAACTTTTAAGAACTCTACGAAACTCCTCCGACAATTTTGAGTCTAAACTCTTGACATTTTAGACATAGATTCTTGGACATGGATCTAACTTAATAACTTGATGTAAGCCCAAAACAATAAATTTTAAGGGGTCATAATAGGGGTCAAATGTAAAAAAAAACTGACCGCTTTTTTTTTGCCAAACATACACCTCCAAATACCCGGGCAACGCCGGGAACACATGCTAGTATATATATATATATATATATATATATATATATATATATATATACATATGCGTATGTGTGTATGTATACGAACAGTCGTCCCGGTCGTAAAATACGCTTTTAACATCTTGTATTTTTATTATAGAACAACTTTATTTATCATGATGTTGTATCCACTATATATAGTTTAATCACAAAATTAAGATAAAATACGCCGGTACCATCCACAGAAAACGAAACTAAGACATTCAGCGATTTAAACTAATATATATTTGGCCCTGCGGTTTCTATAGTTACTGTTTGAGCCGGATAAAAGAAATACTAAATCTTACGCGATTTTAAGTTAAAATATGTATATCTAAACATGCTTAAAGTTTTACGATATACTCCTGCAATGTTCAATATTTTCTCCAATTTTGATCTCTTGATACCTGTTTTTACAGGCTAAGAACACAATATACATCGTTCCTGAGATACAATAATACGATATATCAAGTGTAACACCTCCCTCGACGAGGTGGTTAGGACTCTTATTTCTGTGGATTCTCGGCACGTGTCGTCTAGACTCAAAGTTCTAACGAGTTAACTTTTAAGAACTCTACAAAACTCCTGTCGTCTAAACTCCTCTGAGACTGTTACATAAATCTGGTATGCTAAAAGCGAATATCGAGCGACAGGCAGGAAGAAAGACAAAGGATTGTAGTCTATCTACAAAGGTTAATTTTCACAAAATTATTTACAAAATATTTTTACAATTCTCATTCAGTTTTTGTAAGTCCTTTTCAAAGTCTCAACTCTATTCACATACAGCGACAGGCGGATAGATTTGGTGGGGAGGGGGCACGTCTCTGATCTACTCTGCGAGTCAACTCAGATTTGAAACTCTGATCTGAAACTCTCGCTAATTTTCGCCCGACAGTCGAATATATAGTAAGATGTTTGAATGCGGTAGTAATTCTCCCCAGCCAATAAGATTCGCCACGAAATCTTCACGATATCCTACGCCCCAGGTCTCCGGGTGGGAACCATTCCCACACCTAGAAATTCTCTCACCATTTTCAAGGACAGATGTCAATTCTGGCATCCGACCCTGGGTTCATTTAAGGCCAGACAAGGTTCTAAGTGAAATGTCCTGTTGTCAACTTTAGTCGTAAAATATATATTTCTCTGGGTTTCAACAATATCTATTTTGACATGAAATAAACTATACATATTTATCTTCTCTATCTTACATCATTGGGTTTTCTGGGGTCACCCGGGAATACAAAGCTACCTCAGCGTAATTCTAACGCTCCTCGATGGGGGATTACGCTACACAAGTTTCAGTTATGAATATTAAATATTCTGGTAAGAGGTTAGTAATATCGTTTCGCACAAACACAGGTGAGATCAATTATACATGATTTTATTTCACTTTAGTACATAAAAAAGCCAGAAGTCGCGTAAATACATCCACTGTTTAGGCTTAAAAAACATCGTCAAGCGACAATACTTTCCGGTCTTACACAAGGGCATATAAAATATAGAGTAGATACCATGTCATTATATTAAACTGGGAATCATAAGCTTATTATAATAAAATTTATGAGATATTAAAATCAAAATCTTACTTTCATCACAAATTAATTTTTCTCAACAAATCTAATCAAGGTTATTTAAAACGAAACTAAGCCAATAAAGGTTGGCAACATATTTACATGTTACTATTAATCGACTCACACGTTTTCATGTTTTTTTTAATCGGCGTTATTTAAGTTAGTTCCTTATCTCCTTTTTACCTAACACATGCAAACGTTGTGACATAACTTTAATAAGAAACGCTACCTGTATTAGAACTGATTAAAGCAACTTCTCCTTTCTTTATAGCGAACACACGTATAGACGGACAATGTATGATTTAATTATTTTAATTAAAACTTCCAAAATGTTTCATTTTTTTTAACATTTCCTCTATTTATTTTTCATTTCATTGAAGTACTGGTCGCAGGTACGATCGGGTATTGTTATAAAAATCAAATATACAAATTAATTTATAGATGCTCGTTTTAAATTAAAGAGTGTATACTAATTGATTTTCCTGAAGAACTGATAGATATTAGAAATGATAAAAAAATCTAATGATACAATCTACATATCTTTAAAAGTAAAAATGTCTGTCTGTGTGTCTGTGTACATTTCCCTACCAAATAACACTGTCGATTTTCAGTCTAGAGACTCGAGATTTGATATAAGGGGTATTAAGATTTGGGAAAATCTTCTATTTTTAACCAATTTTCAGCAAAAATTTGGATGTACAGCGGTCAAATTTTGACGATTTAACGTTTGAAATCCCTTCCAAACTCCAGCAATGTGGGGTATAAACACTTGGAATTTTAAATGTAAGTTACCTGGAAATGAATCAAACATTATAATACAATTTGAGCCCCCCAAAATAAATGTTAAGTGGTCACAATTGGGGTAAAAGTTAAAAGAATTTGATCTCTGCGGTCTCTACCAAATTATTCAGCCAATTGCTGGTCTAAATATATGAAATTTTACGTAAAGATACTCAGAGATAGGGCAAGTTTTTAAATTTGGTTGGGTAAAATTTTGAGCTGCTAAGATGACTAAGTTCAATAGATTTGCTCTTTACGGTATTTAGCAAACCACTTGGCCAGTTTGGGGTCTAAATATAACTGGTATTCACACAAGCATTTTAATCAGTTCTGGCTATCTCTTGTATTTGAGAAACGGTATAAATAAAAATTTCGAAACATATATATATATATATATATATATATATATATATATATATATACTGAAAGGTATCACTTTGCGACATTTCTTATAATACGCCATTTCGAAATTCGGACTTTGACTATCATATTTTATATCTATTTCACATTGCTCACTTTCTATTCTTGTATTCATATGTTTATATAAATGATTAAAATTATCTTAAACTAGGGGGAGTTGGCGCATATCATCGCAAGATCGTAAAATACGCTTAAATATGATATTTATATTTGTTCGAATTTCGTACATATTATTATAGAGTCAGGAATTCAATTGTAAAACAAAATATATGGTTGATATGAGCAAGAATCGAAGCCGAAAATAAACTGTAGCATTCAACGCTGCTGACGTTACCACTTTACAATGTGAAACGCATTAAACAGATTAACATAAAGTAAGATGAATGTCCGGATATTATGAAAGGTTTTTTTTCCATTTTGATCTATTTTACCCCTTAAAACTATTTTAAATGGCTAACGACCCATAAAAAGAACGGATTATACAAATCTTAGCATTTCAGAACGAGACTCGCTCTACGACTTTTAGTTTCAATAGACAAAGAATTTGAAGCATTGAGACAGACATACAGGCATAGTGCCTTCTACAAATTCGATTAAGTTCTTGTATGCCATATTATTTAAAATATAATATTTTTAATTACATACAGTATTTCACAAGATTAACCGTTTTTAATTAAATTACTCATAATATAGCAATTAGATCTTACGTACTTATTACTTTAAGAGTTTTTGTTTTTATAACAAATGAAAATACTTGATACTGAAAAACTCAATAGTTTAACAATTGTTAATACATAATCTGAATAATTACCGAAATAGCTATGTAGTTCATAATTAAATAAATCTTCTCATTAAATTTCGTATTATATAACATATCAAAAATTAGCAAAAAAAAACAAAAAAAAAACGCATGAAGAAGTCATGCGATGTTAGGTTTCAAATAGTATGGCATTATCGTTATTAATTGGGATAATTTGGGATGAGTAACGAAAACGCAAAACCATTTTTGTTTCCAAAATGCGATGATTTCTTCAGATTTAAGTATTAATAATCTTCGCTTGATATTGTTTAAGAAAAGAAAGTATCGATATTTTTCTTATTTATCAGTATCTGTAATGTATATCTTAGAATAAAAAAACTAGATACATAACATTTTTCATTATCAAACTAAATCTATTACATTATATAACTGATGTACTGATATATATATATATATATATATATATATATATATATATATACATTGCCTTGTTAGAGACATACCCTTTAAGAACTTTATATATATATACATATATATATATATATATATATATATATATATATATATATATATATATATATATATATATATATATATATATCGGGGCAGTTTATCCATTAAAAGCGTTGAGTGAAATTTGAAAATTAAATAAGATACGTGTTGAATTGCACACTTTGCAGCCAAATAACTGCAACGCGATTTTTTTTTCCTTTATAAAATAAACGAGGGTTTATTTTTAAAGCGAGGGATATATTTCGGAGATGGACTCCTTTTTCAATTTATATATTTTTCTCTTATTCTTCGGCATGGCGTAAAGTGGAAGAACGTGAATTGGGTCCACGTGCTGTTAGCTGCTTTTAATGGATAAACTACCCAGTTTTCCAACCAGCCGCGACCACGCGTTATTATCTACATATAAATCCGCAGCTAACATCACGTGGACTCAATTCACATTCTTTCACTTGACACCATGGCGAAGAATAAGAGAATATATATATATATATATATATATATATATATATATATATATATATATATATATATATATATATATATTGAAGAAGGAATCCCTCTCCGAAATATATCTCTCCGTTTAAAAATAAACATTCGTTTATTTTATGAAGGAAAAAAATCGCGTTGCAGTTATTTGGCGAAATTTACACTATTAATATGTCGATTAGCCTGTATTCATAAAGACATAAGTCGCCTTTGTGCTGAATTCTTTACGAGAGGCAGCCATAAATCCATCTTAAGTTCTTGCACACACAAAAATTTCGCCTTTGTCATCGATCCTCTGATTATTCTGTCACATTAACTTTTCACAATTTATGGCAATCCTAACATCTCTGCTGACCGTTAACGTTTTCTGCGACGTAAGATCAGCACATGTGTAATAATCAAAGAAACGTTTTTATTGCCGTCCCTATGACATCCCTGTCATCTTGAGATATTTCCGCTGTCTACGCACTTCCTCTTGAATGAATAGCACTTTTTCTCTGACAGATTGAAAACAGATGCCATTTAACTCTGGGATATGCTATGATTTTTAAGTTGTTGATGTCGAATTGTACACATTTTATTCTGTTTTTTTTTTCCAATATCACGTTTAGCATGAGTTTACAGGATTGTTCGGTTATCAATTACGTATTTTTACATTGAATCATTTCCATATGCATTTATATAAAAAATATTCTGTTTAGGTGTGGGCCACGCAATGTGCAACGCAATACAGACATTTTGTCGATATATATATATATATATATATATATATATATATATATATATATATACATATATATATATATATATATAAAATATTCTGTTTTGGTGTGGGCCACGCAATGTACAACGCAATACAGACATTTTGTCGATATATATATATATATATATATATATATATATATATATATATATATATATATATATATATATTTAATGTGCACTTTTGGCAAAGGTTATAATACTTTAAATGTTGTATACATGTGATATCACAGTAAAGCCAATAAAACTGAAAAAAATCTATTATTACTCGTGATTTGCAAAACTGGATAAAATGATATTTTCACTTAAACATAAGAAATAAAGAAGAATTTTCCTTTTTATATTTTACGTTGTAAGAGAAATCCATACTATTCAAAATTGTCGTTAGGCAGATGAGTGAATATATTATTTCATACAAAAGGTGTACATAAAAATACATCCCTGTTTCAAAGTAACGGTTCCATTGCAAAGAAAATACTATTTTAACGAGTCAGTTTCAAAATCAAAGAAAATAGTAATTTACACGTAATCATTACATTTGATTATTCCACTTAAAATTGAACCCGGAAATTAAAAAAAAAGATTTCAAATTGTCGTTTAAGGATCCAATTCACAATTAAAAGAGTGATAAAATACCATGATAAAAATAATACAATGTAAAATGCTTGTATTATTCAAATGTGTGACAGAACTTAATATAAATTATCATAAACAGACACACGGTGCATTCCCTTTTGTAATATAAGGGGTATATGCAATATTTCGGGTTAATGGGGTATGATCCCACACAGTCGGATGATTCTATTTATAAACGATGCTGCTAAGAACTGATGAATCAAATTAATTCACATTCTGCTACAAACACATCAGAAACCAGAATTGCTTCATAAATATTAAACATTTTCTGTAGCAATTTCGCAGGTTCTTTTCCCGGGTTTCGACACGGTAAGAATATTTTGTTCTGTGGAACTGTCTACTATATACAAGTCACCTCCCAGGACTTGTGTGTAACAGCAAACCATCTGAAACTGTTCTGAAAGTCAAAATGGCTTACACTTCTAGAGGATTAATATTAGTTTTGATATAATAACAGGCATGATGCATTGTACCCAAGTGTGGGTTTGAGGTTCCGCGTATGGATATTATTACGTATGTAGGTATAAATGTAAACATTTTATAACTGTATATGACCATTTTATGTCTATGTATGTGTGTATGTGTGTGTATATATATGCGTGGGTGTAGCAAGGTGTAGGTTTTTATACTTATATTAATATATATGTATACATGTGGAGTTTTGATAACTTTCGAGGTTTTATGTTTTATTTTATTTTGTTTGTTTATTTGTTTTAGTTTTATTTATATGTTTTATTCACCTTATTTTAATGTTAATTTTAATTTTATTCTTGCGTAGTTATAGTTATTACCTAGTTTCAGTGCGTGTGTGTGAGTAAAATAAAACGAACAACATATATCCGCTTCTGAATATCTGTATTAACGTGTGTGTGGGTGTGTGTTTATGTGTCTATGTGTGTGTGCGTGTGTTTATACATGTATATGTGTTGATGGGTGTAGATTATAAGACACCGGTCAGTACTCAGTGACCATAAGAAATTTTTTTAATTTAAGGACTACAAGACAAAAATACTAAACTCTCAAGTAACTTATGCCATAAAAACTAAAGGATAGAATAGATAAAAAGAAAGGGAAATAAAAAAGAAGATGTCTATTATCTTCAAAGACCTCACTTGCCCCCCCCCCGCTTATAACTCCCACCCAGGTCCCATTCTAACTTTGTAAACAAAAAAAGAAAATGCTTTTGTTTGAAACATCAGTTCTCAACGGTAATTCTTGGCCTGAAGACGTAATCCCCCAACGCGGGTGATTACGGAAACATGTATGCACATATGTAGACATTAATGTTTGTATAAAAATATTTAATAAACCTGCTCTGTTCACTCATTGATCACTCTTTGGTAGACACATGTTCTTTCATTGGATGTACTTCTAGGAAACTAAACTCTACTGGCTATATATATATATATATATATATATATATATATATATATATATATATATATATATATATATATATATATATATATATATATACCAGGTTAGAGGTATCCAAGATTATAAAATCGGTAAATCTATTAAATATAATGTGTGCTAAAAAGAATTTTGAATTTTAAAAAACATGTTTAGTTTAATTTTAAGGTTGAAAAATATCCGACATTATATATATATATATATATATATATATATATATATATATATATATATATATATATATATATATATATATATATATATATAAAGTCTTGCTTCGTTGTATCACAACCCATCAGTTCGCCTAGACATGCAGCGTTTCCTAGAAGTTTGTTAAATATGAAATAATGCAATTTTCTCGCGAGATAAAAGCTATAATCGATTATTAAATTCATATATTATAATTTTAATGAAATACGTTTATTTTCTTTAAAAAAAACATTTGTTCAAATGTAAACTCTTTACAAATTATAAAACAACGTTAAATTTATTGAGGTCCGCACAGAAACAATTTTTCACTACCAGATATGAAACGAAATTTCCGATCACGAGATTATTCAAATTTGCAACTCTACTAATTAAACGTATATTATTAATTAGCTTGCTGGGTTTACATTTAATTAATAATCAAATGGCTTGATACGAAATGTCATTAATCAGAGAATAAATATTTTATTAAGATAATGAGAAATTAATTCTTGCGACAGAAACTCCTTCCTATCATAAGGTGTTCTTTTTTTAAATAATTGATTAATGACCTATCTATCAAATGCAGATCAAAATACATCAAAGTAATATAAAATAGAAAATGAATAAAAATTAAATTGCTCGACGTAGAGAAGTCGCAATTTTAAAATTTAGTGAGCCGTGTTATCATGAGTAAAACTAATTCTCTCTCTCTCTCTCTCTCTCTCTCTCTCTCTCTCTCTCTCTCTCTCTATATATATATATATATATATATATATATATATATATATATATATATATATATATATACTCTGAATTGGAGCCGATGTGATAATTAGGTACCCGCCTATAAATTACGATTATTTACTTTTAGTAGCTTTACAAAATATGTTATTTTTAAACATACGTTTATATATTGCTTCGAAAATATAAAAAAATATCGACAGCTGATCATGGAAACCATTTCGCACACATTAAACGTATAAAAACTGAGGAAGAAGCCATGTTGTTGTAACACAAAGCCTGATTTGGTGTCCTATTTGGAAGGTAAGTAAGATTTATATTATGGGTTTAATCATATGATGGTCAGAACGCAAATTAGCAGACGCACACACATACACACACATACACACACACACACACATATATATATATATATATATATATATATATATATATATATATATATATATATATATATATATATATAAATGAAAGTGTATGTGGTAGGACATTTTTTTACCTATATACTCAATGAATGTTTTTTTTACGGACTTGAAATATGCTATACACGGATTCAGTCACGTGGAAAACTTTTTACCCCTTTGCATTCGGAAAAAAGGCTGTTAAGTGTCAACATTGAAAAATTGCTACGTCGGTCTTATCGGATTTTAATGTGTGCTTATTCTTCACAAATGCGCATGCGTATATAGTTCATATTACTAATTACTTATCTTAAAAGAAGGAGTTTGAAAACACCTTGCACAGATCGTTTTGCGCTCGTATTATCGCTATAGTATTTGACTTACTGTCTTTCTGTTTTAGTTTGGATCTCACATAGGGTATTTTTATATTTTCTCACAAGAAGTGAACGGTTTAGAAAAAATATAATACTTGCAAGCACATGCATCAGTTGCTGTGTTAAGTAAAACAATATCTATGCCTTTTTTATGACAGTGCAACACGGGACAGCCTGCTAGACTATATATTTATAAAAATAAGAATATATCTATGTTTGTGTTAGGACAACTCTCAATATTTATAAACGGATTTTGAAGTTTGCTATATGAGATATTCAGACAGGTGGACATTTTTCTAATTGGTTATCATCCGGGAAAAAACGGACCTTTAAGAGTTAAACGTTGAAGAATTATTACGTGGGCGACATTAGATTTTATCTGGTTTTCTAATATTCCAAGAATGTGTATGCCTGCATAGTTCACATGACAAATTCGTTATGTCATGTAATAAGTTGTTTCGAAAACACCTTCTATGTCATATCAATGTAGCCTAATGGTTATCTTACTTAGCTGTCTTTAGGTTTAGGTTCCGATGCAGCTTAAGTATTTTTTTTTAATTTACAATAAGGTAACAGTTTAGAATTAAAAAAATACTAGTATTCAAGTCTGTTTACATTTTTTTACTTCATGTTTTTTAGAATGTATTTAATGGTATATTTAAATGCCTTATTCTGTTTTTAATACATAGTTATTCTGCATGATTTAAACAATGATATTAATGCGAATTTTACGAGTGGGAAACGCAGGGCAGCTTATTGGTATATTTATAAACGTGAAGATGTGTGTGTGCGTGTGTGTGTATGTGTGTGTGTGTGTGTGTGTGTGTGAAGACACTTCCTAATCTATATACGAAGAAGAACATTCACGCACACTAGAAAGTTTATATATAGAGGAATCAGACATGTGGAAAACTTTAAATCGAATGAAGTATACCTTATTATTATATTATTTATCTGTTCGTCAACTGTTTCACGAATGCGCATGCGTGAATCGTTCACATAACAGATCATTTATGTAAAAATTAGTTTTAAAACACCTCTTAATGAGTGTTTCAAGCTAGCTTACGGTTATCATACTTGACTCACTCGGCTCGAGTATCTAATACTCATACTCAATGAACAATTTGAAGCAACATAACACTCGCACATGTCTTAATTGCTTTCTGTATTTTACTTAATTTTCTTACAAGAATTTTACATTACGTATAAGATATACAGTATTTCTTCATAAGAAATAAGAATCCCGCATTAATTAAAATATTTATGCGTATTTTACGGCCGGGAAACGCCTGGCAGCCTACTAGTAGCTTGTGTTTTTCTAACTCTGACATTAATATCAATGGTTTCTATTTTAAATCAGTAAAACGAACTTAAATTATGCGAACGATTTAAAAACGTTTGACGAGCGTTAATAAAACACTTATTAGTTTTACTAGTTTCTCATCAGATGATTAGTTTTATTTCAACATTACGCTGAAATGTGTTTATGCATAGTTTCTACATTCTATAAAATAGTGTAGAATTTAATATGGAGATGTTTTAGTACACTGTACTCTATATTTGCTACCAAACATATTAGATTTGCTGAGTATTTATTTTAATTTCATCTATAAACATAATTTTCCTTCAATATTCTTTTCTCGAGAGTTTACAAAAATTGAATAAAATAGCAAAAGAGATACTTATCTATGCTTAGGAATCTTTCACATTCGTTTCGTAAGTAGTTGTTTGAAAAATATATTGTTGATTTAGTTCTACAATAAATTTGCTCTTTTACACACACACACACACACACACACACACACACACACACACACACACACACACACATATATATATATATATATATATATATATATATATATATTGACTTTGACGGTGTGTGCGCGAAAAGTCTTAGCCAAATGACTTTCTGAACATTTAATGTGCAGAGTAAAAATTCAACATATATATATATATATATATATATATATATATAAAATGAACTCATTTTTCTCGTCGGATTTGGACCTTAATAGGATTAAAAATCAAGATATTTCATGCAAATATATGCACAAACGGCAGAACAATATCTGATGTGTGTTATAGGCTTATTATTTCTCAAATTCCTCGATAATCTTAGATTTCTATACTTTTTCTGCTGAGAAGTCACGGCCAAAATCGGTTAAGATCAATGGAAGTGGTAAACTATTTTCTCTCAAATTCCTCCTCCCCCTGCCACCACTTAACACCGTTTGGGGATCGTTCATAACGAACAGTTGAAAAGAGAACACCGGTTTGGCTTCGTAGTTCTTTCATGTGAAGTTATTTAAAATCACTAAACTAAGCTGCAGTGCTCTGTGGCGTAGTGGTTAGCGTGCTGAACAATTCACATTATATTTTCACGTTCGCGCCGACCTACCGTAGTGTTTTTTTTTTCCTAAACAACTGGAATGGACTTTTCTTGGTGGCCGAACTGTTTACGTTGCAGATGTTTTTTTGTTTTTTTTCACACTTTATTTTCCTACTTTTACTCATGACTCCGGGTTTGATCCTTCCTACTTACCTACCATAACATTTTTAAAACTCCCCCCCGTCCCGGAAACAAACACTCGGGCAACGCCGGGTACCTCCGCTAGTATATATATATATATATATATATATACATATATATATATATATATATATATATATATATATATTGTATTTAAGTCTGTAGCACGTGATCGATTTGGTTTCCATATATTTTATTTTATTGATTAGGGGGTTGAACTTGCAAAAAAAAAACAAACAAACTGTTCAGCTTGGCATGAATGTCTGATTATAACTGCATACAGGCATAAATCAACATTCAGTTGTTAAACACATTTTTGTATAAATATTAATATGCTAATAATAATGACTCAGATGCAAAGTAAGGGTGCTGGAGACTTGTATGTTGTAATTTTACTATACTCGGTCGGAGATAAGCAGGAGGCTACATGAACTTTTCATAATTTGCATTACTCATAGAAAAACGAACTTCCACTAATTATTCATACATTTTTATGTTTTCTTAGTTGTTTTTGCATCCAGTTCTACTGATAAATATTTTCTACATTTTTCAATTTTGAATAATTAAAAAAAGTATGTACGATAGAAATTTCATGACACACAGACACACACACCCACGCACAGACACAAACACAAACACACGCGCATATATATATATATATATATATATATATATATAAGTGAACGTGTCTGTATGTCTGTCTGTCTGTGTGTCTGTTTGTCTGTCTGTCTGTGTACATTTCCCTACGCAATAACTCTGTCAATTTTTAGTCTATAGACTCGAAATTTGAAATACCGGGTACTGAGATTTGGGAAAATCGATGTGACGGGTGTCAGCCAGAAATTTGGCTGTTAAGGGGTCAAATTTTAACGATTTGACCTTTCAATACTCTACCAAACTCCTCCGACAATTTTGGTCTAGACACTTGAAATTTTAGATATAGGTTCCTTCAACATGGATCTAACTTAATAAAGTGATTTGAGCACGAAACAATAAATTTTAAGGGGTGATAATTGGGGTTAAAGTTTTAAAAAATTAACCATTTTTTTTGTTTTTTTGTTTTTTTTGCACAGCATACACCTCCAAACACCCGAGCAACGCCGGGCACTCCTGCTAGTATATATATATAATAATTGAAACAAAAACTATAGTCAAAAATTCATGGTGTTTACCATCTTATAAATTATTCCTTTAATTAACTTGACTTTTGTAATTGTATATGTTTCTTAACGCCAAATCAACCATTTAATTATTTTAAAACAATCATTGAATCTATTATGCTTTAACTATCAGAAGAAATAGCATCAATCAATCAATCAATCAATCAATCAATATATATATATACATACAATTTAGAAGACGCGACGACAATTTTACACGCCTTTACGAATGAGTATGGAATGTTTTTGAAACGCCTGTTATTTATACATACGCATATATATATATATATATATATGTATATATGTGTGTATATATATATATATATATATATATATATATATATATATATATATATATATATATATATATATATACAGCCGGCAAAAAAGAATGTCTGCATTTGTAATTTTTTTTTAACTGAAAGCTAAATTATAATGTAACTATTTAAATAGACTATACCTCATTTGATTACCCTTTTATTCTTATATAATTTTACTTGTTCATATTTGACTTTTAATTGAAATATTCTCGTGTACACGTCTATTTAAATAAACAACTTCAAATTGAGAAACAAAAAAGAAAGTCTTTAAAATGGGAAATTGTTATTTAAATGAAACATAAGGACATTAATGCAATACAAACAGCATGTGATCATTTTGGACCATTTGGAACTTACCCGTTGGATTGGAAATTATTAATTTTTTTTTGGATTTTACCATTCTTGGATTTGTGCCCTTAACCGGACTATCCATTCATGTAAACTCTTTTTATCATTTTTCTTTAACCTCCTATTCCCCTTACCTCACCCTTTTTTAACCAAGTAAGGTTTGTGACTTACTTGTAGTTTCATTAAATACTTTTACATGCAAAATCCGATCCCGCATTTTGCTAATTCCTGCCCTCTGCTAAGAAGGAGAGTATTTCTTCGAAACTCCGCGGATTACGGACTATCCACTCATCTTGTGTTTCCTTTTTAAAATGCAATATCTTATTAACTCTTTTTCACGATGTCTTTTAAAATGTTTTTTAATCATTTGTTCATATAAAAGCTCTATTTCCTTTTCGGTTTTATTGAGCTTTTACAGCTGGTTGAGATTACTTTACTTGTAAATATTAACTCTTTAATATTTATAATATATTTAAAGTTTACCATTTTGATTACCTTGGTAAACTTATTGTAATTTTTATTTCTCTCTCTCTCTCTCACTCTCTCTCTCTATCTCTCTCTATATATATATGTATGTATATATATTTATATATATATATATATATATATATATATATATATATGTATATATATATGTTTGACTCGTGTGCAAGAAACCTATATCTAAATTTACAAGTGTTTACACCCAACATTGGCAGAGGAATTTCGCAGAGTCTGCAAACGTCATGTCTTTCAACTTTGATCTATTGAAACATGATGTTCGAACAACAGTGATTAAAAAGATTGATGCATGTCGGAATAACCTTTATGTAAATTTAAAATGTTTAGACTAAAAATAAGTTGAATAGTTTGCTAGAGACGCAAACGTAAAATCTTTTGACTAATACCCCTTAGGAAGGTAAATTTTCCCTAAAAAAAAAAACTATTAAAACATTTGCCCTATGTCTGAATATACTTTATGTAAAATTTAAAATGTTTAGACTAATAATTCGCTCAGTTATTTTGTAGAGACAACAGTGGTCAGCTTATTGAAAACTTTGAACCCAATTTTGACCCCTTAACTTTAATTGTTTTGGCTTCAATAAAATTATAATATTTGATTCATTTCAAAGTAACCTACATCTTAATTTGTAGTGTTCAGACCTAAAATTGGCGTAGGAATTTAGTGGAGTTTTCAAAAGTTAAACTGTTGAACTTGACGTCCCTTGAGCGCCAAATGTCTGGCCGATAACCAAACCAAAAAGATGTTTCCAAAACTCAATAGACCTCGTGGTTAAGCGTCTAGTATTTAGCCGGAAAATTGATAAAGTAATATCATAGAGAAATGTACACACAGAGATACATAGAATTTCACTTTTATAGATATATAGATCTGTTTTGTCTGTGTCAGTGTATGTATGCGTTGTCTTGCAAAGAATACAAGTCATACATTTTTTCACATCGGTAACTGTCGATGAATTTGATAGCTGTTTCTATTATATAGCGATATGTCTGGCATCAAAACTTAGATATAAAATATATAGTTATAAACAGCATTTTTAAGTACACTGATAGCATATTTAATTTCTTGAGATTCCAATATACAAAGAAAACTTTAACGTAATCTATGTGGATAAAGATTAGAAAACATATGCAAAATACATTCTAAAGTAACAAAAAAAGAGAAAATATCGCAAATATTTCATGCAAAGCACGAATCGATTGCATTGAAATGTCCGATTGTCACGTGTCAAGTTGGCAAGAAAATTATAGAGAAACGTAGAAAAATGTTTCCTGTGAGCCACGGAGGAAAATAAAAGTCACCATTACTCTTTCCTGTGAATTTTGATATTTTTTTAAGATCGCATCCCCCCACACGTGTGTGTGTGTATGTGTGTGTGTGTGTGTGTGTGGGTGTATGTGTGTGAGTGCGTGGTAGTTGTTGTAGGTACTGACTTATTTACATTTTTCGTCTGACGTGTATATATATATATATATATTATATATATATATATATATATATATATATATATATATAATGTTCGCCATGTAAAGTGTTATGAAAATAGATATTTCACACCAGCTATTATACCCTAGGATGAATTGAGTATTTTATTTTTTTATGTTAAGTGTGATTGTTCGACATGCATCATAATATTTTTACAATTTTTGTGTTTCTGACTTGAATTTCAATAACAATAAATATAAATGAATGACAGCATACAAAATGTAGGCATTGTTTAGAATGAGGATTATGTTGCCTTTTTGTATGCTTTATTTAGTTCACGTAAACTTCACAGAAATGTGATAGTGTCAATAAGGAAATATGTGTTTGTAAAAAAGTTTTACAAGCGTCTTTTTTACAAACACATATTTCCTTATTGACACTATCACATTTCTGAGTCAGTATAATCTCCCATTCCAGCAATATAATTAAGCAAAGAAAAGGTTTTTTCCACGTTGCTCCCTTTCTGTCGGAAATAATTATTAAAGGGAACAACTTAGACACCGGTTAAACGCGATATATATATATATATATATATATATATATATATATATATATATATATATATATATATATATAAATCTTAATTTCAGTTAATTTTATTATTTTTATTTTATTTATTTACTGTATTTTATTTTATAATTATCTATTTTAGACTCCATTTTATCACTTCCTATTCTTATTTTTAGACACCATCTTTTAAGTTACTACGCTATTTTATCCCAATTCAATCATTTCTAATTAAAAAAAAATTATTTCGTAATCTCGTGTCATTTTATTTATTTAATCTATCACCGCTATATTTTCAAACACATTTTTTTTTAAATCTCTACGATATTTTAACTTTTAGACGTAATCCACTACACTAATTTACTCACACAGAAGCTCTAAACTTAAAATAAACTGTAAACACATGCTGTTAGCTTACAAATATCTGCACACTTCAATCACCCTGTGAGGTATACACGAAGTCTTAAAATTCATTTAATGACCAGACGATACACCAGAATATTAAAAAAAAAACGATGTATAAGCCAGCCATATCTTGTGCAATTTTTCAATAGGGTTAGAATACATCATAAACAATCTCCCATAAATTGAGAACACCCACATTAGTATTTTAAGATTTCTCGTCTAAGTAATGAAATGTATAATGCAATAGTTCCACATATTTAACGCATCTCTGTTTAGGTATTTCATATTTGCGAGGAAAAGATAACTACATGGATATGTTGACATAAATATGATCCATCTTACACAACTTGCCGCTTTATAAAACAATGTTGCATAGTCTATATGTAGTAGTTATTATGATATAAACAGTCTTTAATCTGAGCATGAATTACTTTTAATGGTCTTCTTAATTTCTTTCATGTGTGTGCACGTGGAAGTGTAGTGAGACTCGGTTGTTGCATTAAATGATCGACAGCTACAGAGAAAAATGAAATTAATACAATAGTAAACTATTAGCAATTGCCGTATGATAGGCATGTGAGTGTATATTTTAGCCTAAGTGAACTTTTGTTCGGCGATAAGATATGGCGGGGCCCAAACAATATCGAATATTAACAACAACAAAAAAACATATATATTTTAAAGGAAACAGTTTTCAGATGTCGACGCACATGTTCACTGCAGCAATGATAAAATAACTGTTAATGGTTGCAAGCAACAATGTTGTAGGTGTTCATCTCTCTATCTATATGTCTTCATATTAGAGTTTCTAATTATTTCATACGTTGCTATTTGCAAATTATACTTGTGACTTGTTTAACTTTATTTTTTAATAAACGTACATTTCTACAATCACGTGTATTTTTAATTTAATGGTTACTGAATAATAAATGATATGCCTAACAATGAACAGACACAAGCCAAAAAACAGAGACGACGTGGACCGAAACAATAAAAAATGTATGCAGATGTTTTAGACGACTTTTTTTCAGTAATTTGCAATTAACATGACGAATTTACTCATGGTATTTTTCATTATTTAGGCAATAAATGGTAAAAACATGTTTCTAAGTTATTCAGCTGACCGTTTTTCTACAGGGGGTCCCAAAAAATGACATTTTAAATATATTTATACGTAATTTAATAAACGCTGAGTTATGCCACGTGACCTTGACGTCAGCAAGCTGTAATGGCGGTCTGTATATAAAACTGCATATGATAAGAGATTGTTCTCGCTAAAAAATGCAACAATCATACAAATTACAATATTAACTGAAAACGTTACCAAAGTTATTAGCAGGTAAAAAATAGTTAGATACAATAGTTAAACGAAAAGTAACGAGCCAAAAATGTGAAGTAAAAAATTACGCTTAAAAATATTAATGATCGATGTTTTGACTAAAAAACAAAGCCAAACGCCATTTTTTTTAGTAACACTATTTCTCTTCAGAGTAAAGAAGACGAAGAGAGAGAGAGATAGAGAGAACACACACACAAACACAGAGAGAGAGAGATGTGTAGACAGGAAACGAGATTCGGTTTTACTATGTTTTAAAATGTAAACAATGTATCTAAATCTAACACATTACATATACGAAATGTGAGTGAATGGATTTGATCACATCCCAGGCATAAATCCTCCTTATTTTCGAGTAACGTTTGGTTCTCTACAACTTGAGGTCCCAGGTATAACCCCCCCCCTTATTTTCTTAGTAGGAGGGGGATCGAAGATGAGCCCGCTTAAATTCTAAGTACAGATACTACACTTTCATCTTAGCCAAAAGACCAAGTAACAAAATCGCTTAACTGCTGATTCCAAATTCTTAAATTAAACATTATTATTCAGAAAGGCATTTTTGGGAGCTTATGTTTTTTTTTATATAATCTTCAGTTAAGGAGGAAGGGTCTTAAGGAATTCATGTAAAAGTATTATGTACTAGCAGGTTATCCGACGTAGGTGGAAATACAATGAATGTTTCCTAGCAGAATACCCAGCGTTGCCTGGGATTGGATAATATTGGTTGATATATGTACTAGCGTAAGACCCGGCGTCTCCCAGTATTTTATTACATTGCTGTACTAGCAAAATACCCAGTGTCGGCCCGGAATTGTATGGCATAGCACTAGCATGACATATATTCTAGCAGATTACTCGGCATGTCCTGGGATTGGATAAAATTCATGAATTGTTTCCTAGCAGAACACTCGGTGTCGCCTGGAATTGAAAAATTTGTTTGATATATATATACAAGCCAAAAACCTAACGCCGCTTGGGATTGGATTACATAGGTGGATATATGTACTAGCAAAATACCCGGTATAGCCCGGGATTGGATAAAGTATGTGTATATGGATAAACAGAACAGCATGCGTTGCAGGAAATTGTATGGCATAGGTGAATATGTACTAGCAGAATACCATACGTCGCCCAGAATTGTATGACATTGGTGACGTATAGATCTGCTTTGCCAATTTGGAATGTGCTTATGTAGTATAGGTCCGATTTGACAATTTTGAAAGTTCTTGTGCAGTATAGGTCCGAGTTGACAATATTGAAGGTTTTTGTGCTGTATAGTTTCGATTGTAAACATTTTGAATGTGCTTGTGTAGTATAGGTCCGATTTTACAATTTAACAGATGTTTGTGCAGTATAGGTCCGATTGGAAAAATTTGAGGATGCTTGTGCAGTATAGGTCCTATTTGACAATTTTAAAGGTGCTTGTGCAGTATGGATCCGATTTGACAATTTTGAAAGCACTACTGCAATATAAGTCCAATTTGACAATTTTGAAAGTGCTTGTGCAGTATACTTCGGACTTGACAATTTGAAGGTGCTTGTGCACCACAGGTCCGATTTGACTATTATGAAGGTGCTTTTGTACTGCAGTTTAAATTCCAATAAATAATTTTGAAGATGCTTTTACAGTATAAATATGCGTATGCATACATTTTTTATTAGGCACTGTGCATGTTTTACAGTTAGACAGGCAGGCATGACCTCTTCCTTATTTTCGAGTGGCGTTTGTTTCTCTATAGCTTGACATTCTAGGCATTATCGCCTCCTTATTTTCGAGTGACGTTTGTTTCTCTAAAGCTAGACATGTCAGACATGACCTCCTCCTTATTTTCGAGTGACGTGTGTTTCTCTAAAGTTAGACATGCCAGGCTGAACTTCTCCATAACTTTTTAGAAAGTTAGACATGCCCTCCTCCTTATACACTCATTGTTATAATATGCGAATGACCTCCGTTGGAGGTATCTCAGTTGTCGAATACCATTAGAATAATATACAATATACAATAATATGCGCGTGATCTCGCTTGGATGTAGCTTCATTGTCGAATACCATTAGAATAATATACAATCATTGTTGTAATCTGTGAGTGGCTTATCTTGGATGTAGCTTGCTCATTATTAGATGGGTGACTACATGGGAATACAAAATTTGTATGTAGATAACCAAAGTTAAGCAACAATGTGCTTGGTCATTATTAGATGGGTTAATACTTCATAATACAGAATCAACAAAGGTAAGCCAAAACGAGGCTTGGCCATTATTATATGGGTGACTAATTAGGAACACCAAATGCTTTATGTAGATCACCAAAGTTAAGCAACATGGGGCCAGGTCATTAAATGATGGGTAACGACTTTGGGACACTCAATGCTTTATATAAATCACCAAAGTAAAGCAACATGGAGCCCGGTCATTATGAGATGGGTAACTACTTGGGGACACCAAATGCTTTTTGTAGATCATTAAAGTTAAGCAACAATTAGCTTCGTCATTATGAGATAGGTAATTACTTGGGAACACCAAGTGCTTCATGTAGATCACCAAAGTTAAGCAACACGGAGCCTAGCCATTATCAGAATGGTAACTACTTGCGAACACCAAATGTTTTATATAGATCACCAAAGGTAAGCAACATGGAGCCTGGTCATTATGAGATGGGTAATTACTTGGGAACATTAAATGCTTCATGTAGATCACCAAAGTTAACCACATTGTCACGGACATTCTCAGATGGGTGACTACTTGGGAAAACAAAGTGCTTTATATAGATCACTAAAGTTAAACACCATTGTTTCGGTCATTCTCAGATGAGTAACTACTTGGGAACTCAAAATGCTTTATGTAGATCATCAAATTATGAGATATGATTGTCGAAATTTGTAACATATTCCACAATTTTGAAAAATCATGAAATGTAAGTTATATGAGTTGTTTG
Source organism: Euprymna scolopes (assembly GCF_053919585.1). Taxonomy (NCBI): domain Eukaryota; kingdom Metazoa; phylum Mollusca; class Cephalopoda; order Sepiida; family Sepiolidae; genus Euprymna; species Euprymna scolopes. Next base: position 70,047,567 of record NC_136501.1, read on the forward strand.
TTTTAAATGAAATAAACAGACCAGTCTCAAAGTTATTATTTTAGTAAAATTTAAGCAACATTGTCTTGGTCATTCTCAAGGTGATAACTTTGGAACACAGAATGCTTTATGTAGCTTAACAAAATTAGACAATAATGAGAATGGTCATTATCAGATGAGTGACTACTTGGGAATACAAAATGCTTTATGTAGAAAACAAAAGTTAAGCAACAATGTGCTTGGTGATTATCAGATAGGTAATTACTTTGGAATACAAAATACTGTTTGTAGATAACCAAAGTTAAGCAACAATGAACTGGGTCAGTTTCAGATGGGTTACTAAGTAGGAATCCTTTATTTTTTTTGTAGATGAGGACAGTTATGGGTTTGGTGATTATTAGACGAATAACTACTTGGAATTACCAAATGCTTATTTAGATAACCAAAGTTAAACAACAATTAGCTTGTTTATTATAAGATGTGTAACTATTTGGGAATACAAAATGTTTTATATCGATCACCAAACTTAAGCAATTTGTCCTGGTCATTCTAAAGCGGGTGACTACTTGGGAATACAAATTTCTGTATGTAGCTTACCAAAGTTAAGAACAATGAACATACCCATTGTCAGATGGGTGACTACTTCGGAATACAAAATGCTTTATGTAGATCACTAAAGTTAAGCTACAATGAGCTTTGTCATTATAAGAGGGGTGACTACTAGGGAATACCAAATTCTTTAAGTAGATAACAAAAGTTCACCAACAGCTTGGTCAATATTTGATGGGTGACAATTGGTGTAGAAAATCTTTATGCATATCATTGTCTTGGTCATTCTCATATATTGGGAATACAAAATACTTTATGTAGCTTAGAAACGTTAAGCAACAATGAGTCTGGCCAGATCACTAACGGTAAGCAACTATGTGTTAGGTCATTATTCGATGAGTGACTACTTGGGAATACAAAATGCTTTATGTAGATCACCAAAGTTAAGGAACAATGAACTTGGTCATGGTCAGATGGGTAACTACTTGGGAATATTTCATGTATATTTTTAACAGTATGGTGAGGGATATGAAGACAGTCCTGGAAATGGCAGAAACAGTTTACGAGTAAACATGGCTATTGATTAGTTGGTTGTAATGTAAAAATGATGAAATGTTGCTTATTTGATTAGTGTTTTTGCTATGAAATAAACAGCCTAATTAATGTGTCCAAGTTATTGTTTTAGTAAGAGGGTGCAATTATGTGGGTTTAATCGTGATAAATGATTGTCGAAATTAGTAATATATTACAAGTATAATGAAAAATTATGAAATGTGAGTTATATGATTGATGTGTTTTTAATGAAATAAACAGTCCCGATAATGTCTCAACGTTATTGCTTTAGTAATAGGGGGCGATAATGTGGGTAGAATCATAAAAAAAAATGATGGTAGAAATTAGTAACATATCCAAGAATTATGCAAAATAATGAAATGTGAGTTACTTTATTGGCGAGGGTGTAATGAAATAAAAAGGCCAGACAATGTATGAAAGTTTTTATTTTAGTAAGAGCGGGGTGATTATGTGAGTTAAATCATGAAAAATTCAACGAGATAAACACAAATATATACTAGCAGAATAGCCGGACTGAACAAGGATTGAATAAGATACATGCAAATGAATGCTAGCAGAATACACGGGCGCCTGGGATTGAATGAGATAGATGACAATATATATTATCAGAATACCTGGCTTTGTCTGAGATTGAATGAGATTGATTGAAATATATACTAGCAGAATTTCTTGCGTTGACCAGGATTAAAAGAGATTAATGAAGAGATATACTAGCAGAATACCGAACGGTGCGCTGAATTGAATAATGTAGGTTAGAATATATACTAGCAAAATATCCGGCATCACTTGGGATTGAATGAGATACGTGGAAGTATATATTAGCAGAATACTCTGCATCGCTCGTAATTGAATGAGATAGGTGGAAATATATAGAAGCAAAGTATAAGGCATCGCCCTAAATTTTATGAGGCAGGTTCGAATAAATAGTAACAGAATTACTGGCATGGCCTGGGATTGAATGAGATAGGTACAAATACGGAATAGACAAATACTTGGCGTCACTCGGGATTGTATAAGATAGCTGTACATATACACTAGCAGAATACCCGGCATTGCTCAAAATTGACTGATAAAGGTGAGAAAATATACTAACAATATCCCTGGCGTCGCTTGGGATTGAAGGAAATGAGTGGAAATATCTATTAGCAGAATTCATGGCATTGAATGAGAATAATCACCGTCACTCTGGATTAAATGAGGGTGATAAAAGATAAAGTTTGTACCAGAAATGGCTTAAACAATTTTCTATCTAAAAATTACTTTATTTGTGAAGTTGATTCCGGATATGGCTAAAACATTTTACGATCTCAAAATTAGATTAATGCATATATATATTGTTGGTTTACTATGAAAGTTTACTAGGCCAGTTTCTATAGGGTGGTGATCACTATTTATATGAATTTTTTATGTTATCATCCGGGCATGATATGAAGGTTGGAGAAGTGGGTAGAAAGAAGCATGGTTATGTTAATTTTAAGTTTTCTTTCGAAGGTTGGGTTAATTTTAAGTTCTATTTTGGGTCTTGGGTTTGAGAGAGTAATGCCCGTTTTTAGGTCCAAAATTATGTGACATTGTTTCATATATGTATTTAAATTACCCATCTTAGTGTAGGTAAAATTATTTTAAATATGTGTTCTTCTTCACCGTCCTTGCAAAGGTAAAATTATTTCATATGCATGCTGTAAATTTTCTACCCTAGGTAAGATACACTTATTTCATACATCTAATACCAGTCCTGGCTTGGTAAAATATCCTTTTGTTCGAAATAGCAAATGATACATAGACATTAAACATTCCTCACTCCTAAGAATAACAAAAATATTCAAAATCAAATTCAATTTTCTCATTGTTTGTACGGTCCCGAGCAACTCCGTGTAGCTCAGCTAGTATTAAATAAATAAAAATAGTTTGCAAGAAATAATTAAATATGTGACATACGATGAAAAAAGGAAAAAGGGGATAACAATAAAATATAATAATTAGAAGAAAGTAGAAATGTATATAAAAGTATCAAAAGTAGAAAGAGATACAGTAGGTTCGAGTTTCTAGAACGCAGGTGAAACATGACATAATAAGAGAAAGCGAGAACTTTGCAGCTAATTCTACTCTATGCGACAAATTTCGTCAACTCCCCATATTTACGCCTTCAACAGAAAACATACTATCCAACATACAAATATCTATGCGTAAGGTCGCCAAACTAATCAAGAACCTTGATTCCAGTAAAGCAACTGGCCCAGACGGCATTCCAATTGTAGTGTTGAAAATAATTCGATCAGAACTTGCCCCATACTTACAAAACTGTTTAAGCGTTGCCTTAAGGAGAAGTACTTTCCAGCACCCTGGAAAACCTCATCAGTATGCCCTGTGTGTAAGAACTCAGGTGATATCATCTCCCTCTCAGTACGTAACAATAAGCCTCTAATGGGTGTGACTAAGTTACTAGAATCCATATTAAATAGTCAACCACACCAGCAGAAATAAACTCCTTGATTGTATATAATTTGGTTTCCGCTCTACATTTGATGTGCTAACAGTTATATCCCATATGATTAGTGAATCTTTCGACAAAGGTTCCTTTCTAGGGCAATTGTTGTTGACATATCAAAGGCCTTCGATAAGGTATGGAATAAGGACCTATTTCACAAGATTTCCAGCTACGGTATAACTGGAAATGTGTTCTCAATAATGAAATAATTTCTCTCTGATAGGTTCATATGAGTAGTGGTTGATCGGCAGCAATCAGAGTCCCACAGTATTAATGCTGGAGTTCCCAAAGGGTCCATCCTAGGCCCAACTCTCTTCCTGAAGAATATACCTGGATATTAAAATGATCTCCCAAAACACATACTTAAATCATTCGTTGACATCTATGCGGATTACACGACCATCTATGGCAACATATCAAAGGCCGTAAATGACAAAGTTCTCTCTGATTCCCTCTCCTCAGATCTTGATCGCGTGGTAGACTGTGGGAATAGGTGGCTGGTTACTTTCAATGCATCTAAAACCAAACTCCTATTTTTACATCATCAACGTTCTGTTCCTTATCTAGCATCAATTGAAATGGATGGCTCTCATCTTGGGGAGGCTTCATGTTTTGACAGGCTCATGGGTTTGGCCTTTACTCCTGATCTGAAATGGAACACGTATATCAAGTATGTTGCCCGGGTTGCTGGGAAACTGGTGGCATCCTTCTACCGCGCCAGAAGATCTCTCACTACTTATGCAACTTTATATCTGTATAAAAGCCAAGTACGTCAAAAGATGGAGTACTGTTACAACATATTGGCTGGAGCTTCTAAGAACAGCCTATCCTGCCTTGACAAACTACAAAATAGACTTCGTGGCTAAGTGGGGGATGCGCTCTTCCCTTCCATGCAACCTCTTTCCCACAGAGGAGGCGTTGCAAGCCTGCCTTTTTTATCGTTATTTCCCTGGAAAGTACTCGTCTGAACTCCAATCACTTGTTCCCCCTCGCAATGCTGAGACGATAAACACCCGACTAGCTTAAACTACTGTCAATAATTTCCCCCACTTTTTATCTGTGTCTAAATTAAAACGTAGATTCCATGAAAAAAGTTTCTTTCTGAGAATACACGACTGTGGAATTCTCTATCGTTTGCCTGGTTCCAACCTTACTACAACTTGAATGTCTTCAAATCCAACATAAACAAATTCCTGATTAATCGCCCCCTTAAGTAAGACACTTTAACAAAACTCCAATACCAAATATTACTACGATATTATCCCAGTTATTAGTGCACACACAATAACCCTTATTCTCGAGTGACTTCCGGGCCTTGATAACTGGCGATCGCCCATGTAAAAAAACATATAAAGCATTGTGATAAATAAAGAATTTGTGTAATATATATAAATATATTTGTAAAACACGTAAGGAAAATACGTATAGAAAACGTAAAAAATAAATAGTTTATGAGTATTTTAAAAAACAGTGACATTAAGATAGAGTCGAGGAAAAGATGCTGATAGATACATTTTTAAAACGAGAGAAAGTGGAAGCGAAAGACAGTAAAATAGATAGATAGAGAAAGGAGGTAGGGAGAAAAAAGGGTTGTTTAAAGGTCCAATAAGGTTAATTAAAGTTTAATGTGCTAAAAGGGATGAATGAAAAATTCAGAAAAAGCGACAAGTACAGAGCAAAGCAGAGGATGGGATAGTGTGTCTAAACAGTTAATAATGGGAGAGAATGGGTAAGCACAGGGTACAGACTAGAGGGAGAAAATATTTTAAAACATCTAAGAAATTATCGATTTCCATCGGTTAACTTAGAATTCCTTTCAGATAAGACCGGAAATTTTGAGATAAAATGGTTCAGAAATAATAAAAGGGGTCATGCAGGTGAAATTAATTAAGAGTACTGTTCAAAGGATTTCATTAAAAAAAATGTAATTAATCTTAACCTAGAGAATTTAAAGAGCCAAACAAATTTATCATGTACACACACACACTCACACAGATACATACACATACGTGCGCGCACACACGTATCTATATACGCTATCTATCTATCTACCAGTCTCTCTTTGTCTCTTTCTGTGTGTCTGCCTGTCTCTCTCTCTCTACATATATATATATATGTGTATATATATATATATATATATATATATATATATATATATACTAGTAGTTTTGTTTGGTCCCTATGTACTGTTCATAGTTTTATGTTCATTTGTATATATATATATATATTATAAAGTTTGACTTATGTCCAGGAAACCTCCGTGTAAAACTTCAAGTGTTTAAACCTAAAACTGCCAGAGAAGTTTAGTAAAGTTCGTAAAGGTCGTTTCTTTAAACTTATACTTTTTGGCAGCCAAATTTTCGCCCCCCCCAAATGATATAACATCTTGCTTCATGTCTGAATACAGTTTTTGTAACATTTGAAGAATGTAGATCCAAAATTGGCTGAATATTTTGCTGGTGAATGGCTGAGTAATTTGGTAAAGATCGCAGAGGTCATTTTTTTTTAATTGTAAGCCAATTTATACTCTTAACATTTATTATTTTGGGTTCTAACTAAATTGAAAAAGTTGGACCATATTGAAGTAACCTTAATCTAAAATTTCAAACGTTCAGATCCAAACTTGTCGAAGGAATTTAGTAGAATTTTCAATCGTGAAATCGATGAACTTTGACCTCTTGACAGCCAAATTTATGGCCGAAACCGATGACAAAGATCTTCCAAATCTAAATACACTTCATGTCAGATTTCGGGTCAATAGACTGTAAATTCACAGAGTATGTTGGTAGGAGAATGTACACACACCCACACCCACACCCACACGCAGACAGTAATTTTACTTTATATACACGCATATATATTCATCTGATATACACTTACGTATACATTTTTCAAAATATCACAGCAGAGTACACCGACATACATATATATACATATGTATGCATATATATGCATACATATATACATATATACATACACACAGGCACACATGCACATATATATGCAGTTATATATATATATATATATATATATATATATATGCAGTTATATATATATATATATATATATTATGTCTTTCCTCCGAAATATGCTCAAACACAGGTAGAGAAATCTAACAGCGTATATGCGCTACATAAATTTCTCCTATCAAATAAAAACTATGAATTGAATTCACACACAGACCTGTGTGTGGGCTCATGTTCTTATATTCGTTATATACCCACAAGAGCTGTTATTTTGCACATCCAAATGTCATGAATTTATTTGCAAAGGCAAGTAAAAACAAACCAGAAACACAATCTGAAGAAAAACATTATATACATATTCGTTCCATTATTTTATGTATAATCCAGGATGTAGGGAAGAAGAGAAACTAATAGCAATCTTAATGAAAATTATTAAAAAATATTTGATTGCTGTACAAGAAATGAAACCTTCTTACAACATTAAAACTCAAGTCGCCACACGCGCTGATACGCGTAATTTAAAAAATTAATTTTCAAAATCACATGAAACGTAAACAAGATTTCGAAAAAAAATAAACTAAGCCTTTAAATCAATTGATAAAAGCACCGAGGCTAAACAAAGAATAAAGTGACCGCGCCTGTAAGCTTTTCTATTCCGATGGTAAGTCCGTGTGAATATGATTCTCAACTTTTTCTTGCTCGCTTTATTTGTCTTTCTTCCATGAACGAAAAGTTCCACGAGTAACAAATAATGAACTTGCCTCGTTCTATAGTGAGTCAAATCCAGGAGTTTCAAATAATTATCATATGCCTTTCTGCGATGTGTGAAATCCAGGACGCAGGTAACGGCCTATCACCTTCTTTGAATGTGTCGAATCTACGATCCTTACATTAGGGATTTTGTCTTTTTTTCATATCTCCCATCAACGATTCTTTTGCAGTATTCTTCCAAGTACGTATCACGTAAATATTAAAAAATATTTTTTCAGATTTATGTTTCCAGTGTACATCAGGATTTTAGATATAACATTCAGTTGCTTATATTTCCCTAGAGTGGCATTCTTTTTCAGGTGAACGCCGTATTTTTTTTACACCTATTCGGCTTAGTGGTAGGTGCTACTTAACTACTTGCAACTGATTTGATTTTAACACCCGCTGTGCGTGCATGGGTCTTCTCCACCTTGAAAGGGTACATTTTATTGGACAGCTGCGTATATATATAAATGTAAATAAAACATTACATATTTATGAAATTTCGGCGGCGTTATCAAATATACCATTCTATTTAAACCACATAACAATAAAATGTTATCAAAAACAATGTGCCCATAACGATAAACTTAAAAGAAACAAGAATTTCTCTTGAACGTTTCAACTTACACGTTAATCACCAAAATGAATGACGTCTAATGCGATTGATGATGTTCAAATTTAGGAGAATAATAGTTTTCTTTTGTTGTATTTCCATTTTTTATACAACAAAAATAAACTTATATATTATTTTAATTGGAATTCATTATTGAGATGATTATTATTTATATTAATTTATTTATTGCGGACTATTCGGATAGGAACTTTGAATCTCCCAACTGCATTCTCAGCAATCATTGCCATCCGTAGTTGTTGCCTTCTCACCACGTTTTTTGCCTCTGTTGATAGAGACGTTGGATCTCTACGATTTCAGATGAGCATTGTCTGAAGATAGCGGTTTCAATCCTACCCAAAGCCGGCCAGAGGCTTATTTGGCCAACACGTGGTGAGATGACAGCAACTACAGATGACAGGTATTGCTGAGAATGCAGTTAAAAGATTCAAAATTCCTATCTGTCGCGGTTACCTCCTGATGAAGGCCAGAGAAGTAGTTGGGCGAGACGTCGTGAAACAACAATTAATAAAGATGAGAATAACAGTCCTAAATAAATAAATTAAAACACATAAACTCGTTTTTGTTTTTTATTCCTCCATTTTCAAATTATAAACGATATCAGAATTCGGTTATCACTTATATACCGTTCCCTTTGGGTGACTCCAGACAAAATATTTCTGTTTTCCTGAAATTAAAATAATATGTTTTCGCCAAGGTGCAAACACTTATCAAGAGCAAAAAATGTTAATTAAATCCGTACCCATCTCACTGGAATCACTCAACCCCTCTCCCAAGTGTCATTTCACTGCCCGAAAGTATAAACGCGCAGCATCTTTGTATACAGTAATACTGTCAATAGAAGCAAACGCTAATAAAGTCATGACAGCGGATGTTAATACTAGCAAGACAAAATCAAACATCTACGAAAAGCAAACCATATATAGCTGAACATATATTCAGTCGTGACAAGTCTAATGATTCTGTGCGACGTAATGATATGGTACAATAGAGCTAAGTATAATATAATGAACATTAATGGCGGAAATTCTATTCAGCAATAAGATAAAATGGCTGGGTTGACGCATTTCGTAAAAGGTAAACTCGGGAAATAAAAGCGAATACGTAGAGTAGACATTTCGTTAGGTAAGTTTCGAGTCGGGGACATAAAGTGTAGTGGCATTTTCTCGCGGTCTGCACTGGTTTTGGTCTCGTCATATTAATCATTATAATACAATTTGAATAAAAACAACAAATACAACATATATCATATTATTACACAATGGCAGGTATTCACGATATGCCCCTTGGTAGGTGTAGAGTGTTTTTCAAGCGGCGAGTTGCAGTCTTCAAACTGTAAAATTATATTGTGCTATACATTCTACTTTAAATCAAGCTGTCAATGATTTTAAAAATCCGAAGTGCATTAATATATTTAGACTTCATAACATGCATGCATCCGTTTAATATATAGAGTTTTACTGTACAAAGAACCACTTAACAACTGTTTTTGTAATGTAAGCTTCCGGATTCCTTGTATCGAAAAGCATAATTATATTAACTATAAGGATTACGATGACTACTATATGATCAACCATTCCTAAGATAAAAAACATAATATTCCCATTTAACCGAGGGGTATCTGCATGTTTTCGTAAAACAAAGAACCAATTGTGACTGTCTATTTCTAAATAAATAACAAAAATGTTTACGTTGAGGGATATTTCACATCTATATACAGCTTGATTAGACAAGTATTCGTACAGCAATGCTCAGATATCGATCGTACATCTTAGAGTTGATGTCTACTCAACCAAATTTTCAAGGATATTTTTAAACAGTGAAGGGCTATTTTAGAGATCTATTCTATTATTCTTCAGTAGTTCATAATGAGATAATCATCAGTGTGCGGCAAGAGGTTATAAACCATGTGTGAGAGGACCAATACATTTTTCTTTAAGATTTATCTTACCGCTAAGTATCGTGAAAGTACTTGATCGGAACGCTGTTGGGTTTCTCTGTTGTGCGATGATTGATAAAGAGAAGTCTACATTTTAATCCATAGCGTATTGATTCTGCAAGTATACATCAGAACAGCATACAATCAACTTTAGTATCGTAATACAATATGTAATTTGTACTGTTGAAAGCATGGAGGTAATAAGTCTACCTAGCATGGAAGGTAATATGTTTCAAAGATCTTTCTCATAAGATTACGATTGAAAAGTGATCCATATACTATAATGTTAAACCACTTAAGATTAAGTCATGCTTAAATGTATATGATTTCTCTCTTACCTCTCTTATAGGTATTCAATTATACACCGGATAAAGGTCTAATACGCTTTACATATATTACGAGACATACGTGATTCTGGTGATACGACTTCATTGCGCATGTTAGAATATTATGCATAATCTAATGTAATACTGCTCTTAATAATTTATCATCGCCAGAATTAAGAACACCGACAGATAACTACAGCTATGCTCACACCAACTCTAAGATTTTCCATGTATAAAACCGAACATTTATGTCAAATGAACTGAATGAAGTACAAATTAATACGGAAAACCGCATAATGTTCTTTATGATCCTAATATACTGCTTGACGCATTAAAAAAGATCATCACTTAGGACTTGACTTGAAAGTGATTTTATACCTGAAATCTGACTGAAATTTCAACCTGATCAGTGCAATGAATATATATATATATATATATATATATATATATATATATATATATATATATGTGTGTATGTGTGTGCGCGTGTGTGTATGTGTGTGCGCGTGTGTGTGTATGTGTGTGTGTGTAAAATTAAGTTAACGGCTATGAACAACTCTGTATCACCATCAGCCAATTCTTTATTCTACTTCTTCAAATACGAAATCCGATGGCACAACATGAGATCACTTTCTGTTTGCTAATAGAGAGATGGGTATATACATTGGTCGTTGTTGAGGAGTAAGAATTTATATTATGTTAAGTCTGCCTTTTTTATTGTTAGTATGCATGTTTACTAGCAACCTCTGCACACTTTCAAGTGTAATTTATTCATGTACAGTTACGGAACTCCGATAACAGAGTTGACAATTCGCCATGCCATCTAAATCACCTAGCTAACATTAACTAAAATGAGATTTAAAACCTGACTCATACAACCACCATACTTCCATTAACGATCGCCACTCACGGAGTGGTTAATCATCCCCAATTTCATTTCCTTTCCCCTCGGAATCCAACACTACGCTCTATTTCGATAAGAATTTCGAAAAATTGTACGCTACCATAAAACACACATATATAATTCATACATATACAAGCATAAAAGGAATTTTATATCATACCAATTCTGTCACAAATAATCCATCGAAAGTGAAACTATGTCGAGTGGCACTAATACGAAGCCTCAAATCTAATAATATTAATTACAATTAAAAATGAGCACTTCTAAAAAATATCTACATCATACTTACCAGGAAGTATTGTTTAGTTCACAATGCGGAAGCCACAGCGATAATCATGGTATCTAAAACGTTAAATGAGCTTAACTCAAAATGCGTCATCTATCCCAATGTAGGTATAACAAAATATTTTAATACGCAAACCATGTAAACACTGACGATAACCACTATCATAACAGGAAGTGATTACATAGCTTACCAATATAAGACACCTTTTTAGTCCCACCGTAATATTAATAATTCTTATCCGTCCTAATAGAAGTAAGTTGTTCCACCGTTATATATAAGTTGGCGTACAATTAATTATATACCCACGAAAACGTTATATTTATATATAAGGCTCCATTAAATCCTATAAACTAGATTTCTCTATCATATTTACCAACATATTCTAAATATGAAAGTGACCTTATATTTGCTATATTAAATCCCCAATTTTTTTTAATATGATGTCGAACAACCTTAAATCATCCATACATTTCCCCTTACTCATTCAAATAGAGTTGCTATTTTATATCTCTCCCTCATTTGTTTTTGGTACGAGCAAATCTATTATAGGCTTTATATATTCCCTCCCTCTAATTTATTATAACCTTCTCCAAGCGCAGTTAATCCAGACCTACATATATTACACCACTCTCTGTTAAACAATTATATTTCATTACTTATTATAATTATTTAGAATTGTATCATATAAATTCATAGCCTGTCTTTGTCACTACAACATTATTCCACACTATAGGTAGTTTAGGTAGTTTAGCCGTCTTTTATCCGTCATTAGACACTCTTTAGATATAATTCCATTTAAATATTTTAATCCCTTAGAAATACTAATTAATAAATATATTAAACCTCACACTGCTCCACTCTATGTTATTCACACTACTGACAGTAATCTCCCCTAATCATGGCTCTCGCATAATCTATCAAGAAATAATATATTGTTCTTTTACTTTTACTCGCCAGTTTCTTTTCTATTTTGCTAGCATCTTACTGTGTTTATATCTTATCCATGGGCGAAACAGAATATAAACGCCAATAACCATTATCCATTCATGTTTTTTTTTGCGTCGCTGTGGTTCTTAATCTGTTAAACCCCACAAGCACAAACCTTATAATCCACGAGAACTGCTCATACATTGCCCTCCTATCCCACATCATACTCTCACATAAAACCACAACACATTTATTTCCAGTCGACATTAACAGAATCTCGTCCGTCTTTACCACATGCTTCTAAATACCAGTGCATTACTCTTCTACTCATCGTCGTCCATTCCTGTATCGCCATTCCCTTCTTTTAATATGCATAAAGCAATACTAATATCCTATTTGAATCAAGCATTGAATTTAAATTAGAATATTTAATGTTTAAATATTTTTCTATTTCTTTAAAGCTGAGTTTGCTCTAAAATTTTTACTTTATATATTTTAATTCTACATGTGATCACTCCATCATGAAACATATACAGCATGGGTTGTTGGGCGTTTTTTTTACTATTCTATGTCTGAATCCCGGTATATATATATATATATATATATATATATATATATATATATATATATATATATATATATATACGAATTTAATCCCACTCTAAGGCTGCACAATTTTTCTGACATGAGCGAATCGTCCACCATCTTACACATGGATAATAACGCTAAAACACCAACTATGTTCGACTATTTATATTTTTACTGAATATATATATAACTATTGATATGTATTGTATACTTCCAAATAAAAACAGATTTACAGAAACGCGCACCTCTCTCTTTGGGCACCACTATATCAATCCGTTAACACAATTCATATCTCAGTATACACTTAATGACGTGTGTGAGCTTTCTAGATGTTTACTTCATTATACGATGCGGAATTAATCGCTATTTTTCCACTACTTAATTTAATTATGTTATTTATATATATATATATATATATATATATATATATATATATATATATATATATATATATATATATATATATATATATATATATATATATTATATTATAAGATAAAGCTGAATGCTTGTGTGTGTATCTGGTCACGAATAGGGCCCTATATGGTTGACTATTCTATAAAACTGATTACATATAATGATATAAGATGTAACGAGACACAGGAATCGGTATGTTTGATCTGAAAGAACGGTGGTTGATTAAAATTGTGGGGCCTGCGTTCGCGCCTGGTCCACAATGTATGGAAATAAAAAAAAATTAAAAATAAAAAAAAAACGTTTACAAGTGTTGCTGATATAGATGCACATGAGAATAATTTGATAAGTATGTTTTAACTTAAAAAGGGATGGTATAATAAATTGTTGGGTCTGCGTTCGCGCCTGGCCTCCATAGAATGGAAATAGGCACAAACTTTAATAAAGACATTTCATATCTATCTGCGTAAGTATACTTTGATAACTATGTTTCAGTTTGAAGATATATGGTATGATAAAATTGTGGGGGGGGGGTTCGTTCGCATCTGATCTCCATACAATGGAAATATGTCACAAAGTTTAACAAGGATTTTTAAGAAAGATCCACAGAATATTGTGATACGTGTTTCAATGTGAATAGGTATGGTATAATAAATTATGGGGGTTATCTATTTTATTTTTACTTTCATCATATTTTGCTTTGTTTTTGATTCCCCCAAATTCAACGCACATTTACAACCCATCTTTTTCATAACCTATCATACTTTCATAAATCAGAGTCCATTTTCTGTAGCCTGTTTTTGAACCCATGCAAGGACGTGCACTTTTGCTAGTATATATATATATATATATATATATATATATATATATATATATATAGTATATATATATATATATATATATATATCAAAGTGAAAGTGTCTGTGTGTATGTGTCTGTGTACATTTCCCTACGTAATAACTCTGCAAATTTTAAGCCTACAGATTCGACATTTGATATGCAGGGTACTGAAATTTGGGACAGATCGATGTGATTGGTTTTCGGACAAAAATCTGTCGATTAAGGGGTCAAAGTTTAACGATTTTACATTTGAGAACTCTACCAAACTCCTCCGACAATGTTGAGCCTAAACACATGGAATTTTAGATATGGATTCCTTGGACATGGATCTAACTAATAACTTCATTTGAGCCCTAAAAACTTAAGTTTTAGGGGTCAAAATCGGGGTCAAAGTTAAAAAAATTGACCTTTTTTTTTTTTTTTTGCTCAGCATACACATAAAACACCCGGGCAATGCCGGGCACCCATGCTAGTATATATATAAAAGTTAACGTGTATGTGTGGCTGTGTGTCTGTGTACATTTTCCTTCGCAATAATCTGTTAATTTCCAGTCTACAGACTCGAAATTTGCTATGCAGGGTACTGAGATTTGGGAAAATTGATGTGATCAGTTTTCGGCCAGAAATTTAGCTTTTACGGGGTCAAAGTTCAACGATTTGACCTTTGTTAACTCTACCAAAGTCCTCCGACAATTTTGGGTCTAAACACTTGAAATTTTAGATTTAGGTTATTTGGACATGTATCTAACACAATAACTTAGTTTGAGCTCAACACAATAAATTCTAAGGGGTCAGAATAGAGGTCAAAGTTAAAAATTGACTGTTTTATTTTTGCTCATATAAATTTATTTTAGCATATACCTCCAAATACCCGGGCGACGCTGGGCACCCATACTAGTATATATATATATATATATATATATATATATATATATATATATATATATATATATATATATCAACGTGTCTATATGTCTGTGTGTATCTGTGTACATTTCGCTACGCAATAACTCTGTTAATTTTTAGTCTATAGACTCGAAATTTGATATACAGGGTACAGAGATTTGGAAGAATCGACGTGATCTGTTTTTGGCCTGAAATTTGGCGAATAAGGTGTCAAATTTCAACGATTTGACCTATGAGAACTCTACCAAACTCCTCCGACAATTTTGAGTCTACGCATTTTACATTTTAGATATAGGTTCCTTGGACATGGATCTAACTTAATAACTTGATATGAGCTCAAAACAATATATTTTAAGAAGTCAAAATAGGGGTCAAATTAAAAAAAAAGTTACAAACTGCGGCCTCTTTCAAATTACTCAGACAATTACTGGTCGGAATATTTGAAATTTTAAACAAAGGTTATTCAGAGATGGGGCAAGCTTTTTCATCAGTTTGGTCGAAATCTTTTAGTTACCAATATATAAATGTATGTATGTAAATCTGTTTGCATGTCTATCTTAAACTTTTGATAGAGGCGACGGATTTTAACAAGGTCAGTATCCTTTTAAATTTGACCTTTCATGCGACAAATATCGAAAAATTAGCTGAAAACATTAATATCTTCCCAAACAACTGGCACTTTTCTACAGGGGGGCACATTTTCGCCGATATTTTTTAAAGTATACCTCTTCTTTAGATTATCTAGCCTTAATTTAAAAAAAAATGTCGCTTCCGGTGTAGCGGTGTTCGTAACAGCATAAACGTTAGGTTTTACCTCGTTCTTTTCCTCCTTTGCGGTAAGGGCTCGAGCCTGCCTTCCTACTACCACTTTTTTTTTGCTCAACATACATATCCAAACACCCGGGCAAGGCCGGGCTGAAATGCTAGTGTATCTCTAAAAGTGAACGTGGTGTGTGCGTCTGTGTGTGTGGCTGCGTACATTTCCCTACGCAATAACTCTGTCAATTTTCAGTCTACAAACTGGAAATTAGATATACAGGGTACTGAGATTTGGGAAAATCTTTGTAGTCGGTTTTCCATCAGAAATTGGGCTGTTAAGGGGTCAAAGTTCAACGATTTGACCTTTGAGAATTCTACAAAACTCCTCCGACAATTTGGAGTCTAAACATATGGAATTTTATATATAGGTTCCTGTGGATATGAATCTAACTTAATAACTTGATTTTAGCCCAAAATTATTAATAAATATGGGTCAAATTTAAAGACATTAACCGTTTTTTGGGGGGCTCAACATACGCCTCAAAACACCCGGGAAACGCCGGGCGGGCTTAAGTGCTAGTATATATATATATATATATATATATATATATATATATATATATATATATATATATATATATATAATGTGTGTACATCATTTCCCTCTTCATCACTATTTCCATCTATTCCGTTTCCTCCTACTTGACAAGTCCGGAGGCCACTCAAGGATAAGTGTCATGAATGCACTGTAGTTATTGTGTCAATATCGGAATAATTGTTAGTAAAAGAAATTTGGTCAATTGGATTAGTTAAGGGAACGGTTCCTCAAGTACTTATTAACGTTGGAATGAAGTCGACCATATTTTTGTCAGTTTGAAAGTAAGCAATGAAATGTAGTTTCCCAGGCATGCAGTTCTAAGAAAAAGCATTGTTCATGGAACCCACATTTAGGTTTAGGCACAAATAAAAAATGTGGGATATTATTGATAGTGGTTTCAGTTAGACGCATGTTTTCGTGAAAGTTTGGCAGGAGGGGGATCAGATTAGATCTCCAACCACTACTCGCCATGAAAATACCAACAGATCAGAAAAAAAAGGCTCACAACGTTTTTTGCTGTGGGGGGAAGTTATTTGAAACTCTGTTAAGGATAAATAAGATGAGTCTAGTTGATCCTACCCATAGGCGGCAATGTTTTGATGATAGAAATATAGAAGCTCTCTTTTAGATGCATTAAAATTAACCAGCAACCCATTTCCCCATTGCACCACATGTTTATAATCAGAAAAAAGAGAGAATCAGATCGACCTTGGCCATTCATAGTATTTGAATGTTGCCATGGATAGTATTCTCGTAAGCATGAATATTTACGAATGATCTTTCGGTGTGATTTAGGGGAGTTATTGATTTGGTCAGGAAGAGAATTGAGGCCAGGATTGATCCCTGTAAGATTCCAGCATTAATATTATGAGCTTATGATTTCTTCCCATAAACCATTACTCTTTTAAACCTGTCACAGAGAAATTATTTAATAATTGAGAACACCTTTCCATCTATACCAGTGCTGGAGATCTTGTGGATTAGACCTTCATTCTATAACCCTATCAACCGCACTTATCTCGTACATAGACATATTCACTCTCATTTTCTTATATTTTTTATTTGGGCACTCTTTTTATTAGATGTCTTATATATTCTTTATATTTTAAGGGGTCTTATTGAACCTTTCATTTTATTATTATTTTATTTTCGTAAGTATAGTTATCATTATTACTTATCCTATATTGCACAAATTTCCCTCTGGAACAATGTACACTAGATTTGCTCCAAAAGATGCCACCTACAGATTTATTAGCTCTACACTATCAGCCATTATATTAAGTAACATTGAAGGCCACCTTACTCACATCTATTCGCTATATTAAAATCCTAGAAGAAACATCATCACTATTGCAAAAATGTACAATGGAAGCATCTGCTATTTCCCCCTCTAAATAAAATTATTTTAACCGCCCCACTCGATACAAGTACATATTCTGCATTTGGGTAATATGTAGACTAGCAAAGTAATTTTATGGCTACTATACTAACACACATAACATAAAGTTTCCTTCTCTCGATTCCAAAATTAATGATCTATCCCTCCTCAAATTCAACCAAATCTCATTGGCTGCGACCAAAGAATGCGTCCATTCCAGAATTCAAAAAAGAACGCTCCAGCGATAAAAACAACATTACTCCCTTTTCAATAGCAGGCTTTCTTTATAAATAAAATACCCCTGTTATAAACACACAAACACATCCATTACTAACTATTAATCATCACCACAGACTCATAAACTTTCGTTTATCTTTCATTATAATTAGCTAACATTCTTCCTTTGTACGTGCATTTACCTAATTCCAAAAATCAACTGATTACACTATGACTACATTCGAAATCTGGATATCGTGTTATTTAGAAGCCGTTATACTGTCTCAAACATCAAATTTCTTAGTCCGTTACAAACAGCTATATAAACCTTTTTTGTTGTTTAAAGACAACTCACTGAAATTATTTATTTGTAGCTAAATAGAGACATAAATCCGCTTTCTTGCAGTCGGGAACAGATTTTTTGTGTTTCGGAAGCTTATATACTATGTGTTTTTTTTAAAACGTGTGTATGCTTGAAAAGAACTAATGCAGTGTGTAGATCTACAATGGTTATATGTGTTTTGTTGTATAATTTCATTTTAAAACCATTGACCATTTATAATAAACTGTTGGTTTACTTTTAGAGTAGATACACTTATGTTTACATAAAGCGAATTTTCGGTGTCATATTTCAAGGAGTTTTTCACATAATTTTAAAACATTGAATAATTAACATGAACTGTTAATTAGATTAAGAAGTAGCTACACTCATGTTTACGTTAAGCGATTAATCGGTGTAGAACTAACGAGACTCTTAGTAAACACATATGTCGAGGAATTTTGCACATAATTTTAAAAACATTGAATAATTAACATGGGTTCTTGGTTTAATTTTTAAGTAGTTAAACTTATGTTCACATAAAGCGATCTATCTGTGTTTATTATTTGCTATTTATTATTTTTTTTTTTACCGGAGTTTGCTTTATGTTTTTTAACCTTTTCCTTATTAGGGATTAAATATCATTATATGTTTTCTAATAATTTTGTAACGCAAGTAGATCACACTCCAAAGTACACTTTTTTGCTTATTACAACATAATTTTATTTTCTTTAGAGTATATATATATATATATATATATATATATATATATATATATATATATATATATATATATATATATATATATTGTTTTTTTGTGTTACCGATATGTTTTGAATGGATTCAATTATTTATGAATGCGCATTGTTACATGAATTCGAGTTGGCAGTAATTTTCCCTTTAACTAATTTTGTACCCCCACAGGGGGAGCGGCATATATATTGTTTTTAAAATATAATCAACCACTGACACGTGCTTCACCGTCTTTATTATTTACTGTGTGGTACCTAACTCGCATTTAGGTAAAATTGAATCAATTCAAAACATATCGCTAAAACTAAAACAAACAAAATCTAAGTAAATCGCGATTTATCCAAACAGTCGTGCGAAGTGGGTGAGCGGTAAGGGGTTTAGGCTGATTACTACGGGGTCCCGAGTTCGAATCTCGCTAGATTCAGCCACTCTGATAAGTTGTAGACGACGAAACACGTGCCCGTGGATAAATATATTTCAGCACTTATCACTAATATTAACTACTTTGTTTTCACCTTTACACGTATTTACGTAATTAAATATATTAAATTGCTTGCGTATAAAATTCCACCAATCTATTTTCCTTATAAGTATATATACTGCCAGCTGTGTGTAGAATAATATTTCTATAGGTTCAATCTCTAAATTGGTCTATTTAGATTGTTTATAGTAGAAACAATATTTTGTATGTATTGTTTTTAATAAATAATAATTATTTGTTATTTAAAGAATTCGTTCTGTTATATTGTTTTTTAAGCTTACTTTAAACTGTCATTTCTTAACATACATGCACCTACAGGAATGTAGTTCCTTTAAAGTTATATAAGCTCCCAGAGCATTTTGCCACCTAAACTCCAGTCTTGCTAACAAAAATACCATACCCTAAACAAGGCCCTAAACAATAGACAAAGAGATTGCAAGAGAAACAGCTACACGTCTGATTCATAAGGACAGCAAAAGGCAAGAATAATGAAAACACTTAGACAAGGCCACAGAAAGAAAACTTAAAAGTTAAACTGAATTTCTCATTACAGCTGCACAAGATAACACTATGGGAACAACCATTTCAAAGTAAGAATAGGCAAGACATAAATAACAGTATATGAAACGCTGTGGATAAAGAACCGAAATAATAACCCACATAATGAGTTGATGTAACTAAGTAGGCCAAAAAGAATAGAAGAATAAATACTATCAAGTAGGGAACGCGATGCATTAAGAATCATGCAGACGACTGAATCCTGAAACTATACCCTCGTTGTAAACCCACAACCCTGCAGCAGTGCTTGAAAACAACCCCCCCAAAATGGCTAATAGGCATGGTTATACGAATAGATAATCACATTCAAGCAAAGAGACCGGATGTCATAATTATACCAGATTTAGATATTTCCGCCCCAGCAGACCAAGGATCAATGAAATAGAGAAGCAGAGAAAGTCCAAAGAACTGGTGAGGTATCGCAAAATGATATGGGAGGCGAAGAAAGTAATTATAAGACTTTTATATAAGAGGCACTAGTAACAATAGAAAACTACTTTGAAAAACGAATAGGCCAGATAAGAATCGAAGGGAATGCTGAGAACGATATTGCAGAAAACAATAATGAAAACTGCTAAAGTATTAAGCAAACCCTTGAGTGCACATACTGCTACAAATAATGCACGGGCCCTGGTCAGGATTACAAACACAACGACAATGGTAAAACACAAAGATACACCAATTGGGATAATGAAAATGCAAACTGTATAGTCACATTATTGAAAGTTAACCCTTTCGCCCTCGCCCTTCTCCATTTTTTATTAGTCGCTATAGACTGTTGGCACACTAAATAAAGAAGGACGAAGAGAATGGAAAGGCGGAGAAAAGAAAACACTAAGCAAACCTACGTTGCTGGATACGTGGAGAACTGGGGCGTTGGTAGGCTTATTACCACCTATATCCCAGTGAACACCAATGGCCGCTACATATTAGCAATCAATGGTAGAGGCTATTTTGATAACGCAAAATAATTTGCAGTTTGTCGAAAGAGGTGTAGAACACTGGACCCACTTGTCACTCAGTTTTCAGAACTTCTTCAATGATAAGATGATGTCCTGTGTGAAAGCTCCCAGTGATTAATAATACTATTTTATAAATGATTAGGCTACTTCAGTTCATTATAATCCATTTCATTTTGGATTGCATGAGTGAATTTACATTAAAAATTATTTGTAATAAATCCTGATTAAAAAAGGCTGCTATTCGATGAATTATGAAGTCCATAAAGTGTTCACGAATTTACGCAAGTTCTAATGTGTTTTATTCTCCAGATAGAATCGCGAAGATTGCCATTTTTTCAACTTAATAATTCATATTTCAAAATCAATAAGATTAGCATTGCAAATAATGCCGGTTATTCTTTAGAAAGGCAAGGGATTTTCAAGATTTCATTAAAATTACAAATAATATTTTCAGATACGGAGGGAAATGATATGTACTTGGTGCTGACATATGATACATTCATTATGTGTTTGGAATACACAGATATTGCCAAGTAAGCCCGAAAGAAAGGATACCCTTTTTTACTGGATAAGAGGAGTTGTTACATTAATGTAAAAACTACTGATGTTTAGTTGATTGTGTAAAACTATGTTTTGGCAAGGATTGGTGCCAAATTAGACATGTAAAACAGTCTATATTTCCTTCTAAATGGATAAAAATGAATTTTTACACGTCTACACTAGTGGTGGTTATATTCTATAGGTTTTTATACTTTGGAAATGTCCCCCAATCACTCTGAAATCGAATGGAGAAAAATATTGTATATGCCCTTATTTTTAATTAATTCAAAAGAAGTAAAAAAAAATAACAAAAAGAACATATCCGTCAGCTTCATACGTAAGATGGCAAATAAATTGTTAATTTGAGAGAAACAAAATAAAAGAAAGCGAAATATATATTGATTAAGAAAAAAACGCTACAAATATATACGGCATTTTTTAATTAAAAGACACGTTTGTCAAAGAAGTGTCGTTGTTTTGCTAAGGATAAAAATTGGGTCAATAAAGAAATAAATTTAAGTGTGTATATATTAAAGAAAAACAAGTAAAATAAAGGAGATGACTATTTTTTTCTTAACTTCAAACCAAAATTCATGTATATGATATAATTATTCTGAAGAAGTTTTTGTATGAATGAAAGGAATTTCACACACGCATACGCAATGAATTTGATGGCATCATTTGTGACACATATTTGTGATGCTGTTTTATACCATACATTTTGCTTGATTTCAGAAAAGAAGTCAGAAAAGTTTAAATATTTTTTTTTGTAAAATAATATATTTTTTTCCTCATATCATCGAAAATGGATGTATTTATTTTCATATTCTTGGCATATATAAAATAGGTATTTTTAATTTTGTATATTTTCCTCTAACTTAGAAACTTGAATAACTTGAATAATGATTTATTTGTTCTGTTTATTTTTGTTTGTTTATAAGATTTAATGAAAATTACAACTAATTTATTACCTCAATACTTCTGTTCCTGGTTTGAGAACATCATTGGTTAAAAAAGAGTCAAGAATATTAATGTATGATTGATCATTTTAAAGATATGTGTAGACATTATAATTTTGGATTGCGCCCAAACACAATTGCTTTTTTTTAATAAAATATTTTATCAAATATCCTGCTTGTCTTGTTTGACATTTTTCAGTGTTCATATTGATATACAATGATTATTCTGTCTCATAATTAAAAGTTAAAACATTATAATCCATCAGCAAATAAAAATACATATACAATATTAATTAATATAAATTACATTAGGCCGACATTTTTCCTCTTTCGATTCGATGTTCGCAAGCGTTTGACAGGATATAAAAAAGAAAATATTGATTAGATTTCGAAACAACGTTATTAAAAAGTAAAGTGATTCATTAAAAACTAAATATGATATTTTTATAAAGATTAAATAGATACAAATTAAAATCAATATTGAGATATGGAGATTATTGGGATTCGATCTTGCCAAATCTGATATGAAATAATTTGTGTGTTTACTAATTTATATATTATATTTGAAAAATATATTTCTATTCTTTATATTTATTTAAATATTTGAAAATTCTGCTAAACTCCTAATGTATGTTATTTCAGTACGATGGACGCCCTAATATAAATGTCCCTTATATATAATTCCACTCGGACAGATCAGATGGGATTGCAAATCGGATTCTCATGATTTAAGAACGTATGAATCCATTGCCTTAAACATATCTCCTTCTATCGCAGATATTTACTATAGGTGACACGAAACAGGCAAGGTGTGAAATAAAATTCCTATATACAAAAATATTTAACTGGTTACCATTCGCCGGTGCATATTAGACGTTTACGGATCCGATGTAGTTGATGCAAGAAAAGTTGTTTTTTTCAAAGGAATATGAAAATTAGCCACCCTTCATATAGTCGTTCGCTTATTTATCACTGAGTACATTTAGTATCTTCGTATCATTTATAAAAATACAAAGTAGACTTTACATATCAATGAAAGATATAGCTATACAAAAACTCAAATTTATAGGTAAGTATGCATGTGTGTGAGCGTGCGTGTGTGTATGCATTCCTATATATATATATATATAAATATATATATATATATACATGATATGCATAAAACACAAGATGTAAATTATATATATATACACACACACACACACATATATATATATATATATATATATATATATAAAGTGGAAATGTATGTCTGTATGTGTGTCTGTGTGTATACATTTGACTACGAAACTTCTCGTATTGATTTCCAGACTCGACATTTGATATAATATGTATTTGGGAACATCTTTTCAATTGGTTTTCGGTGTGTAATGTGGCTGTAAAGGAGTAAAAGTTTAACGATTTGACCTTTGAAAATTCTACCAGACACCTCCACATTTTTAGGGCCTAAACATTTAAAATTTTACGTGTAGGTTACTTGCGCATAATCAAATTTTTCATTTGATTTGAGCCAAAAACAATAAATCCCAGTGGGACAAAATTGGGGGCATAGTTAAAAAAGAGTTGACATTTGCGGTCTCATCCAAAATGTTTGTTCTAAACATTTGAAATATTACGTAAAGTGTACTCAGATATAATGCAAGATTTTTATCGGATTTTCGCCGTAAATTTGACTGCCAAAGGGATCAAAGTTCAAAAGATGTTACCTTTGTGGTATGTAGCAAACTATTCAGCCAGATTCGCGTCCAAACCGTTGACATTTTACCTAAAAAGTATTTTTAATCATTTTTTGTGCAAATATTTGGCTGCCAACTGACAAAATTGAAAGAGTTAACGTTTACAGACTCTACAAAAGTCTTTCGCCAATTTTGGGACTAAACGCGTTTAATTTTAGATGTAGGTTGTTTGGACATGAGTCAAACTTTTTAATATCTATAGGCATACATATATACAAACACCTATGAACTGTACATTTGTGACCAGCGTAAATATGGCGAAGTATACAGATGAAAAGTTCGGGGGTTCGGAGAGTTCATCGACTGAAACATTATGCAGAAAACATTCAAGATTAGAACATTACAATAATAAAACGTTAATTAAGAAAAATTTTCGCAAGATAAATTTATATTTTTTTTAAATGTTCCTTTATGATGCTTGCTATCGTTTAAATAGTGTAAAAACGGATATTAAATGTATTAAATGCAAACACAAAGGCATATATATAATATATATATACATAATATATATATATATATATATATATGTATATATATATATATGTACAGGGTGACCCAAAATAACGGGCCCCAACTCTAATTAGGCCCCGTTTCTTAGTGTATTGTCCGAATGAAATGAGACGTTGGTCATCACTAGTTTATTATATTCAAATCGTCACATCAAAACACAAGGGTCTTTGGCCATTTTTTCTCGGTTCTACAGCATATGTTCTAGATGGCCTCCATTTAGCTTTTGTTTTTTTGGGTCACCCTCTCTCTCTCTCTCTCTCTCTCTATATATATATATATATATATATATATATGTATATGTATGTATATATATATATACAAATATATAATATATATATATAGTCTTGGAAGTTTTTTTTCCTTTAAAACTATATAAAAAATATTTTTATCATTCGTTCGAAAACCATCTAGTCAGTAAGTCATTTAATCACCTGCAAGCACTGCATCAACTCGCTCTCGAATTTACTATAATACCAACATTTTTTTTTCAAGGGATCATCAGTTATTTACCATGAAACACTGTTTCGTGGATTTAAAAACAAAACAGTATATTACATTATTGCTCCCCAGGAGTGTTGATCAAACAACACCACCCTTAATCTTAGGAAGAAGACATGTTACAAACATTTGACCCAATTTCCTTCTTATTATTCTTAATTGCAATTACTAACCTTTTCATACAATAAAAATGAATTTCTTACCTGTGTGATTCATCAATTTCCACATTTTAAATGGATCCATTTTTTAATTTACCAGTCTTGTATTTATAAGATTAGAATTAATCCATTTAACTACTTATCACCCCCACTATGATTAGTATTTAGCATATTTACATTCTTATTTAAAATTAGATATATAAAGGTTGAAACTATTTTTACATATATACATTTTTTTAATATAAATTTATTATATGTAATTATAAATACATTTTATACATTGCTAATATGGTTTTGGTTTTCCTTTATTAATATAGCTTGGTTTATCTTAAACGATTCAAAAGCATCAGGATAACCAACAAATGCTTTATTTAAATGCGTAAATATTTTATTTTTATCCCCACTTTGTTTTATCATCCTTATTACTAAACTAGAAACTGGTGGTATAAAGTCTGTAACGCGAGCTATTCTCAAAAGCTCTGACATAATGGTTCCATAAAATATAAAAACATGGCAGATGCTATCTTTATGGGGCATGCGTACTATTTTAAAGGGGAAACCGTTTCTTTTATCAAATATTTTATAAAGAAAAATCCCATCCTCAATTTTTATATCTAAATACAGAAGTGTAGCCTGCTGCCCTCTGTGTTCACAATTCAATTTTAATTCGTTTGGATATATAAGATGTTTATTTTTTTCGAAATCATCATTATCGTTTATACATATAAGGTCATCTATAAATCTCCTACATCCATGAAAGTTATATGTTTTAGATATATCTGTTTTTAATAGTGATACCATATATATATATATATATATATATATATATATATATATATATATATATACTCGAGTCTATGTAAATACACATTTGCCCAAAATAGTACAGTATCCAATCCCAGTGGGATACCTATCGCTTGGAGTAATATTTTATTTCCTATTTGAAAAGAGCATTCAGAGATTTTCTGACTAACCAGTATTTTTAAAATACCTTTAGGAACACTAGTTTTGATATTTTTATTTTTACACCAGACTGCTTTATAGTTTGAAAAGTATATATATATATATATATATATATATATATATATATATATATATATATATATATATATAGTAATGTGATTAAGAATGTAAAAATCAAATTATAATTAAATTATAAATCCGTTTCAAAAGAAGGAACAACAACAAAATCAATTATTTGTACGATCGTTTCGGAAAACACTGTTTTTATTGTGGTCGACATCAAGTTACGGACAATAATTATTACATATAGTTTTTTTATTAAACAAGGTTTCCTCATCAGCAAATATTGGAAAGGGTTTTTATTAAATGTAAAAGACACCATAAATAAACCTAGCATTAAAGTAAGGCAGATGTATCTGGAAAGAATTAAAATAAAGGTATGGATTTAAAACGTGATGAGAAAATTATTATGAGTTTGGGATAGAAATAAAATAGAGTAAAATTATTAATACAAAATTTGGTTTACGTACAATATTATACATACATGCATATACAAATACATACACGCATATATATGAAAAAGTATACAACATATATATATATATGTATATATATACATATACATAGATATACACATATATATACACACACAAAAACATACGTACAAATATTTACCTTTGAATTTTTCGCCTTTTGAAATCAGGAACCATGGTTAAAGTACTCATATAGATGCTTGCTATAGCTTTTCAGCTTATGAAATGATAATTTTTCTAAAAAGAACGGTTATGTAATAATTTATTTCCGTTAACGTACTTTTGATTAACGGGCGCCAAGGTTTAGAATTCGAAAGAAATTGGAGGATAATATTAGTTGTATGATTAAATAATGTAAGGGGATAATTATGCATATTTCTTTAATTAAATAATGTAAGGGAGATAATTAGTCTAACTTAATTTATTACAGAATAATAATAAAATTGTAATCTATTTTTACTAAAAAGTAATTTTTAATGATTTAATGGGGTTTATATTTATCAAATTTCCACCAACGTTTATGACTGCATGTGCATATTAGTTCCTCTTTTGTATTTAATAGGGTGGTTGTATTTTTTATATCTTAATATTTCAAAATTTTTAGGGTCTCTCTTTTACATAGTGCACATAATTTATCTCCTGGTTTATATGGTTTGCAAGATTCAATTACTTGCCATTTCAACTTGAAAGGAATATTGTTATTCTTGAGTTGCCAAATATACTTGGATAGAGTAGTTTGGTTTGACAGATGTAATAGTTATTGTCCGTAACTTGATGTCTACCACAATAAAAACATTTTTTCCGAAACGATCGTACAAATACTTGATGTTGTTGTTGTTCATTCTCATGAAACGAATTTTTAATTTAATTATAATTTGATTTTTAAATTATAAATCACATTTGTAAATATTATATTAGCTCTAGGATATTTTACCTATCGAGCTTATTAAATATCTAAATTACCACGAGCACTCTTTCTTTCCCTGTATTTTAGTTAAACTTGTAATTTTACTATTACATTAAAATACACTTTGCTCTTCAGACTATTGTTCTAATCTCCTTTATATATATATATATATATATATATATATATATATATATATATATATATATATATATATATATCGAACCCCACGCTATACAGTTACTCCTGATCAGCAGGACGATGCGTCGGCTTACAAGTTAAAAAAGAACTAAGGGTTGGCTTAAGAAAACTACTAAGAATTTGTAGTAATTAATCCTTGCTCCCTCCTCCTACCCCACCTGAACCTACTGTACTACTTACATTGGTCAGACCTTGAAAACATCACTAACATGATCCCTCTTCTGGACCGTATTTAGAAAGGGATTTAGGCTCAAAAAGGCTACAGTGAATAGAAGTAAGCTCTACATAATCACGTTTCCTAAATTGATTTTTTAGAAAGTTTTAAAATAAAGCTGGACTGTAGTTTTCTTTTGGCTGATAATTTTATCGTTCCACCCTATATTTCATTACTGTTAAGAGAACTGTTTAACATCGCATTATAAAACACATGATCTGTATTCAAGAAATTGAATGGAAATACATTTGTACAGGAGTTCGAGCGAAGTTCTTTTTATTTTTACTTTCTATTTATTGGTGGCATTATAACATAGTCTGCGACCGCCAGCAATTCTCGTCTTTCTGTAATTCTCCTTTACTCCTTCCTCAAATATTACCATCCATTAACACTCTAAATAAAACTTTCAAATCTTCTAGATAGATTTTTGTTGAAATAAGTTTACAGGCCCAAATTATTTTTCAAATACTTTTGAATAAACCTCGTAAATTCTTCAAATAATTCCACCAAGCCATATCCAGTGACATATGCCACTTCGACACTCGGTTTTTATTACTATTTTACAACAATAGATTATTATGATCACCAGCTCATTATTCCCCTTTACTCCACAACGTTGAATTGCCTTGATTTTAGGTCAATGCCCTCTCTCACTCTTACATTAATTCACTCCACTGCATGCTATATTTATCTACTTATACTTCATATCGCTTTCTCTTTGTTTTTTTTTGTTTTTTTTTCAGACCGAATTTTTTCATCTGTGCCTATTAACACAGTAAGTTATTTTTTTTGGCCATTTATAAACGCCAAAAAATATGAACTCAGACCACCACAAACATTGATACGTTACTATCACCACCTTCTTGGATTAACTGGATTTTGGACTCAACAACCATGGAGACACCCTCTCATGTGAAACATTTTTTTTAACCCAATCCGTATGTTTCATTCCTTTTCGCGCTAGTATGATACTACTCAGTAACTGTTCCCACACCGATCACCAACTGCGAACACAGTTGGATTTCTTCGGAGTAAGGGTTATAACAAGTTTCTCAAGATTTTTCTATATTCTTTAACTTTTTGGAAGTATTCAAATAATTTTCCGTTATGTTAAGTCGTTTGCTGAAATTGGTTGTTGTCACTATGGCAATAGGATTTCCTAAAGATTCAGTCTCTTAGGCACGTATCCAATGGAGGTATGACTCCTAGGCCATTCCATCCTCCTTGAACTTTCGACTATTTGATGTTGGCATTCATTATTATTATTATTATTATTATTATTAGTAGTAGTAGTAGTAGTAGTAGTAGTAATAGTAGTAGTAGTAGCACTAATTGTATTAGTTATGGCACAGGTCATTTGTAGAAATTGACAGCAACTGGCCGTGTTCATTTAGTCTGGGCAGCACCATATGTCCGCAGATTTCAAGTACTCAAGGAATTTTGTTCGATGCATTCGAGCATATTCGTGTTGGGATTTTATTAATAAAATGCAGCTAAATGTTTTTTTTATGATAAAGAAAAAAACAAATCATTACGTAGAAACGATGCTAGGATGGGTAGGTAATCAAGTCAAGTTTGTACATGATAATTGACATTAGAACGATGCGTAGGTAAATGAAGAAACGGAAATTGATAAAATAAAAGATAATCAAATAAATATAAGCGAATCCATCCACCAAAATGCCTTATTTATACTTTAACGATGTCTTTGAACAGATTTTCGTGCTTATTAACCTGCCAATACAATTGTAAATTCATTTTATATGTTATCTAAGATGTTAGTTTTATATTCCCTTCCTCCACGTATATTGTTATATATTACAGAGTAAAATACTATCTGCTATCGCGTATAATAATCATACCCCCTGCATAAATAACGTTGGCTTATCTGATAGACGCATATTTGTTGAGGACTTTCTCTTATGCTATGCCCATTAGCAGATTTGTATTGCTACTAGGCTGTAGAAACCATTAAGATCACGTTTTCCTCACATGACCCTATATTTATACATGCTCCCCCACCTGAGTTCATGGAAACACTTGCAGTATAGAAAAGGATTAGTCGGAAATTACGTTTAACTGTATTCCACAGTCGAAAACAAACGTCCCTGTCGAGTTCTGTTGCTCATAAAACGATATTTTGATTTGTTAAAGCTTTGGAGATTCTAATGTTCACAAATATTGCATCATCAATTCATTATAAAACACCTCTTGATTATTTAATGTTAAAAATACTATAAATAGGATTTTCTAAAGATTCAGTCTCTTAGACACGTATCCAATGGAGGTATGATAAATGTTTGACTCCTAGGTCATTCCATCCTCCTTGAACTGTTCGACAATTTGATGTTGGCATTCATTGTTATTATTATTAGTAGTAGTAGTGGTATTAGTAGTAGTAGTAGTAGTAGTAGTAGTAGTAGTAGCAGTTGTAGTAGTATTAGTAGCACTATTCACACAGCAAATAAAAATAAAATTAAAAAATTACATTTTTAGAAGTGTTTATTTGATAGTATAAAATTGTCTGAAGAGTTATTGAAAGTTTATGAATTTATTGTTAGACAAACACTTCAACATGGAAATATTTTCATAATATTTAAAACTAGATGTACCCAGCCACACGTTACTGTGGTTTTGTGGAAATGGAAAAAATTCTGGGGGTTAGGGACATGCCCCCCCCATCTCTGGAATCTTCACAGGACACCTCTGAAATTCATGTATCGCGTTAATTCCATTGATTACAAAAGTGACAATCAGGAGTCAGGAGATTTCTGAAAACAAGAAAGTTTTAAAAATATTACGTTTATGATTTTTATCGTGGAGTTTGATATTTTTTTTGGGGTAATTGTGACAACGGGAATACCCTGGCCCTCTCACCGCAAAAAATATTCGCGCGTACCAAACTTAGCAATTGAAACACGAAATTAAATATAACGTCGATTATTTATTCATTTGTTTTTTGTTTAACTTTTATTATTGTTGTTGTTGCTTTTTGCTGCTACACTGTGTTTTATTTATGTACGCATTTACCAGGAAAGAACGACTTACTATTACGTTATGTGTCTTACTAAAACGTAATTCTTATTTGTGTATTTTTTCATGCATAGCTGCTCTAATTACAATTTCGGTTTCCTCTGATCCTTGTGTCGCCCACTTTTTAATCTGCTAAAATTTAATCACGTGATTACTCTCTAGCGACAATAATATTATACAATTCCTGGAATTGTCGCTGGTTATGAATTTAGCTGAATGCGGCTGGCGAGTATTTTGTAACTATTTTTATAATTTCACGTAACAATCTAATAAACAAAAAAATAAAACTTGAATGTATATATAGGACTTTTATTTTATATATTCTTCGTGGGGGGAGGGTTGCAGACACCCAACTCGCCGATTACATTTGAAATGTCGAATTTTATAAAAACACCCAAATTTCTACCTTTTTAGAACGTCTATCTGAAAAACACCTCCAACCTCCCCAAGTTAAAAACGGTTTTCAGAATAGACACGACCAACTTTGTCAGCATACCACAAAACCTATAAAAGATGACATGTCGAATATGAACGTTGAGTTGGACGTAATGTAAAAATGTACCGAATTTTAAACAGAACGAAATTGAAATTTCCGTTCAATTTTCAAAACAAGCGTAAAACAGATCATTCTCAACACGTTATAGAAAAAATAATATTATTTTCAGCCATTCTGTACTTTTACCTAACAATGCAATACACCAAACTTTAATTTAACATGAGAACAATATTAAAAAAAAAACAGCACGCTAATATAAGCGCACACTCCCTTCAAAACAATACATGTTATAATAATTGGTTTTCAGGCCAAGGCTGAAAGTGTAGTATCTGTTCTGATTCTGCACCTTCAGAACGGAAACACGCACGAAGAAGTAGAAGTTTGATTATGAACGAAAACATGGAATTCTATCCCAATTAAATGAAACGAAACTTCTTTCGTGTATTTATCGTATATTATTTTTCGCATTAACTGCACTCACTGGTTTCAATTATTTCATATATCACCGTAAAAAAATAAAACTTAAAAATCTTAACAGAAAACAAAAACAAAAACAAATGGAGTTTTTTTTTTATTTAATTGCGATATCTTAAAATATAAGTAAAAAAGAAAAACAGAAATGTGTGAGAGTAATAATAAAATAAAATAAAAACAGAAGCATTCCTTTCGTTGGGAGCGAACGTGCAAACAGTAGGATTAAAGGCAGGGCATCTTTCCCATGCGACACGAAAAACTTAATGAAAATAACGTGTTACTTTGCTTCTATGTAAACCAAGCAATTACGCGTTAATGAAATGAGATCAATCAGTATCCATACGTTGTTGTAATCTATGTCTATCTCTCTTTCTCTTTCTCACTCACTCTCTGCCGATACGATGATTTAATCCCTTTCTCTCTCTCTCTCTCCCTCTCTCTCTATCTCTCTCTCTGCCGATGCGGTTATATACACTCTCTTTCTCTTTCTATCATTTTCTCTTTCTCTCTCTCTTTCTCTCTCTCTGTGTTTCTCTCTCTCTCTCCGTGCCAATACGATAGTGATAGGAAATGTAAATAAACTGACTTCTTGTTTAGAAAAGAAAAGAAGGGCGAAAATGTGTAATTAAACGGAAAGTATATAAATCTAAATATTCCCAGAAAAAGAAAAAAGAACAAAGCAAACCGCTGGGTTGCAATATACGATAGTTGACTATAATGTAAATATATGTGTATGTATGTATGTATGTATGTATGTATGTATGTATGTATGTATGTATGTATGGGTAATTGCTGATATTATAACGACGTAGGGTTCGTTAAATAAAGAAATGTAATCATTCCAATAATCGATTAACATCGGAATGAGTTGTGTCATCCAGTCACAACGTGAGGATCAAGTATGTGGAGAATTAAGTATTTTTAGTGTAGAAGATTGGAGGTGAAATGGTATGTGCAATAGGGAAGATATCAATTAAACCGCATGTGAGTATAAATACGGGATGTAATGGGGTTAGGGTGGTAGTACTTGGCAAATAGGGGGGATGAGAACTACTTGATGGCGCTCCTAGGATTAAATATAATGTTTTAATATAAAAAATTTTTGTGGCTAAAATGTCGTCATATAGTTAAATAAGATAATTGATAATAGCGTAAACATAATATATATATGCCATCTGTTGCTGTATTTTGGTCTAGAGGTGGGAAACTGCACTTTTTTATTATATATAGAGATACGGCATTCATAAATACACATATACTTAAATATCGCGCTGGCTTACGAAGTCTTGTATAGTTATTGGTATTACGATAACATATATCGCATGCTAAGGTCTCCGTTAGGTGGTGTGAAGAAGATAGTGTTATTCCTTGGAGTCTGTATCCTGCAGCTTAATTCGATGCAAAATGAGAGTACTTATCATCGTATGTATTAAACATTATGGTACCGTATACGACAATAGGCAGATTAATACAACCTCTAAAATGATATTCAGCTCTATCTATACATATTCATACAAATTTTATATATTTATGGATTTTTTTACTGTGTATTTTTTAAATTTTTATTTAGAAAAAAAAACTATTCATGTTATAAACAACACTAGTAGACAAAATGTACTTATATGTTATACAATTAAGCATCAGATAAAGCCCCAGGCCAAGTATTATGAAGTGTGGAGGGGTCGATATGGCTAAATCGGTAATGATAATTGGTAAAAAGGAACGCATATTTTCAAACCAATAAAATATGACCTAATTTGCATAAAATTATATATAGAGTGTAATGTCAAGCAGCCTCAATTTTGTTGCTTTGGTTGTCACCCCTCTCGCTTTGCGAAGCAATTAATATATAGATATATTTATACACATACACAAATTTAATATTGACATGCTTCAAACTTCAGTTCTATTAGAAAAAACTACATGCACAATTTCGGGCTATGTTAATTTTTAATACATATGGTTAAAAGTTTATAATAGGTAAAATAAAAAAAATCAAACTACATTTTCAAACAATTAAAACATATGAAGATAATTAGCCCCATTTGTATACATATTGTACTGGTAGATTTTTGCATGTTGCACTGTTTTTATTTTAGCTTTTTTTACACAGTGATCACCACTTATCAAGGCCCGGAAGCCACTCAGGGATAAGGGTTATTGCAAGCTAACATCATTTGTGCAGAATAAATTAATGCAATATCATTGTGTTTTTATTTTTAATCTCAGTTATATAATGTCATCCTATGTAATCGAACTACTTTCCTTGATTTTATTTTTAATACTTTTCATCGAACTTTTTCGTCGGGTATACTACTAAGATATATCCTTATCTTATTGCTACTTTGACTTAACTGCAATTTCTCGTTATAATTCACCTCTTAATAAATATGTACTTCTTAATCATCCTTACTCTACCACATTTACTTATAGATTTGTTAGGATCATTAATGATTTCATAATGCGTTCTTAGTATATATAATGATAGTATTTTTTATCCTCATTGCACGAGAACTAAATACAACATGTAACATATGTAACAGCGTAAAACAACTGAAATGTATTCTTTTTACCTACGTGTGTTATGTCGAACAACCATTAAAACAGCAAAAGTTGAACATAAATTATGTAATACTATGGGAACATAAGCGGGCATAGTATAGTATATTTCTGGTTGGATCCTCGTGAAGGAAGTACATATTATTCAGAAATGATTTATGATCGATAGTCCGAGATTTATACATAATAAACAATATCATAATGATTGTAAATGTGCCACAGTATATCACTAAAGTAATTAATAAATTTTTTTGAGAAAAGGCAACGAAAATAAATTTAAAAAAATAAATAACTTCATATAAATGATAATAGAAATGAAAACTTTGAAGAGTAAAGTTTCATAAATATTACCCAGCGTAAAATCATAAACATTTAAAGATTGCAAAAGAAAAATAAAGACCTGCGTTCTTTTCGAGAATTGGCATGTAGTTCATATTTTTCACTATATTTAATTCAAAGGATAAGTTCTGATTTCTTTTCTCATACTAATTTCAAAACATAAAATCTCGTTTTAAAGTGTAATAAACACAAACAAATTTTTCCATGGCTCGTGAGACGTAAGAAAAAACTCGATATCGAAAAAGTACTATAATTACCAGTCGGTTAAAGTGAATAACTATTACAAATAAATTGTGTTAAAAGAAAAAAACGCAATGTAGAATAAAATATATTTATACTGATTTGAAATTCCGCCTCATAAATCTTGTAGTTTGATACAAATTAAAAAAGAGAGATTAAGGTGACAAAAACAGGAAATAGAGAATGTGTTATTCTTTTATAAAGGGAAACCTCATTCTTAAGTTTATATTATCGTCAACATAACAGTCTTAAATATGTTTCATACAGATATAGACTGTTACCGAGAAATATCTCCCTTTAAGATCTGACTTGCTTTCATGTAAGCCTAAAGAGAAGGTTTTTTTTTTAAATACATAACACTGAGATGATTTTGCAAGGAATAGTTTGATATATTCTGCGAAATATACTACACACACCATTATAAATATGGATTGTTCAAAGAAGTAGGGGGCGGAATCTTTTAATTATAAATTATTAAATAATTATTATTAAATTTAAATAAAATCTGCCTCAAACGCTCATAAATAATGGCGGGTAAAATGAAAATATTTATTTAATTTCGTTTTGTAAATATAAATATCTGTGTTTTTTATTATTAACATTGCTACTTACTCATGCAATGTGAAACAGAGCATTAAGTTTTAATATTAAAAAAAAATCAATTTTCCAAAAAATGAAAAATCTGGATGTAGACAGCAAATGTGCTTAAAGTAACACAACATGGTTCGCACTTTTAGAACATGTCTTTACAATCAAATAATTGGAAGTAAATCCATTGATCGTAGCAGCTATTTGATCACATTTAATGTTTTCTTACTTTATATCGAATGAAATTTGTCATTAGAAAATTATCCTGATAATTAACTATTTACTTCCTTGGCAAGAGTTATAGAGTAAACAACTTAATTCTTAATGTATACATATAGGAGCAAATAGTTTAAAGCCAGTGCTTAAAATGTTACTATATGCTAGTAGGGACAAATGTAGGCTAAGAATTTTGGCAAATGTGCCAAGTTTTGAATGTCATTATCTTATTTTAATTTGACCTAACCAGTTTCATATTTGGAAACAGGATTAGTCACACACATTCAACCTCTAGTAATAGATAAATCCTAAGTTGAAACGGCAATTGATATCTTTAGAAGCAAATGAGAATTGAGAAATGGCATAAATATAGTATTTGTATTATTTATACATCTGGTTTTATCTTTGTTATTCTCACGAAGTTTAATGAGGTGAAATCATTGACTTTCTTTGGGTGCGACTTATTCAAATCAGTAATGTATATCTACTAGGAAATGTATACTGAATGTGTAATGGGGACTTCTTTATATCCACTGATGAATTGTTCTGTTTTTCGTCACTCCCAACAGGTAAAAACCTTAAATACTTCTTAAGTATATTCATAATGTACGTCGGCATTATTGCTAAAAATTACATTTCTTAGTACATTGTAACATAGACATTATGAGACTACTATTTTCCCGCTGCCTTTGGGTGCAAATAACGAACGAAACCACGAAGACAATTAATCATTTTAGATATACATACAAGAATATCTGTTACCAGTTGTTTCAATATTATTAGATACATAAGTAGTTTACTGTGCCATTTATTCCTTATTAAGTTTTAATAAAGCGTGCAAGATAATGACGTGCGTCTCACGGTTGAATTGCATTGTAATATCATGATAAATCTTTTCTGCTTCTACACCATACAAATACTCTGTGGTTTCTGTAATAATTTCTCGACCCGCCCTCTCTGGCTTACGCATTCACTCATCTGCTTGCCTTTTGTTTTCGTATCTCCTTTTTCACCGGTATTTTAATTTTACACTATTGATCTTGTCACATAAATTCTCTCACACTTCTTCAACTATGTACCGTATTCGCCTTTTTCACAAACTGAAATATGCACGGTGATAAACAAAACAACATACTTAAATTGAAATGTGTCTATATTTTAATGTGCTGACCGTTTGAAGCTATGCAACATCTTCATGTGCACATTACCAGAAACGTGTAGTGAAACACCTTCTCTAGTTAGAAAAATGCACCAAAATTCATAAAACATAAATCGTTTTGGTTTTCATATAAAGCTGGAACGTTTGTTAACAATTACTAAAAAAAACTTTGTTGCTTTCTTGTTTAAAAATACATCGAAAAAGGCTGACAAAATGAGGACATTTTTAAATAGACGGCAATAAAACTATAACTAGAAAAGGAGAATATTATACATACATATGTATATATATATATATATATGACATAATGAATTTAAAATTTAACCACCAAACATACATATATATATATATATATATATATATACACACACACATATATATGTATATATATATATATATATATATATACATATATATATATATGGCAGAATGAATTTAAAATAATACGGATGAACGAAATACTATTGATCAGAAAAGACGGTAATATGAAGAATCACCGACACAAAAAGACATTAAAGTTTTTTCATAAATTTTGGTTATTCAAACAAGGCGTATAACGAAGATAAGTATTCAATCACAATCTGCACAAACTTCGGAAAATTACATTTATAAATTTATAAATTAGCTATGGGAAACTCCTTACAGTAATATTCCGAGTTTTACTAAGTCCTTTTGGAAATAAATGCAATAACGTACTTCGATTAAATTCGTTTTGTTCAAGTAAGAAATGAGAAACATATGTTTTACCTGTGATCGTTTTTACCATTCGCAAAGAATATCATTTAAAAACTCTTCTGTAGATATATCGATACATCTACGAGAAGATGCATCTATTCAATAAGCGTGTTTATAATTGAACGTGTCTAAACATTATGATGCGACCGTCCAGGCTCATGAAATATACACCTAGTAAATCTGTAAGATATTTAAAGTGCTCGGCTGCATGCAAGGCAACATTGGTCCATTCAATAACTATGTGCATCTAAAATTTATTTGTATATGCTGACGAAGCCGGAGTTCGTCTACGTACGGAGTACTTTTGCCATACTTGCGCTGGCGCAAATATCACCCATATTCATTATTAAACCGAAATACCTTTTCTAACCTAATAATCTTGCACTATCAAACAAGCTTACACCTCGTTAACAGTTGGTTCAATATTTTTAGATACAAAGGGTATTCATAGTTGGAATGCTTCGTCCCTGTACTTATACATACTTTAATGAGATTTGCTCTGGAGAACTCATATCATAAGTATCCCGGGAATACATATGCCCGGATAACTGTACTTTTTAGATTTTAAACGCTTGTAAGCGTTCTATACTCACACGTTCTTCACTCCAATGTTGTTTCATTGTCTTTTTTTTGTTTTTGTTTTATTGCATCATGTAAAATGTAATGTAAAAATAAATCGTTGTCCCTCTCTACATAGTCCCATGTAGACACGATCTTATAAAGCAATCCCTTACTTTAAACTGGCAATATAACGTATAGGAGTGAATTCCATTAAAAATAAAAAAAAAGTTTATTGACGAATGCATATTTAACAGATATTAACTAGATGCACGTTTTTGTTCTCTAAAGTAAAATTAATACATGTAATTTCGTGTTTAATGATAGAATAATATTTAAAATATTATAAGGACAAAAAGAGAATCTTATAAATATTATGAGATTTGTTTTACGCCGAGATGATTATATTCAATCAATAAGTTCAGCCGAGATAATTGACAGGCAGAATTACTAACTTCTCGATCGATAGACAGAGCGTCTTTAGAACAGCGTAGACGTAGTTCCAAACGAAAAAAAGCGGAATAAAATCGAAAACCATGACGAAAATCAAGCCATAAATAAAGAAGTTTTACAAAAGAACGCGTACTGCACAAACTGGAGAGCTAATGTGAAAAAGAAAAATGTTTACTAAAATAAGAACAAAAAAAGATAAAAGAGAGATGTCGAACAAGACATATTTATCATTGTCTGTAGGAACTCCTGTAGATAAATCTCAGACCTGTCGACCCTAAGCAAATTCCGGTAAACATACATATGGAACATTTTGAACGCCCGGAGAACAACATCAATTACAGAACAAAGAAAAAAACCTGCTACCAAAACAACAACAAAATAACAACAAAAAAGAAAACAGGGCATGTTAAAAGATAAATAAGTAAAATGACAAAAGAAAAACGACTTAACACTCTTCCCAATTTCCAAAGTAGTGTTTGCTACAAGAGCTAGTGGCCGTTTCTTTTTTAATTCTAAAACACAAAGACAAATACACACATGCACAAATGCATACACACATATATTTATACATGTAAATAAATACACACACAAATGTATATATATATGTATATATATATGTGTGTGTGGGTGTGTGTCTGTGTGTGTAGTTGTTTTGTTGTCTTTAAGATCACATTCCCAATGCAATGAAATGCTCACAGTAATACGCTAATTAAAATCCATGTTACTTTGTGTGCTGTCACTCTCCATATTATTATTTAGATATGATCGTACGATTATTAAAGGTGCAATGCCAATAAAGTAATGTAACGTATTTTACATGATGGTGCTATTTTGAAGTACATGAAATAAAAAAAGACACGCACACTTCCTTGGAATTTAACTGTAGTTACTGTCTTGCCGAAAGCTGTTACTAAAATATCACGATAGATTTCAATATAATTGAAAAATATTAAAAGCCTCAACTAAGCTGTGGGAAAATAACACGAGTATAAAATTGATTCTGAAACTGAATAAATGAAATGTATTGAGTGCAATACATCAGTTTTAACAAAACAATTGATACACTATTATTATTGGGTAGTAAATGAAAGAAAATATAACAGATGGCGAATTCAACGCTGAATTATTTACAAGTACCGCAAGTATTCAATAACTGAATTTACCCCTAATCAGATTAAACAAGTGTCGTATGATAATATAAAAAATAATTGTCTATTTATTTTCAATCTATTTTTGAGGGGATATATCATGTATCACATACAATTATACCTATACAATTTTCTTTTCTAAACGATATGACTCTTCTCGTACGATACACTAAATTGAATATTCATTTTAAGCCGCTCAAAATATATTAATATCAATATTCATATATGTTTTATTTTACTATATAAGCATACATATTACCTATTTTTATTTATTTTACTAGTCTGCCTTCATATGATCGAGTCATCTCGATAATTACAGTATTTAATTAAAACGTTTTATATAAAAACTAATAACTTAAGTTAAAATATAGTTATCATTACTCTGTAAAATTTCACTGACCGGCAGAGGAGAAATAAAATGAGAGGAGATTAGTTGACATTTTAGTGGGTTACATGTCCTTATGTCACTCACCTACCTATTACAACACTAACATTTACGGCAATACTTTTAGTGTCGTCAAAAATCAACATTATTCAATTATCTCTCATCCGATCTTCGGTTAGGAAGTCGCACGTTACCCAATTTAACGACTAACGCACTGCTTTAAACTTAGCGCAGTTAAAACTGAATGGCTATTGTCTGCTTCGACATACTTCTTGGGTGAACCTTTATCTTTGACTTGAAACATGAACGCTACATGAGGTTCGTACCAAAACTATCGGGAGAATAATGGGGTTGTTATACCGCCTTAGATAGTATCTCACACACGACGCAATCTTCCAGTCTGTACAAGAGTCTAATATGCCCTAACATAGAGTACTGCAGCTACACCTGGAATGAAGCTTCTAAGTATGTTTTCCCGCTTTGACATAGTACAAAACATGCACGAACTTTATATTCAAGGAACATTTCTTCTCCCTACTACTTTCTTACAAAAAAGGCGTCTCAAGTTTATCTCTGCTCAATTATTGACCTTATGTTAATTGCTCAGCTAACACTTATCTATGATTCGTTTTTTTTAACGTTCAGAACAAATACTCGCCAGGCTGCAAAAATTACTTACAACTTCTCTCAAACTATATCAGTGACTATAACTAAACTAGATTTCCAGGTGGGGAGTTTCCCTGGAGAACTATCCGTATGTAAAATGCCATAACGTGTGTCTGCTTCACGACTATGAGATGTCGTCTTTCAATCTCTTTTGAATAAATTTATATTAAGGCACTCTCAACAATGTTGTATGCCCTATCAAAATTTCACCAGAGCTGACCATATTGCACGACATGTTATTACACCTAACATTTATTCTAAAGTGACATTCAGGACTTATTAATTGTTGACCTTACAAATAAGTAACAAAAAAGCTACTGTGTCGCAATATAGAATCGCTTTAATCGCGGTTAATCTCAACTTTAAATTGATGTTTACGTAAACATTCAGACTCCTTTTATGAGGCATAGCAAAAACCGTTAAACCTACGAAAACGTATAATCTACGTGACTAGTCTCACTGCAGCTAACATTGCTTGAAAATATTTTTCTCCCTAAACTATATCGTGAATAAGTGAATGTTAAATATGCTACATCCAGGATATTAAGTATTCATCTCTTTATTTGGCAGAGATGTAATTTGCTTTCAGAGCAAGTAGCCAGGTCAGAATACTTAGGAAAATGTTGGCCTGGCGCCGAATCACCCTGTCGCTTTCATAAGGGAATCTGAAGCAGTGTCTACCATACTATACAGTTTTTGTAGGCACGGGCTTCCGACAATCTTCTAAGCGCGACTCTGTATTAGGTAAAAATCTATGGTTTCACAGTCGACTTAAGATGTCTTTAAACAGCAAGGTCACAAAGAATATAAAATAACTTGCTTAAACGTCGAGCACAGATATCTCGGTGCACATATAATTTTCCTCGCTGAGATAATATGAAAATATCAATAGCTTTAAGGCCAATAAGCAGTTTCAGATCGGACTGTATTATTTGTCAGTAAATGATGAAAAGACATACGTAAGTTGCACACGCCTCATTTCTATTTATTAGAATTTATTTACATGTCCTTCGTATCCGAGTCGATACGAATGATACGCCGTTTAATTCTACTTCCGACCATTCTTATCTAGATGCACAGCTGACCCTATCAAACACATAACATTCACACCGAAGCTTCTTTCTTAGAAGTGTACGCCTGTGGAACTGTTTTATGTTTTCCTGGATTCCAGCGGACAACAATCTGATTGTCTTCAAATCCAACATAAACAGGTTCTTGATGAGCCGTGCCACTTAAGTTAACATATTTACCGAATTTCCATT
The DNA here is from genome assembly GCF_053919585.1 of Euprymna scolopes. Taxonomy (NCBI): domain Eukaryota; kingdom Metazoa; phylum Mollusca; class Cephalopoda; order Sepiida; family Sepiolidae; genus Euprymna; species Euprymna scolopes. The sequence goes on from NC_136501.1 coordinate 70,090,187, forward strand.
ACTAACGATTACTATATTGTCCAATTGACTACTGTAACCTCTTAACCTTTCTCCTCGGGTGTCCTCTTGGCCTTGATAAGTGGTGATACCTATGTAAAAACTCACAAAAGTGCAAGCTTTTAAAACTAAAGGACATTGTACGTTAGATTGTTGATGTTCGTAATTTTTTTATGCTAAACGTAAAAATGGATCTCGCAGCAATATAAAAAATCGATTATATTCTTAGCGAATGCGGGAATACTGACTGGTTTACTCTCAGTAAATCTAAATGTTCAGACGGCTGGTATAGATTTTTCAAAGTAAGGACTAAAACAAAGAGCAGGCAACATCGAACGACACGGGAATTCTAGGATTCTGTGGGTTACTACTTTCGGCAGATATAAAATGGGGCCCCACGTACAGAAATCCGCATTTAATCGGCGGTTGCTTTTAGAGATAAAAGGTAATAGTTATCAAATTTGTGAAGCCTATTAACTGATCTTACTTGTGTAACGGTTTTGGGTCTCGCCCAGGGGTGTGACATATATTGGGATCCCGGATGTGAATCCCGTATTTCAGTAGTCCGGGGTTAGGAATTTAAAGGGGAAAAATAAAAGAAGATATGCAGCGTGATGGTTGTTGTAATGATATAACAACCAAATGTCACTTGCCAAGGTACGAACCAGTGTCATCGTCATGAACCACCCAATGACATTCACGGTTAGTAATGACGATAAAGCAATAAGAATGACGATGGCATAATTGAGTATGAACATACTAGAAATACATTAATTTATTTACATGAGTGTAATACAGGTGAATGCAAAAAAGAAAAAGAGAAAACAACAATAATGCAAACGGGGTTCAGACAACATAACGGGTCGAGATGGGGAAGCGATAATAAAGTTTATTCATGAAGACGTATTGTCTCTTACCCCCACCCCACTTTTTTTGAACGAAAAGAAAATCGTGACAACTATTGTTTGGAATCAGATAGTAATATTTTTTCTTCTTTCTTTGCACATGACAAAAAAAGACAATAACAAGAATGACATTTGAGCATCAGGGCATGGCAGCGGGTTGGGGAGAATGAAAATTTTAGAATACTTGACTCTCTTAGTGGTTATCCATTCCTGACAAACGTGCGTTGTAAACGTAAATGTACTTTCTTTTCTTCGTCACCGTTTTTTAATGTTATTCTTGACGCGAAATTTTCAGTGATATTCATCTCCAAGTCTTGATGCGTGATTTTCAGTATATAGTTCTCCATTGGAGGGATATTCTTCTCAAAGAATAACATTCGGCCAAGGTGGCTCCAAGCTTCGAGTTGATTTCCCTTTTCGGCCCGATGGCGATCTGCCGATCCGGGTTGAGTTGGCTGTATTTCCGTCACCTATGCCTCATTCTACGCTGGTTTTCAACCCCATTTTTCCAGGGCCCCTTATTTTAGCAATTGTTCTCGCTGTTATCCCCAGCCTAACTGAATTTCCCGCTCAAGTTTTTTTCTCCGCGTGTTCCCTTCCGAGATGGGTGTGGGTTGGGATTTCTGTCTGGCTTACATCCGTTCATGTTCACTATCTTCTCTAAAGGCGATGGGGATGGGGCGGGGGATCTTGTCTCGGTGTCTTCCTTTGCGTGGGTGGACTGGAGAGAGCTTGGGAAATGCGGTATCTGCTTGAATAATGCATACATTAATTAATACATAAAGAGAGGGGTGTATAGTGTTTTTCTTATAACACTTTATCATTCATGGCGATGGCGACTTCATTTAACTACTACAAGATTGTTCAAATCATACAATTTTGGAGGTATGGTGTTCCGTTCGCAACATAAATCTGCTCCAGAACTATCTGCAAGCGATTCGTAAGATATCTACCAATAATCTTTAACTGTCTGTTATCGAAATCAGGGATTTATGAGAATTTAGATTATTTCTACAATGACAATTGTTGCTAGTACTTCGACTTTACAGGGATTCATCTTAAGGGAAACAAATGGTTGAACACAGAAAAGAGAACACAATCATAGGCAACATCTTGAATGGTGATGCAAACTAATTTGTCTCCTGGAGATTTGTTATAACGCTATAATAATCTCACGCTCCCTATTCTTGCTTTCATTGTAAGCTGGCTTGGTTACCTGGAGGCGAGACGAGTCGCCTTAATATCTATGAAATTGTAATAGCTGAACCACTCCTCGCATCTCAATCGAGTAAGAACCAAGGATATGTGCTTCGAGGTTTTCTTTTAATTCTGATTTTTCTGTCCGAATAACGAAGTAGAGCAGACATTAACTCCCTTCACACAAAGTTCCCTACTTCTTTTGAAAATTCTTAAATCCTAGTAATAATGTTATTACAATTACACCACTCGTTAGCAAGCTATTAACCCAACTGTTAATGTGCTACATCTAGTGAGTCCTTTCGACTACCACTCGGATAAAGCTATCACCAAAACATTTTCGACCCTCACACTACTTAACGGGCCTTGCTTGATTTGCCCGAAATCCTCTGAACTTAACATTCGCTTTAAGCACTAATAGTCTATATTACTCTTCCACTAGTTCATAATCATAATTATCAAATTCTCTCCAAGTCACATATATGTTAAGATGTGTCCAATGTAAAACTTTCCTGACATTTGTACGAAGGATTAAGCAGAGCAAATTCAATGTATAGTCTTCATGCCCGCCCTATCGAGTGAAATGTGTTACAGGACGGAAAATCAAAAATACCCCTTATACATTGAGTACTACACATTTTAGACATATTATGTGATCTCATCCACACGTCGGGCCAGGGTTATCTAACAAAACCAATCTAAAAAATTGCATGGGGACATCGAGTCAGACAGATTCTACAATCAACTATTTAAATCATTTGAGGATTTATTCTAACCAGAAAGAAAAGTAAACTCTCTAAACAACAGAGTTAGGCAGATAAAACGCAATGAGACGAAGTAATGATATCAAACAGAAACACCGTTGCATCCAGCTTTCTTATCACAGCCGCGTAAACAACGCTAACTGTCGCAGACGGTTAAGGATTCATTTGCAAGAAATACAATACTTCTTAGATTTTCTTAATATCACTTGAGTCTCTGAGACCATAATATTGAAAGCAAAATCGATCCAGTCGCAGGAATTGCCGGGAATATGTTTCTACTGAAACTGAGAAAACAAGGAAACGTCAAACTTATCATCTTACCTCCTACTTTGTACATCACCCGGAAATAATCATTTATTTACGACACGCGTTCATATTATGGGTATTGACTGTCTTAATGGTTAAAGGTACTGCTCTTCACATTTTCACAGAGAAAAGTCGATGAAAGCAGCGTTGTGACTCCCAGATCATTCTGCGGTATATCTGTATAAGCAAGATAAAAGTTATTGATCGACGTTTGTCTTTTCTCTTGCCGTGATTATCGCGTACTCTCACTCCAAAAAAAAACTATTATTTTCTTCAAAATATAATAGGAGGGTGTAGTATAACACTCTCTAATTTCATATAAATGACCTAAAGATTTTTCCATCAACGAGAACCCTGAACGAAAGAGTAGCAAGAGTAGCGCCTCCTCTTACAATTTCATCTGGTCGACTACAGGCTGTAGTACTGAACCAAACGGATACAAATGTATATATCGGGTGTAGTTACTTGCACCAGAGATTAAAACATAATTGAGGCACTATCAGATTTAGTAAATCTCTAAGGGGGATCAATGAGGATAATATTCGATATAATACGGCCAACACTTACGAAGGCAAACTGGTTAACTATCGCGTGTAGTGTCGTCGAACGGTAATCATCTCCGAATACACCGAGTGTAACAGCTACAGACCGAACAACGAAAAGCCGTTGAAAGCAGTACTTATTTTTTATCTTATGTCTTCAAAACTTGATCGAGACTACTAATTAGAATTATAAAATTATTACGCTCTATAGACAGTCGTCAACTTATGACAGTAATTGCTTAATCTGGACTCCGGGTGAGACGCTAAACATAAATTGAAACCTGAAAATAATGATAAAATAAAATTAATTTACTCAGCTAAAGACAGGGAGGAGAAAGAAGGCAGAACATAGACAAAATGTGATCTTTAGTAGAAAACAGTTACATTTTTAAATAACTGTTCCCTTGTTACGGATGTGATAAGGTATACGTTCGACACATACTAAAATGTTAATATTTGTTAAGACAAAATAAATGGTACATGTAATGGAATACTTTTAAAGAAAATCGGTACACACTTGTATTTATGCAGCATGTGGTACCGTTGGCGAACAAAATAGAAAGAAAACTGGCTGATAGTTTTCTTTATGTGTTTGGAATCCTCTCACCTGATTGCAATGAAAGGCTTTCTGTTTTGAATAATTTTTTTTTACTTTTGAGAGATTGCGGAAATTTGAATTTAAATCTTGGAGGATCAAGTTCTGACAGCGGAGTGAGGAGTTTGGGAATTACGACTTTTGACAGCTTAGGATCGGATTTGAAGCAATGAGTTTTGACAGATAGGATCGGATTTGAAGCAATGAGTTTTGACAGAAGCGTGTCGATTAATGAGTTTTGACAGTAGGAATTATTACTTGGAAATGAAGTATAGTTAACTGTTTACTATTTAATCACAGTATCCGTTTAATAAGCGGCCATTGGAAGTGTAAGGACACGTGTGTCGTTTAGAATCCTTTGTCTATAGAAGCGACATCATATACCGTAATATTATGTAGAATACTCTTAATCACCAAAATCCGACATACACATTAGGCTAGTGACCGTCATATTTGAGATATACTTAAATTGTTGAAAATATTGATGATCATTAATACACATATTTACACGGATTTAATTCGAATTAAACGATACATTCGAATGAGATGAACATTTAAAGAAATATTAGCTAATGACTCCTTCAACTTTTTTATAAAATAATGACCATCTATTCAAATTTCCTACATACCCGAAAGAAGAAAATGTAACATTTAAGAAAACTGGGATGTAAGTAAAAGAAATATTGTAGATGATTTCTAAGATAAGTAGTATTTTTGAGAGACTCTTTAAATATATATATATATATATATATATATATATATATATATATATATATATATATATATATATATATATATATATATATATATACGAGCAGTTCAGCACGAATTTACTGGACCGTATTTACTGTTCATAAGTCTATGTGCTTATGTATATATTAAAAAAAAGTTTGGCTCATATCAAGGAAACCTAGACCAAAGATTTAAAATGTTTACACCTAAAATTGTCGGAGGAGTTTGGTAGATTCTCTAAAAATAAACTCTTTCCACTTTGATCTCCTAAGAGACCAAAAACTGATTAAAAGGCTTGCTGCATGTATAAAATTTTGTATAATATTTCAAATGTTTAGCCCCAAAATGGGCTGAGTTGTTTTCTAGAGATTGCAAAGGTGAAATCTCTTGGGATTTGACATTTTTGCAGCCAAATTGTCAGCCACAAAAAAAACTGATTTAAAAGTTTGTCCTATGTCTGCATACACTTTATCTCAAATTTAAAATGTTTAGACCAAAAATTGGCAGAGTAATTTGGTAGAGCCCGCAGAGTTCAAATGTTTTAAAATTTGATCCCAATTTTTCCCCTTAACCTTTATCGTTTTCGGCTTAAATGAATTAAAAAGTTTGATCCATTTCCAAGTAACCTACATCTAAAAGTTCAAATGTTTTGACACAGAATTGGCAGAAGAGTTTTCAAAAATAAAATCGTTGAACTTTTATCCCTTCTCAGCAAAATGTCTCGCCTAAAACCGATAAAAAATACTTTCCAAATTGCAATACCTCTTATGGTAAATATCAAATATGTAGACTAATAATTGACAGAGTAGTTTGGTAGGGAAATGTACACACACAGACACACGCACAGAAAGACAATTCACTTTTATATGTATATATATATATATATATATATATATATATAAAGCTAATAAATATATATTGTCTCTACAATAATATTGCGCACTCTCTTCAGGTTTTTACTAATTATCATTAAAGCTATGTATATATATATATATATATATACATATATATATATATATCTGTATATATCTGTATATGTGTGTTTTTGTGTGTCTGTCTATAATAGATGTAATATAATAATCGAGATATCCACAAAACAGCTGACACCTCTTTTGATTCATTTTGCACTTACAATTCTGAAACAGGTCGTAACCTTCGACTTCTTAAGTCAGTTTTATTTACTACCAACTTATCCTCAAAGACAACAACTTATTATTCAACTTCTATTGTTGGCAAGAATATAAGAGTTTTGGCAAAAATCTCAACCTGATACATTGAAGGGAATAAAATATTGGACAGAATTGAAAACTGACCTCGCCTTAAATAAAAATTCATATTTTCTGACGTATCAATTCTATGATTCGATCTTTCTGCTCGTATGACTCTTTGTATTGCCTTTAGATCTGTTTTATTATTTATCTGTTTTTCCTTTATTTAATCTTGTATTATTATCAGTACATATTCTGAGTAGCTTTTACAGGCATACACATTCTCTCTTGTTGAGGATTTAATAATAATCATCATCATCATGGCGGGCTCTTTGCCCGGACCAATGTGAATATTTCTCTCCAGAGTTTCCTATCTCATATCATATCTCCAGGTCCTCAGATCTCCAGGTTCACAGTTGGCGTCGTGTGCTATTTTTGGGGGATGTAGGTTGATCTAGGTCGTCCTTGGCTTGCGCGTCCGTGTCGTGGAGTCCATAACCATACATCTCTCACCAATTCATACTTGCTCCTAAGACAATGACCAGCACATCGTAGGCGTCTTTCGCTGGTGGTATTAGACATGGCAGGGAAGTCTCCATAGAGTTGCCGCTTTTCGTAGCAATGAGAGTGTCATTATATGTATTGATGTAGAAACCAGCACCCATATAGCTTTACGAATTTTCATCAAACTAGGTCGATTACGGTCTATTATGAAATAAAATAATTTGAATATCTAGAATATCTTCAATGAAATAGTCATGAGAATGATCACATTTTGATTAAAAACTTACTTGTGTTTCAGGTGAAGATTTTTTTTTTAACTGTGTAAGCATGAATAATTATCGTACCAAATTCAACATTTTAGACTAATCCGGTTATTAACCCAGATTGTGTTAATATTTTAAATTGTATACATTTGAGAATACGTAAAACATTATTGAGATGTAACGCCTATTTTAACCTACCCTAATATATACCCATAGGTGTGGGTTGGTTAATCTGCAATTATTCAGTTTCAGTTTTTATGGTTTGTGTTTCCTTGTATTTTTCATCTGTAGTAGTTTTTGTATGCGTTGCTTGCATTGTATCTCAGATGTATTAGTCTCTCCATTCAAGGGTTTTACTGAATATGTTATGAGTTTTCATTACTGTTATCCCTTGTATTTCTCAAGAATCTTTCTGATTCTAGACTTTTCTAATCTTATTTCAAAGATTTTGGGGATTGTTCCTGATGCTCATAATAATATTGTTGTAATCATGATTTAGGTTTTCTTCCATACCAATTTGAGGTCAGTTTCGTCTATTAGCTTCGATCTGCCCTTTAGTCTATCGTTTGCTGGGACAGTGAAATCCATTATCTGGCAGGTATTTTTCTGCTATGCTAATTATTAGGACACCTGAATGTCTTGTTTTGATTGGCATATATGTGTGTATATATATGCCTCATAGCATTCCATTACTTCTCTATTTAGATACTGCTGCCAGTGTGTGGTAGTAGCATATTCGTGGCTGTTCATTATGATATTATATGCATAATTTTAGTGTATCACTTGCACAATGATTCGAGTATTTTTATGATAAATAATGCCCAACTTTATCGAGTATTTTCGCATATTCCTTTTTTCAGCGGATTTACTGCATTTTCTTTATATGTAGTTTTTTTCATCCTTTTCCCCCTGCATTTAGAGTTTTCTTGTGTTCTGTCGATTTATACTTTGATGTGGTGTGTTCTAATCGCGTTATATTGTGCAGCAGTTATTTATAATGATTAATATTTAGTTTCTTTTGTCTAGCCATGTCTACGTGTTAAAGCCAGCCTTCTATTTTGTCATCTTTTTAAATCAATTGCGTAACTGATTTACATTTTGTCTTATTGCTTCTCTCTCTATGTTCTTTTTTGTTTGTTTTTTCGGTGCCTCTTGCTGCAGTAATAACTCTCCCGTTGTTTTGCATTATGAATTATTCTAATACTTTTTTAGTGTCATTTACAGTTTTCAATAATGATATCCTATTTATTGTCCTTCGTTTTCACCGTCTGAATCAGCAGATTCCTTTTGAATAGGCCATTGTGCAATGCTATGAGTTTACTTGTCGTCAGATCTTAGTGGCTTAGTTCTTCTTTGGTCGAATATATAAACGGTCAAGAGTATTAGACTAGTGGCAATACCTATATGTTATTTTATTAGGTTATTAATATATAGTTCATTTTTTATGTTTTCTTGATTTTCAGGGGTATTCAGTTCTACTTTATCCTTTAATTACTCTGCTTGGGAATTCCGAAATATGGTCATCTAGTGCCCTCCTCCTTGTTTGATTGTTGTTTCATGCCTTCCGTTGTTTCCGGTTTTCCATTTCACATGATCTTCTTATTAAAGACACAACAGATTCGGGGAAAAGAGGAAGGAGGCCAATTAGGCGATAATTAAATCGGGTAATTCTTTCGTAGGAATTTTTTAAAAAAGTGTCCAGCAGAAGCAATTTTTTGCGGCCACAAAAAACGAGTCGGATAATCATTTATTAAAACTTTGGAAAGAACGAAGCAACTTCAGCTGAATACTTTTGTTTAATATTATGGCAGGGGAATATAAGACCCACAGGATTTCGATGTGTCTAGGTTTTTATGATATAACGAACTGAAAAAGTAAAGACTTTAAGAAAGAGACCTTTCTGAGGAAATGATTTATCGGATTCCAAGTGTCGTTAAAGGCAAACCGTTGGGGATGAGTGTTTTGTTTTCTTCATTGCCGTGCAAACAACCTCAAGTTTGTTAGAAAGCGGTAAAATTGTTGGTTGTCTGTTATTTCTTTACCCGTCATGCATTTTCATCGGGAGTTACTAATTTCTGCGACTCACTGCATGTTTTAATGACTTTAGAATGCATCCTCTTTCGCTCCCATTGCACGCTTACAATTATTTCCAGATTCTGTATACACGTGTCTTATTGCACTGAAAATATGTCGGATAAGTTTGCGGAACGCATGGCGCATTTGTGCAATGGTAAATGTATAATTAGACGTGAACCATTGTGGGCATTGCTTCAATTACCTCTTTGAACCTTTCAGTAGCCTCATTAAAATAGTTTTGTTAGAAGCGAAAATGTACCTCCCTGTGGAGAATCTCTGATGTGATTCTTGATAGTTGGCTTATAAGCATTCTTAAATACCTTATCCGTTTGTCTAATAGCTCTAGAACTTGTGGTCAAGATATTAGGGTTATTTCTACTAGTATCGCCACATGATCTGCATTCCTATTAACTATAAAGTCTGGTCAGGAATAGATTTGGAGATAGGTGTGTGTATTGTATTGGTCGCTGAGACGGTTCAGAGACGTGACTGCTTGTGACAGGTATTAGGATATAGACAAATTAAGCATCGTGTTACCAGCTGCGTCTATGTGACTAGCGAAACAAAGTTTAGTAATGTAATGTATATTGAAATCAAATACATGTACCTGGGTACTATCATCTTGGAGGGATTGTGGCAAATATACTGTCAGGTACATAGTTGATTAAAGTACAATAATGGATCAAAGGTCAAAGAATAACGGCAGTGAAAATATATGTATCGGTTTATTTCAGGTTTTTATAAAGAATACGTAGGCCTGGTAAACAGATTCTAGTTTAAATCCTATACCCAAAACGAAATTAGTCCGCATATAGACACACATAATTTAGAAATGTCTTTTAATTTTCGTTCATTTTCACAAAATTTCTTCCCTTATAATATATGTTAAAAGTACATGAACACAATTCGACAATTAATAATTATTGTTTTTATCATTATAGGTAATATTATTCCAATATATTTTCACACCCATGCAAACATACACACATATATATATATAAGGTAACACACACACACACACACACATATATATGACCTTATATATATATAGTATAATATAATATACATATACATATAATATACCGTAATATATGTACATATATATATATATGCATATAGATATATAAGGTAATTAGTGTGTGTGTTTCTGTGTGTGAGATTGATTTCTGCAGGTACGTCAATTTTTTTTATTTTACGGCTACTGTAAAGCATATGTTTGAAATGTTCTTAGATAGGATTCATATTGAAATGTTTTCGATAATTATCGAACAGAATGATGTAAAATAAACGATTAACGAAAACAAAAATATGATTAAAATAAATAAAAATACGATTAACATAAATAGAATATAATTGTCGTACATAAAATCACGCAAACTATTTTCAGTTTTAATGTTTGTTAGTGGTTATTTCGGGTTGGGTTATAATTTGTTCTCATGATTTGAAACAGCACGGGTGGATGTAATACGACTTTTCAAACTACAATTATTTTACATTTATTCAATACTGCTTTAAATATAGTTTGCATTTATTTTAGTGTAAAAACACGTTTCACAGAAGAATGTGCAAATATCTCAGTGACGTTCGTAAACGGTTAGTATCGTAACATTTTCTTATCGAAACACTAGCAGAATATATCATTACCGTTTTTATTTGTCAAATTGTCAATAAATGCCACCATGAAATGCTGTGAAAATTTGCAAAAAGTATATATGCCTTAATTTGAATTAAAACCGAGGAAAATTAGTATTTAAAAAATATCGGCAATTAAATGTAATAACCCACTTAGTTTTATGGTCAATTTGTTCGTACTATAATTTGTATTTTGACCCGAGGCAAGAATATGAGAATCTGTTCGAAGATGTAATATTGTTATTCTGTGACATTCTAGTATTAATGTTTAAATTATTTGCAAATATATTTTAAGCAAATCTATTGCATAAAATTTGT
>NC_136501.1:70103725-70106225 GCF_053919585.1 Euprymna scolopes
GTGCAATATGTATTCAACTATAAAATATATAATACGAAATAATTTCTATCATATTGACATCATTTCTACCAACATATATGTCCTTGTGTCGAAGAGAGAAATGTAGTGTTCGAACTCATAAATAAATATATTGGTTGCGTGTGTATTTACTTTTCTCCTCGTGTGTGATGGATTGGTTTGATAAGATTTGTTGTCACTCGCCGTCTAGTGAGTATCATACGTTATTAATTTTCTGAAAAATAAAGAAAATACAATGAAATAACAAATTAGTAAAAAAAAAAGCAGCGAACCTGTATTTATTATTAGTCATTGTAATATTTTCTTCAGGCAATTGATATCATTTTCCTAGTAATATATCAGAAAAAATATAATTTTTAATTTTTTAGAAAGTTTTATCGTATTCCCGATATTAGAATAGCTGACATTGATTGATCGTCATGCCTCTTCCGTTGTAAATCCGTGCTGTATATAACAGTTTGATATAGATGTCGGTAAGAATGTTGTGAAAGCGATCCATGCAGGTTTTAGAAGACGAAATACTCGTCAGCAAACATACAGGCACGTTGTAAAATAGTCAGGAGAATCTATTAGCAGCATTTTTTAATATCATATACAGAAAAATATGTGATAAATTTTAATGTATTATAATAATTATTTTTAGGCAAAAAACACATCTATGGTCCTATTATTCTTAAAAAGATATAAAAGGATTTTTTTTTAATCTCTTTGAGAAAATGTGTATATGCTTTACATATATACTTTTTAAAGTAGCCATATCAGTATTAGCAATAATTTTTTGACTTTCCCAAAATTCCAGCCTGACAATATATCTATCTATCTATCTATCTATCTATCTATCTATCTATCTATCTATCTCTCTCTTTCTCTCTCGCTCTCTCTCTATATATATAGTGTGAAATTTTCTTGAAAATTCAGACTAACGTTTTCTTGTTAAAGAGCAGCTCTCCTCTCTCTCTCTCTCTCTCTCTGGCTCTTTCATACTCTCTCTATTTTCTCTATGTGTGTCTCTATTAGATAGTAGATCGAGAGAGAGAGAGGGAGAGGGCGGGAGGAGGTCAGAGAGATATTTTTGTAGTTAATCCACGTTGCAGGAAGTGACGTTTCATCTAACCGGATGTCATGTGATGCTACGTGGCAAGGTTGGTGAAACGTTGAGTCTCTCAGAAAATGCCGAGCCGAGCAGAAGTCTAAAATGGTTCTCTCCTAAGAAAGGGGGGAAATGCGCGCCCCAGACGTGGGAAGTGGTAGGTACCCACAGTGGAGACCATCGATGGCGACATCTGCAGATCATGACTGGGAGAATAAAAGGTTGAAAACCCAACATCTGTCTTCATCTTGTGTATTCCGGAGAAAACAGCAAGAGAGCTCCACCCAGATGAAGACTCTCCCAGAGCAGCGGAACCAGGTATGAACTTCATTAATTCAAACACATAAATACACAACAAATGTCCTAACTACTAGACAAACGGTTTAAGGGATCTTGGGTCCCGCTGTCTCGTCTCTTAACACTCGTAATATCTCTCTCTCATCGTCGAAAACTTCTCTTCATAAGTAAAATGAACACATCATCACCATGGGACAAGTATCCCTCAAGTAAAGTGTCCAAGTCAAATCCTCTTCTTCTCCCTCCCTTATGTAACATTCTTTTTATAACCTTCGTTTATTTCCTGAAGTTTTTCCATTGCAGCTGTTTAACTAGTGGGTGGACAATTTTATCATTTATGTGTCCATAAAAATATCCTGTCCCCGCTAACCTCTTACAAAAGGTATATTTTTAATATGCTGCACATCGTATTCGAGTAAAAATATTTCCAAAGCCATGCCTTCTAACTTCCTCCATCTTTTGGGGTTATGTGAAGATATTTTTTCGGTTTTTACCTGTAGTTTCCTATTTTCATTTTTTTTTTTTTTTTATTCATTGATTATTTTTTTTGTTTTAATTTTCCCCTTTTTTATTTGTTTTTTTCCCAGTTTTCATATAATTTTATAGACTTTTATTGGTACATTCTGCGTGTTTATTTTAATATTCCTTTTTTGCTTGCTGTTTGAATTCGTATTATTACCCGATATTTCTGTTTGAAGGGGGGCACCCTCATGGTATCATTTTTTATATTTAGGATTACCTCCCTTGCATCTTTTATTTTTCCTTATATAAAAATTTTCGTTTGTAATATTTTCCTAATCGTGTCTAGTACTCTCTCTCTTTCTGTCTGTCTCTCTCTCTCTCTCTATCTATCTATCTATCTATCTCTCTCTCTCTCTCTATATATATATATATATTAGGAAACATTTTTTATTATATCTGCCTTTGAAACATTGTGTTAGTTGAAAATTGAAAATAATTACGTAAATAAATGAATACGTTTTGAAAGCTGAAAACAACGCATTTTTTAAATATATAAACAAGTGTATTTGCTTATAAAAGATATATTTCGATGTTAAACATCATTATCAATGAAGAGTTGTCTTTTTTCCTTTT
>NC_136501.1:70111225-70488725 GCF_053919585.1 Euprymna scolopes
ATAACTCGCAAAGGTCAGGTGGTTTTGCCACCTGTGTACCGAAATCCAACTTTCACTGGACAGTATCTAAACGTCAACTCCCGCCATCCATATAATGTATAAAAGGAACCGTCCGGTGTCTAGAACACCGAGAAAAAGCAATATGTAGTAACATCCGTGCATATATAGAGAAGATGGAGTGTTTAAAACAGACCCTCCACGAAACAACTAGCCAGAGAGCATGACATCTGCTCCAAGGAATCTGGACCAAACACAAAAGGACACCACTCAGAAACTCACTAAAGTTCTCAAACCATATATGAAGGGCTTGTCTGAAAAAACTTCTACGAATATGCACTCCATGTGACATCAGGACAGTTCAGGAATGGTTCTTGTGAAAGAATTAAAGCTTGTGAGAGTACAGTCCCCTACAGAAAAACTCATGACTAAGAACTGTGTGTATGAAATCCGATGTAAATAATGAAAACTATACAAAAGTAAAACGTGTCGTCCACTGAAGGTACGGTTAGAAGAACATCAAAAAGCTGTAGTACATGGAGAGACTGAAAAGTCAGGTATAGCTGACCATATTTGGAAGGAAAAGGGAAACCATCTACCATTATCGGACGAAGTAAAAATTATAGACGGAAAAGAACCTCGAAGAGTTAGACGACTGAAAGAAGCAGCACACATACTGGGGAATAACTAACTGCTGAGTAGCCATAGTATAGAATTTAATACGGTATGAAAATCAGTAATTATAAATGATAAATAGTTTGCACAAGTAATAAGTAAAACCAATATTATATACAAGTAATAAGTATAGAGATAGATCTACTTTATTATAATCAAGTAATAAGTATAGAGGTAGATATGCATTAATATATAGTAATAATTAGTAATAAATAGTGATATTTACAACTAGAAATAGAAATAGGTTTAAGACCCTAAAATGAGCACCAGAATTATCCGTACGTGGTTAGAGTACCGAAAAAAATCAATTGTAAAAGAGATATTCTCCTGAAGGCTGAAGGTTCAATCCTCAGTGTGGACGGCCGAAAAAATACATTTGCGAGTAACTTAGGACCTCTAGCCAGTCCTGGCTGACGGAACAAAGTACGCTACCCCCGTGAGGTAAATAAAGGGTTCCAGAGAAAATTCAATCTAAATTCCCGAGTTCGACAGGAACATTCTCGAATTCGTGAAGATAAACCTGAAGAAGGTCCGTGGTTACATGGTAATGTTCTTAAAGCCAATCCCAGTTGAATAAAATTGTTCAATACGTTAGATAGAGCATATTAAAATTTACAGCACGAGTGCACGGCGTTGGCCGGGTGTTTGGAGGTGTGTCTTGAGCAAAAAAAAAGTGATAGTAGGAAAGCAGGCTCTAAGCTGTACTACAAAGGAAGTAAAGAACGAGAAAAACGTGACGGCTTTGCTGTGTTAACCACCGTCAAACCTAAAGTAACGCTAAGGCTAGACAATCGAAAAGAGAGGATGACTTTCGAAAATATCGGCGAAAAAAGCGTCCACTCCCTGTAGAAAAGTGCCCAGCTGAGGGTGAGGAAATTAATGTTTTTAGTCAATTTTTCGATATTTCTCGCCTTGAGGGTCGCGCTTAAAGACGATACTGATCTTGTGAAAATGCGTCGCCTCTGTCAAAAATCTTAGGCAGACATGCAAACATACATACATACATTTATATATTGGTAGTTCAGATTTTCGACCAAAACCGATTAAAAAGCTTGCCTCATCTCTGAATACCTTTAATCTATAATTTCATATGTTTAGACTAGAAAGTGCCTTAGTCATTTGGTAGAGACCACAGATGTATTTTTTTTAATTTGACCCCTATTATGACCCCTTTACATTTATTGTTTTGCGATCAAATCCAGTTATTAAGTTCGATCCGTGTACAAGGAAATTATATATAACATTTAAATTGTTTATACCCAAAATGTTCGGAGGAGTTTGGTCAATTTTTAAAGGTTCAAACGTTGACCTTTGACCTCTTAACAGCAAAATTCCTGGCCGAAAACGGATTACAAAAATGTTTTTAAATCCCCATGCCCTGTATATCAAATTTCGAGTCTCTAGACTGAAAATCGACAGAGATATTGAGTAGGGAAATGTACACAGACAACACACACAGAGGGAGACAGACTGACCCGTTCATTTTATAGATATATAGATTATATTGAAATTTCATTCCGAAAAAAATGTTTTTCAAATTAAACATTTTTTGGACAAATACTTCAATATTTATATTAATTTCCTTAAACAATATATTTTTAATGTCGACGAATCTCCTCGGGGAAATGTCATTAGCAAAATATTAAATCTGAGTTGATATCATTTTGCTTTTAACACACATTTGTTAATGCCCTTCCTCTGAGGAGATGAGCTTACATCCAAAATCCATGAATTAAGGAAATTTCTAGAAATATTGTATTTTTGTCCAAACATATAACCTGTTTTTTTGTTTTGTACATTATATTTTTCTGAAAAAACACTATATATATATATATATATATATATATATATATATAATAAAAATTACATTTAAATTCACCAAAATGATCCAAGATGGTAAATCTAATGTATATTATAAAATATTATAAATATTAAAGAATTAATATGTATAAAGTTATCTCAGCTAGATGTAAACGCTCGATAAAACCAAATAGGAGATAGAGCTTATAATACGAGCAAACAGTTAATGAAACATGTTAAAACACTTTGAAAAAAAGTTAAAAAGATATGTAATCTGAAAAGGAAACACTTGATAAGTGGATAGTTCTTAATTCACGGAGTTTCTAAGAAATACTTTCCTTCTCATCAGAGGGTAAGAATTAGATAAATGCGAGATCGGATTTTGTATACAAAAGTATTTGATGAAACAAGTACATCAAAGATCTTACTTGATAACAAAAAGTGAATGAGATTATCACCTAAGCGAAATTAAATTTATGAATTCACATTATTCTAATACAGCTGTTCATGACATATGTGCATCCGTAGTTAACCAAATCAGTATGTGTACATGAATGTAAAAAAAACACACAAAAACAGAAGCAAAACTATAAATAGCAAATATCTGAAAAAAATAAATAGTAAAACTGCTTATTTTCCGATTATGAAGAATTTAAACTCCTGTTTTTTTAAGTATTGAATTGCACAAGACGTCGATAATTTACCCTGTAAATATATTCGAAATAAACACCTATATTTGCTCTCCAACAACAGTTTCCACAGAATATGACGATAAATTATAAAATATATACACGAAATAGAAAATACATTAATAAACGTTACTGAATTGATGTATAAGGTTTCGCACCAGTCGAGTTCATATATCGGGCGCTGATTGAGCCCTATTTTTTAAAATTCATAGGTTACTGACAATTAGGAGTTGAAGGTTGTATGTGAGTAAGTAAATATGTTTCTTTCTTGGCATTTAAAACCCTATGGATAATTTTTCGAACAGAAATGTTTAATTGTTTATGCTTGAGGTTATATATACACTTTTTTTGTTTTTTGCTATAGTTACATGAACATATAAGCACGTTTTAGCCGTACTTGTATCGTGGTGGCACTTAAAATATCCTTCAAATGACGTGCCTAGTAGTATTTAAGACATACCTGATTAAATTTATAATATTTTGTGCGATTATGTTTGACTGTACTATGTCTAATCCTCAGTTGTTTAGGGCTTTGTAGTGTATGTTTTAAATTCAGCTTGGTGTTAGTATAGTTTCTATTAGGTGGCATGCGTTATGATGTTAATTTTTTTTACTTTTGTATGATTTAATTTTTGTTTTCCAATCTATATGTGTTTGATTTGAGTTCCTTCCTTGTAATTTTTTTTTACAATTGCCAGTTGATTTTAAGATACATATGAATAGGCACTTTTACGAAACCCACTGATTTGTAAGGGATTGTCAAGCTATGTAACAATGCGTACTATATTAAAGAACTTATAGATATATGCCGTCTGAATAATTTATTTTTATCATTTACATTTAAAAATGTAGGTAATGTTTGCACAACTACGCTATAATATTGAGATGTGTTATATATATATATATATATATATATATATATATATATATATAGAGAGAGAGAGAGAGAGAGAGACATTATATGTATATGTGTGTAGATATTTAACAGGTAAACTCTTAAAGTACTGATCACATAACACTGAAATTAAAAGAAAATTGTAATTATACGCCAAGGTGATTTATAACGATTAAAATCTTTGGTTGGGCCAATGAATAACGCCTACAGATATATATGGTCAGATTAAATTCTTTTCTTTAACTTGTGTTATATCATTTAGACGTATATTATACTAATCTGGGTGTTGAGCAAAGAAAAAATATGGAAGTAGGCAAGCAGGCTCGGGCCCTTACTGCAAAGGACGAATAGAACGCTAAAAATATCGTTCCGTTGCGTCCATCACCCCAACCAGAAGTGGCTAAGGCTAAAATGAAGTTGAAAAGAGGACATGACTTTCGAAAATACCGGCGTAAATAGGGGCAGCTCCTTGTAGAAATGTGCCCAGTTGAGGGTGAATGAATTTAATTTTTATACAATTTTTTCGATATTTGTCGTCCGAAGGATTCTGTTTAAAATAATACTGAGCTCGTGAAAACCCGTCGCCTCTGTATGGAATATTTAGGCAGACATACATGCATTTAAATTTATATATATATATATATACGCGGCTGGAATGCTAAATGTGTTTGTTGTGATTCTAACTGATTGCTCGAATCATTTTTTAAACTTTTACTATCACGTTTTGTATTAATAAATGCTAATATCTGCATTATATTTATATATTTTAATGCATTTTACAGCAAGCGCAATAAAATTCTTTATTTATAGGGTGGGGAAATAAAACTTTTTCTTTTTATTCCTTGCAGAATCCTCACTGACTTTTAAGACGAAAATATTTCTATACAATGATTTTCTTCCGGAAATCCCTCACGAACGAAGACATATATAATGCAAAAAAAAAAAAAAAAAAAAAAAAAAAAGACCAGGGATAAATTCTCATACAGATTTAATAAAATAACAGCTTGCTTGAGTAAATGTAATGCACGTGTAGGTTTTCTTCTTCTTCTGTCGTATTTATTCCAAGTAATACGTAAATTTTCTCGTGATTCTGAAATTGGAAATATTTATAGTCTAGCCTAACTTTATTAAAGTCATTTCCTTAAGTTCTCTTAACGTAATTTTATTTTCTCTAAATAGATGTTTCTTCCTTTAAATAACTTCTCTGTTTTTTCTATATATAATTTCTTTTCTTTTTAGTAAAGAAATAAGAAAAATACATAGATATGTATTTTTGCTTTTTTATTTATTACTCGACTAGATAAAACAATATTAACTTCAAACCAAAATTCTTAAGTGTATGAATACGTGAACTGTGTATTTTATTTTAGAAAGTTTTCCTTCCGAATTTACTAAATTCAAATATTTTAAGAACATTCTTACAACACTAAATAGAGGTTTACTTGAATACAAAACATAGCTTTTCGTAATTAAGAAAATATAAATAGTTATTAAAGTTTGAGAAAACATATCATAATTTCTAATGACACTTTTTTAATAATTGGTCTCTGATTAAATACAAATTTTTCCGCAGTTTGTATTGCATTTACTAACATTCAAAATGCTGACTTTATGAGTTTTAAAATATGCCGACAACGAATATCACAGTTAAATATATGGTTGATAAGTAGTTTACCAGACATCAAAACATTTGTTCTAAAACATAAAAAACTACTGCAATCCCTGGCAGCTATTTCTTCGCAACCAAGGAATTTCTACTTCGCATGCGTAATAGCGCACGAATAAACACCCTCAAAAGTTCCATAATAAGCACGGCTTTCGGAATAAATATCTCCAACGTCCCACTGTTAAGAACGACTTTTGGAATGAACACCCTTAACCTTCCTATTTTAAGAACGGCTGTCGGAATAAACACCCTGACCTCTCCATAGTAAAAACAGCTTTAGCAATAACAACTCTCAACCTCCTATATTAAAAACAGCTTACGGAACAAACACTCCCAATCTACTGGTAAAAGAGCTTTCGGAATAAACACCTCCACACTCTTCATGCTAAGCTCGGCTTTCCGAATTAACACACACAACCTCCATCCCTGCATTTAGAGCAGCTTTCGAAATAAACAATTCATTTTTCCTATTTTTTAGGCGGAGGGGAAATGAATTGCTTTGTCATCTGCCTCAGTTATACGCATGTGCATTACTAGTTTCTCGCTTCGGAACACAAAATTGCTAGAAGGGATCACATTAGGTTTTACCTTGGATATTATTTGGTAAACGACGTATCAGGGCTAAATTAAACTGTGATATTTGTTATCAGCATGCATGCAAACATTCAAAAGTCGACATTTACAATCAAAAATCGTCACGAGACATAAAGTAACGAATTAAAGGTTGACATGAAAGCAATTATTCAAACATAAACAGAAGTTTGCTAGCCTATTATTTGTAAACGACATTCAATAAAATTGTAATATTCTCCAAAACAATATCTTTTATTATGTTAATGTTTATCCTTGCTACGCCGATAGAAATAACTTTATTATTTTTACATCGTATTTTGAAATAATCCTTGACCAGAACATAAGATTATCAAAATTTAATTATGATATTACTATAAGTTTTACTTAGAATGATAACAAAACGCTATAATTTGCAATAATTGGTTTTTTATCAAAGATAATGCTGCAGTCCTTGGGAATTGAATGCTTAATTCCGTCCCGAATTCATCCTATCCATTAAAAATGTGATATGAAAATCCGCAGTTCTGCAATACTGCGTGGTAACCACGTTTTTTTTTGTTTCGGTTTAGAGATTATTATTACGACCCATTTATTTGATGATCAGACTGAAGAACTTTTCTCAAACCACCTGTTTCCACTGGCACTGATTCCAAACCTTGAATAGAGACCTTCAATTGCACAAATTGCTTTGTGGCTAGACGGTTAATTCAAGTGGTTTGCTCATGACTAATGTTTTCCAGATGTTGCCTTAAATTTCGATAATTTTCGCTGGCTTTGTAAAAGAGCAATCTTGTTGCATAAAAATTATGCTGTTAATATGATCAATTATATCTTTTGCACGAGTTATCATTATTTTACATATACATTACTACTTATCAAGGCCCAGTGCCCACTCGAGAACAAGAGTTAAAGAGTTTAGAGTAGTATAAGGGGCAATATCATAGTCATCGTTAGTAGTGTAAATTAGGTAAATAGGATTACTTACAGGGAACGTCTCACCAAGAACGTTTTTACGTTGGATTTGAAGACGACCATATTGTACTTAGCTAGAAAGGGGGCAAATTTAAAAAAGCTTCACAGGTGTGTATTTCTAAGAAAGATGCTTTGTTCCTGGAATCTACGTTAAGGTATAAGCACAAATAAATAGTGGGGAAAACCATCGTAAGTGCTTTCAGCTAGAGAAGTATCTCCCGTGAAAGTTTGGCGATGGGGGCGACTATAGACTGATGCTCAAACGAGCAACTGCCATGAAATTAACGATAAAGCAGACCCACGCTCGCAACATCTCTTCTGTTATAAAGAAGTTCTAGTGAAGAGAAAAGGACATCTTATACGAGGCTGCGAAGTCTTTTTTTAACTTTATCAATGCAGGATGTCATTTCTAGCAGCTCCTGCCTAGATGTGGCAAGATTACTCCCTTATTGGACTTGCCTGGCTCTTATGTAGGTAGAGAATTGCATCCGCAATGAGATATCTACTAGATCTATAAAAGGATCCCGTCATTTTTCCAGCGACCTTGGCCACGGAGTTGATGTATGTGCTCCATTACAGATCAGGAGTAAGAAGGTTGTCAAAACATGAGAGCTCCCCAAGACGAGAGCCATTCATTTCAGTTGATGCCAGATGGTGCTAGAGCGTTGATGATGTAAATATAAAAAAATTGGTTTAAGATGCATTAAAATTAAACAGCCACCTCTTTCCCCATGGTACCACGTGCTCAAGATCAGAGGAGTGAGAATCGAAAAGAACTTGATCGTTTACGGTCTTAGATGTGTTACTATAGATGGTAATGTCATCAGCGAAATATCTACGAATGATGTAAGTATGTGATTTGGAAGACACTTAATGTAGATCAAGAAAAGAATTGAACCTAGGATGGACAACTGAGGGACACCAGCATTACTACTGTGCGCTTCTGATTTCTGTCCATCAACCACTACTCTTATGAACCTGTCAGAGAGAAATTACTTTTTGATTAATGAATTAATTGTGTTCTTAATGACGATCAGGCATAAGAATTTCATATAGAATTGACAGCAACAACGAGTATGCCATATCATAACCTGATATTGAATGAAGGAGATTCAGTTCTATCATTAAGATATATTGATCCACCTAAATCGTGTAATGGTACACGGTTAGCAATATAATCTTTGAAAACTAATGTTCTGGAAGCCATTAAATACTGGAAATGTTATATCTAAAAGTGTTAATTCCTCAGATTCCCCTAATTTCTTCTTAAATGCCATTTATGTTCAAATGTTTACAATTGCCAATAAAAAATAGTCTACAGATAAAATAATCAAAGCTCAAATTGTTGAATTTATTCTTCATACACCTTGATTGTCTTATAGTAGTACTTACGCATTGGAAGTCCTGAGAAACGCTACATTTACACACATGTTTGAGTCACACACAATATATTGTTTATGATAAGGTTCTTAAAATTCATGATACAAGCACATTTTCCAATGTTCAGATATTACCTTCTGAAACTACATTTTATGTATTTCAGTAACAGAATAGATTACTGATGCCATCTTCTTAAATATAAAGGGAAAATCTGTTTAAATGTATTTATGTATGTATGTTTGTAGGGCTGCCTAATAAGTTGGCGAGAGGTTTTCATAACCTCATCACATCGTTTTGATGTGCGACCATTCGAACGACAAATATCCAAAAATTGGCCCAAAACATTAATTTCTTTACCCTCAACTGGCCACTTTTGAACTGGAAGAGTCGTTTTTTTTTTGCTGACATTTTATGGAAGTCATTACACCCTCGCTTCCACCACGTTGCATAAAAGGCGTCATTTCAACCGCCCGTTACGTCACAACCACAGTGGTTACATCGGTAAAGCAGTGGTGTTTCACTTCTTTTTCCTCTGGCGTGACACCGGTTCAAGCATGCTTACTCCTTTTTTTTTGCGCTCACAATTTTCGTTTTTTTTTTAATATTTTTTGTTCAACCAACACCTTTACACACACCTGCACTTTTTTCCCGCCTTGTACGTTGTAGGTACGAGCCTGCCTTCCTACTAACAGTTATTTATTTTTTTTATGTTGTTCAACACACACAACCTGCCACCCATTCTAGTCTTTATACATATTGTGCATTAAATAGTTAAAACATAGGGCGATTGAACAGTGTTCAGACATGCACTATAATATAAAATAATAATTGCAATTCTTACATCATATTTTGAAAGAAATATAAACATAAAAGAGTGAACTAAAGAAAGGATAAATGCTACTGGCGAGGCATCTATGAAGTTAAACCTTATGTTGGATGTGGAAAAAGAGCCATTATGTATGAATATTTCGTTTAATCAAATAGTAATGTATGAAGATGGACTATTCAATTGTAGAAAATACAAGCCGGAAACACCGGGTACTTCAGCTAGAATATATATAAACCATATATATTATATATAAGGTTGACAAAAATGTTCCTACGTTTTTTAACTTTTAAATTATTATTACAATATTTCGGCTACAACAGGAATTTTCAGGTCGAGGTAAGTGTAACCTGAATCAATAAAACATCAGCCAGCAGAAAACGTAAAAATATAACGTTCCGATAGCGATGAAGTCGATAAAAGGTCTTTGAAGCATTTCTCACGCAAAAAATTGCCAATATGTTTATAAAAGTCTGCACAGTATAGAGAAGTTCGTAGCCCAGTTCGTTAAACATTTTCAGGGTTGATTTAGATACGCACGGTCATGAAGTGTCTTGGAGGAGAATTGGGCATTTTCTGTTGACTAATGCTTGATGTTGTACCTATTTACTATGCCTCCCCATGGGACAGTGTTAGACACCAGGGTCGTTTTTTAACGTGGAGAAAAGGTACAAAAATAAACAAATTGTCTCAGTCGTGAAGGATTTCTCCTCCACCGAAAGAGAACAAGAAATAGAAGTGCAACATCTGAAGAACAGATGGTATTTATTTGCTCCCCCACCGAGCAAATTAGGCACAAGGCCGATTTTTAATGTGAGGAGTGAAGGGAGGGGGAAAGGGAAAAAGGGGACCAGCTCCCGAGAGGTGGGAAATGGGAGCTGATTAAAGGTCAGGCATGTGGGGTTGCCCCCACATCTGGTCTTTGCTAGTCATAGCTAGTCATAGCTAGTAATAGCTTGCAGTATCTGCCGGAACAGATGGTATTTATTTGCTCCCCCACCGAGCAAATTAGGCACAAGGCCGATGTTTAATGTGAGGAGTGAAGGGAGGGGGAAAGGGAAAAAGGGGACCAGCTCCCGAGAGGTGGGAAATGGGAGGTGGTTAATGGTCAGGCATGTGGGGTTTCCCCCACATCTGGTCTTTGCTAGTCATAGCTAGTCATAGCTAGTCATAGCTAGTAATAGCTTGCAGTATCTGCCGGAACAGATGGTATTTATTTGCTCCCCCACCGAGCAAATTAGGCACAAGGCCGATTTTTAATGTGGGGAGTGAAGGGAGGGGGAAGGGAAAAAGGGGACCAGCTCCCGAGAGGTGGGAAATGGGAGCTGGTTAAAGGTCAGGCATGTGGGGTTGCCCCCACATCTGGTCTTTGCTAGTCATAGCTAGTCATAGCTTGCAGTATCTGCCGGAACAGATGGTATTTATTTGCTCCCCCACCGAGCAAATTAGGCACAAGGCCGATTTTTAATGTGAGGAGTGAAGGGATGGGGGAAGGGAAAAAGGGGACCAGCTCCCGAGAGGTGGGAAATGGGAGCTGGTTAATGGTCAAGCATGTGGGGTTGCCCCCACATCTGGTCTTTGCTAGTCATAGCTAGTCATAGCTAGTCATAGCTTGCAGTGTCTGCCGGCACAGATGGTATTTATTTGCTCCCCCACCGAGCAAATTAGGCACAAGGCCGATTTTTAATGTGGGGAGTGAAGGGAGGGGGAAGGGAAAAAGGGGACCAGCTCCCGAGAGGTGGGAAATGGGAGCTGGTTAAAGGTCAGGCATGTGGGGTTGCCCCCACATCTGGTCTTTGCTAGTCATAGCTAGTCATAGCTTGCAGTATCTGCCGGAACAGATGGTATTTATTTGCTCCCCCACTGAGCAAATTAGGCACAAGGCCGTTTTTAATGTGAGGTAAAAACCAGCTCCCATAAAAGTAGGCAAAAAGGGGGCACTCTGGTTACCAAAAATAATAATTGTCCCAGTATAGAGGGTTTCCCCTCCATTGGCTGGTACAAATTATCTTAAGTGCAGTATCTGCCGGAACAGATGGTATTTATTTGCTCCCCCACCGAGCAAATTAGGCACAAGGCCGATTTTTAATGTGAGGAATGAAGGGAGGGGGAAGGGAAAAAGGGGACCAGCTCCCGAGAGGTGGGAAATGGGAGCTGGTTAATGGTCAGGCATGTGGGGTTGCCCCCACATCTGGTCTTTGCTAGTCATAGCTAGTCATAGCTTGCAGTATCTGCCGGAACAGATGGTATTTATTTGCTCCCCCACCGAGCAAATTAGGCACAAGGCCGATTTTTAATGTGAGGAGTGAAGGGAGGGGGAAGGGATAAAGGGGACCAGCTCCCGAGAGGTGGGAAATGGGAGCTGGTTAATGGTCAGGCATGTGGGGGCAACCCCACATCTGGTCTTTGCTAGTCATAGCTAGTCATAGCTTGCAGCATCTGCCGGAACAGATGGTATTTATTTGCTCCCCCACCGAGCAAATTAGGCACAAGGCCGATTTTTAATGTGAGGAGTGAAGGGAGGGGGAAGGGAAAAAGGGGACCAGCTCCTGAGAGGTGGGAAATGGGAGCTGGTTAAAGGTCAGGTATGTGGGGTTGCCCCCACATCTGGTCTTTGCTAGTCATAGCTAGTCATAGCTTGCAGTATCTGCCGGAACAGATACTACACTTTGATCTTGGCCCGAGGGCCAAATGCTGGATGTTGTAGTTGAAGTGTCTGGTGCATTTCATCCATTTGTTCACAATTATTCACCGCGGTAATGGTTTCACATGCATACAAAAAAACCGGAATAACTTAGACTACGCAGTCATCAGGATATTCTTTTGGTGCAATTTTACTTTCTGTGCATTTTTTCAGTATAGTCTAGCCCCTGCGCTGACCATCGCCTGTTATAAAGAACCCACTGTTCATCGCAAGTAAACCTGTAGAAGAACGACTCGCTCTTGTTACTTCAAGAAGCAACATGCCACTCTATAATTGCGTTTCTTTTGGCTGTCATTCTCCGATTTATCATTTTTTTTTAATTTTGCCTTCAGATCATTCTCAAGTTGTTAGAAATCGTCGTATACGGTGCATTTAATTAAAAAAGTGCATTCTTGCAACATTGTGCATAGATTAGTTTCGACTAAAGCTAGTAATTGACCCGAGTCATCATGCAAATGCCGACAACTACACGTATCGTATTTAAACCTCTGACTGAATTTCGTCACCCATACACCGCCTTTATATCCACCCCATACTGATTACTTCAGTACGTTATATGGAATCAATTCTAGGGTATTTATTTATTATTCTATTTTAGTTAGGATTTCATTGAGGAGTCTTCAGTTAACATTAAATATGTTTGTTTATATGTTGATGGAAACATCTACGTCAGTTTCCAAACGATTGAAACAGAGTGTATATTAGGCGTGTTTACGTAATACGACAAAATATATTTACCTGGCTAAATATTTTTCTAACCGATATGTAATTTCAATATGTGGACACTTATTGCATATTCTTATGGCAAAATACTTGGTTATGTAAATGATTGTGATTGTGATGAATATGTCTCGATGATGCTGATGATCAGTCTGGTGATACTGACCATACGAATGATGTCGATGATTACGCTGATAAAGATGGTACAATTGTGATGTTACCGCTGCTGCTACGAGAGCCATTCATTTCAATTGATGCCAGATGGGGATCAGAACGTTGATGATGTAAAGATAGAAGCTTGGTTTTTGATGCATTAAAAGTAACCAGCCACTCCTTTCCCCATTGTACAACGTGATCAAGATCAGAGGAGAGAGAATCAGAGAGAACTTGGTCGTTTACTGTCTTAGATGTGCTACCATAGATGGTAGTGTCATCAGCATAAATGTCTACGAATGATGTAAGGATGTGATTTGGAAGATCATTAATGTACATGTAGATAAGTAATAATAGTATTCAAAATAATTTGTAAGAATCGAATTTCGATTGAACTCCAGTCAGTGAGCAAGATATTAATGTTGTTCATATGCTTCGAATAATGCTCAATTTAACATTGAAAAAACAGTAACTACTTAGTAATTGCATAATAGTTTCTGAAATGTGCATGCGCATACAAAAAATCAATGGTAGTACCTATTAGGGTCCCAAATATGTGTTACATAGAACCGACTTGAAAACAACAAATATATTATTTTTAAAATTCTTCTTCCAGACACCTGGAATCGACTTTAGATAACATGAAAAGGGTTGATATGCCGTAAAACAAAAACAACCAACCATGCAAATACAAACAATGGTAAATATAATTTCACGATCCATTAAAAATATCTGCACGAATCCTTCAACGGCGACTACTAATAAACAAACATGTGGCAGGAAAATTACCCGACACCTCATAGTGTTCTACTTCCTGAAAACCAACACATGCTTCTCACCGTGCATCTATCGGCTCAATTTCATGCAACAGAAATCCTTTTGAAAGATCGTTAAGACTCTTATTCATATTTTTAATGTTTTTTTTTTTTCAAATGGCTTGTCCTCTGAGTAATGAAACAATAAAATTACGTGCCTTACCATCGTAGTTTTAGACAATTCATAGACAACTTCAATTTCAAGTAAAATATTTATTTGATGTAGTTTAAAAATCCATAAGTAATTAGTAAATTATGATCACGTTAAGAATCAATATACATTTATTAGCACAAACGGTCGAGAAGTGCCCTCAGGAATCAGCAAATATGAGAAAAAAAGGGAGCAATACTTAGTTTTTCTTTTAAATATCTTAAGCCAGATATGCAATAAAATATAAATTTAGAAATACTGTATGATTTAAACGCCGTATTCCCAAAGTTTCATTTTTCAGATCGACAATCACGATATTTTGTCATAAAAAACGATGATTTCTATTTTATAGGATGTGTTTATCGCAAATAATAAATGTAAAAGTTTCACATTATAGTGTATATAATGATTGTCTGTTTTCCTTTTTTAAACACTGTTTTTATTTAAGTGCCCATAAAACCTTTCGCTAAAATAGAACAAAACGTGGTTCATGATTATGCCGTGGCAACGTGACATAAAAATGTAATGTGTTCGAATAAAATATCTGCAGTGTTTTTGTGCATATATATATATGTATATATATATATATATATATATATATATATATATATATATATATATATATATATACAAACGTATATATATATATATATACAAACGTATATATATATATATATATATATACAAACGTATATATTTATATATATATACAAACGTATACATGTATATATATACAAACGTATATATGTATATATATATATACAAACGTATATATGCATATATATGTATATATATACAAAACGTATATATGTCTATATATATATATATATACAAACGTATATATGTATATATATACACATATTACTCTCCCTCTCTCATTATATATATATATATATACATATATACATATTTATATATATATATATACATATATACATATATATATATATATACATATATATATATATATATATAATGGCGCGAAAAAGATAGTTCGTACTTGTTTCAAAAAGCACAACTCTAAGTTTAGTGGCATATTACAGTGTAAACAACTTATATCTCATTTTATTCGCCCTCGATTCTCTATAATTTTCGTTGTTCATAATTGAATTTTTATTTAATATCTTAGTGTTTACCTAAATTTTTCAAAATGACTGCAAATCGAGAAAGCCAAAAGAAGATGCGGGACAACAAATGAGCTTAAAATCAACTTAAATTGCACATATTTAAGGCACAAAGCATCTCTGTTCGTAATTGTTGTTTCAATTTATACAACGTAATACTTATTTCTTGACATTCTGTTCGTGATCGGTAGTATCTAATTAATCAATATTGTTTTGTTTTATCCAATCGAGAAATCGGTTGCATATTAAAATATGATGAGAAAACGGTACGAAAGCACTGGCAGTGTTTGTGATGCCCCTAATCCGGCCGTGTTAGAGTTTATTCTTACAGGGAAGACAATGCTATCAAGATCCGCAGCCTTAGAAAAAGATTTGAAATGACTCCCCAAATCAATAAAATTGTAACGCGTTCTCTTCGTACAGTTAAGAGCAGATTAGATTAATTTTATTTGCAATGTTATGTTGCAAGATGAAACCCCATGATTTCTGTAAAGAACAGAAAGCGCCATCTTGATTCGTCAGATCCAATGGAGATTAAGTCTCTTTATATTGGTCGAGAGGGATTTTCGGCTACGAAAGTAAGTGTAATAAGTTGGGTGCGCATTATAGTAAGTACGTCCATCGATGAAAAGACTCTGCATTAATCCGTTTCAACGCTGCGATGTGGTGGCGGTTCAGTTTTGGTGTTGGGCGTTATTAGTGCCAATTCGACCAAGTACATTAATATAGTGACTGGGCATTTTCCACTTCACTTTATCGTGAATTCGGATGATAATCGCATGTTCCTGCAGACTAATGTTTCGATTCACACAGCTGGCAATGTCAGGAGATTCATTAATGAGCATGATATTCAGCGTTTTGATTGACCCACAGAACGTATAGCATTGTATTAATCATAAAACATTAAATCTGGAAGAATTTGGACAAAACTTAAAGAAATAGTGGCATACCTTTCACCAGAGTATTGCCGCAATCTTATTCAAGGAATGCTCAAATATTGCAGGCTGTCAAATTACACAAGGGTTATACTTAACTATGCATATGAACCATGTTAATTACTTAATAAAACGTTATAGTATATCGACTCTAAGTCTAATTACCCTTACTCTGTAAAAGACATGATTATTCTACAGCATTTCAAAAATAATATCCAGACTATTTTATAACGAACACATATTTAGTAGCAAGGAAAATATTACAACGAAGCATTAGTAAGATCAGGTTTTAATAATTATTTTAAGAATATTAAGCATGAAGCAGACATTAAAACATGCATTATTCCACAGTATATCTTAAAATAATATAGATATAAATAAGTTTGGAAATACAATTTAAAAGCATATAAGTGAATGCGAGTAAGTACTCTTAACAATTTAATAGGAATAATAAGGTTAATAGGAATAATAAGAAAAAAACAGACGTGGTACGCCTCATAGTGCGTATATATAAAATAGTTCTCTAAAGGAATTTTAGAGATTCATAAAGATGGAAGATGGAACTTACACTAAAGTCTGTAACGTTAGTAAGATTCTGAACAAAAACATAAGAATTGTATAATGTAGCATTAATTTTCTTAGCGTAAACAATTAGTTTTACAAGAGTGACTGTTGCAGAATTTTTAATGTTGATTTAAAATGATGTATTTAAAATTTTTTTTGTGATAATGAGTTTACGTTAGATATCATTTTTAAGAGTGTCTTTAGCTTTTCATGCGCGCTTAAATAACAATCCTTTAAAAAGGATTGTTTTATTTACAGAACGTTGAGTACAAAATTAATTCGAACATTTCTTTTTAAATTTCATTTCAAGCTAGGATCAAAAGCTGCTGTAACAGCTCCTGATATCAACAAGGTGTTTGGCCTAGAAACGATTACTGAATGTACAATAAAATAGTAGTATTAGAAATGTCGTAGCACCAAGGAGAGTGTTGAAGATGATGAGCGGCTATTGGATGTTGACAACGATAAATTAAGACCCTAAGTAGAAGCCAATCTACACATACCTCCACGGGAACTTACTTCTGAATTATAGATAAAGTATGGGCCGACATCTAACCAATTGAGAGAGATAAGAAATACAAAAACTTGATAAATGGGATGACTTCCGAATTGAATGACAACAACAAGCACTGCTATGAAGTGTGTTCTTCCCTTATTTTACGCAACAATACCACAGGTATCTGAGCCTTAACTGTGCCTCATCCACTTACCAACTCTCATTTTCTCAAGCATCTAAAATGTTTCTGCATGAAAAATTCTTAAAAACCATAACCAACATTTAAAAAAAAAAACGCTTTCAGCGACTTTACCAGAATGCAAGATTTTGACGTTACTGGCAAAAATTATTTTTGTATTGGCAAACTGTGTTGATTCTATTAATTATTATTTCAATTTTGTGCTTGATTTAATATATGATCATCTGAATTCCTTAGGTAAAACCGAGAGAACTTTTTTGTCAATCTGATATAATAAGTTCCATTAACGCGTAAAATAAATTAATTAATTAAGTAAAAGGGACACAATTATTGCCAAAACTATGTCAATTTAACTCTTTCTCACTGTTAAAATAAAACCTTAAATCCCTTCGATGGTAAACACCTTATTTCTGAAAGTGTATGTAAGTAGGGAGTTACTGAAAGTAGTAAAAGAAGGAAGTATATAGCCTCGAATGCGCGTCGATTTAAGGAGAGAACCCGCAACCATATATCATTGTTTAAAGGAAAACAACGTGAATCTAAGAGAAAATCAATACTTTTAGTAATCGGAATCCGGGCTACGTAGAAATAAAGTAATATACAAATTATACTGATTAATATTAGTAGGTGCAAACAAATTTGCGCGTTGCACTCTAGAATTTTATTTGAAAGAATTATTTCAGGAATTTATATTAAATAAATTACACGAACTCATGCCATGCTGTTTGCATAGTAATAAGTAATTATTATCAAGCCTAAAACAAGACAAGGTACATAAAGTAAAATAATAACTAGTGTCCAATAGGTTTCAGGTAAATAATGAATAACACAATTATAAATAAACAATGAATAAATAAATTTAAAAGAAAACATCGAAAAGTGAAAACAACGTTAATGACAGAATATAATTGCCAAAACAATGTAACAATATATCTCCAAGTACCTAGTATGAAATCTTAAGACAGTTTAAACAAATATTTCATAAAGAATTGTTTTGCTTGGCACTTATTCAATAAAAATCTAACTGAAATCACCGAGAGTATAAGTAAAACATGAGGAAACATGAGGCTTCCGTAAAGTTATGAAACAAAGCACTGTTGCTCATCTGCGTAAGAGCTGCTCGGCTCGACGTATGATTCCGTGAAAGAGTGCGACACCGGCTTCTTAACCTACTAAGTGATGGCCTATTCTCTTCCTTGCTACCTTTTCCAATTGAGGAAATTTTGCGAGCCTGTCTTTGCTCCGTCTTTATTTTCATGGCAAGTGCTCAGTTGAACTCAAATGTTCGGCGCATCCTTGAAAATTTCCACAAAAACCTTGACTAGCTAAATCCACTATATGTGATTTCTTCAACTCTCAGTCCGTGCCTGAATCTAAACGCAGATGCAATAATCAAAGATTATGTCTTAGAATTGCACGACTATTCCATTGTCCTCTCTCCGCGATGAATAATATGTGGCATCCTTCAAATTTCATGTAAACAATGTACTCTTTAGCCGTCCCCATGATTAACAAGGTTCTACTTAATTTAAACAATTATCGATTACTACACGACTCTCTTAAATTCATTAACTTTTACTTACGAGTGGCCATTGAACATGGATAAGGGGTGACACCCAAATAAAAAATGTTAGCAAGTATTTAAATAAATAAATGCATGTGTTATATAGGCACACATATGTGTTTATGTTTTTATTATATCTATTAATCAAAGGCAACTAGCTGTTAACAGTTCTCATTGGATAATCGTACTTAAAATTG
Organism: Euprymna scolopes; assembly: GCF_053919585.1. Taxonomy (NCBI): domain Eukaryota; kingdom Metazoa; phylum Mollusca; class Cephalopoda; order Sepiida; family Sepiolidae; genus Euprymna; species Euprymna scolopes. The sequence goes on from NC_136501.1 coordinate 70,130,321, forward strand.
ACAGGTTATGTTTGGCTCTTTGAGTACAAAATAATTCTTACTTAAATCCGAATCAACTTAAATATAATGATTTATTTGATATAAAAATGTACTTTTTAATACACACAGACACACACACAGACATACACACAGACACACGCACCTCTCACACACACGTACACACATACCCCCCCACACACATATATATATATATATATATATATATAGATATATATATATATATATATATATATATATTATATTAGTAAAACACAAAACAGTTGAATATTATAGGGACGATTACAAAAAAAACATTCGGAGGTAAAAATACCAGATTGAGAAACTGGCACGGTCTATCCCTTTGAAGTTAGATGGATTCACTTAAGCCATGATAAACACGCCATTTAATGATGGCGTCATGATAAAAATACCGTTGGTAGCCCTCGCGACATCGGTTAAAGCTACCGTCAAGATTTAAATTACACTACAAGCTCGTGTAGTGAATTCAATACGAGCTTCGGCTGTACTGGATGCATAGAAAGGAATGTAAAAATTAGTTGATTTTTATTTTTCAGCCTATGTAAATTCTGTGAATATATAATTTAAATTAACAGTTTAGAGGAATTATTAAATAAATAAAGATAAAGTTAGAATAATAGCAAATAATTTAATTGTAGAATAACTCAATTTTAGATCATTTTTATCCAAGCGTTGAATACAGAATATAACATCTCTAGCTTTACACTATAAACTAAGATTTCTTCAGGAAAAAAATACACCATTCTGAGTTTTCTATGAATTTCCCTTTGACAAAATAATAAACTGCATACCGAAATTGATCTCTAAAAAATGTACCAAAATATTAACGTGCTGAAAGATCTGTGGCATATAAAAATAAATATGTTGAACTTTAAATGCAGTTATATTGTTATTCTCTTACTCGTTAATATATATATATATATATATATATATATATATATACATATATTTATATATATATATATATATATATATATATCCGTATTGGAAGGCATGATAAATGGTTAAGCAATGTTTTATGAACCTTAAGAATAAGGATGGCATAATTTGAACGTTAAAAGTCAAGCCCTATATTCTTTATAAATATTTATAAATATTAAATTGAATTTAAAATTACTATTCATTACTTATGTCTTTTACTGCTATGTATAAATAAAACATATCGTTTTTAGCAGTTACTGATATAGAAATATAATTGTTATTGATATTTAAAAATACGCAACACAACATACAACAACAAACGGAAATAGCAAATGCAATTTCATATACTATGCTGTCAAACCCCCCCATTCTTTGCTTATAATTCTCTGTTCGTCTCTATTTCATTGCATTATATATTTTATCAAGCGTAGTTATTGTAATTAGACACAGCATGAGATTATCCAGGGTAAAATGAGATTATAACACATATCAACTCTATTACGAGAATTGAGTATACTTGGATTTAACATCAATAATGTTCCAAATATAATTCTGAACTTGAAAAATATAAGGAATTGGACACCATTCTGTGTAACGTGTTTGTTACAGAGTACCTTACTGTATTTTCATCATTTATTACGTGAATTTCGCTTCACGACCTTTACTTCTGCCAGGGTTAAGGTTAACATTTTTTCTGAATGGGAAAATTCTGTACAAGTATCTTATTCCTTTGTATTATTTAGATTAATCGGTAAATTGTTATCATAGTATGTCTTATCTAAACAAATTTCCAGCCGATATTACCTCAGATCTTCGTTAGTTGTAAAAATCGCCATCTTTTGACAGGAGAAATTTGTTCATACTGCACTCTAAATTTAGAATTCTGATCTAGTTGGAAGTAAGTTTACACGAATTATAAAGGTGAGTAAATTATTAGAAAAATCTAAAGGCATAATTTCTAACTTATTATGATTACATTTTTTACTCCATCAACAAATTTAAGTTCTACGGAAAATAATATTTACGAACTCACATGGTTTCCAGTTTCAGTATGGTTAATCGAGTCGTGCCTGTTTTTTAACCAAATGAAGCTTTTTTTATGTTATTATGATAGGAGATGAAACATAGAAGGAAAACAAAACAAAAACAAGTAATTAGGGAAAATGGAAAGAGGGGAACAGTGGAAAAAGGAAAGAAAAATACATCAGAGTTGTTTTATGTGAGAAAATAACACCAATATGATCCCCAGTATTTAATAAGTCTTGTTGTTACCGTACGATTCATCACCTAAGGCAGGATACGTGTTCTAGTAAATATTGTGGCCAATATCTGTGTGTTAGCAATAAGTCTCGTTGGTACCGTACGATTCATCCCCTAAGACATAATACGTGTTTTTATAGTACGTATTGTGGTCAATATATGTGTGGGTTAGCAATAATGCAATAACCAAATGACTAATTGGTTTTAAGGCACGATAATCACAAGATTAATTGTTTTGACAAATGATTTAGTCGAATTTGGTTAAACTTATATAAGAATACGTGTTTCTTTAAAGTTCAAAGAGATAGTCAATTGACAATAATTTAATCGTTCTAGCAGACAAATACGTTATGCTTATAATGAATGATGTTGTCAACATAAGAGACCTTTTTAAAATTATTGTTAAGTGAAAAAATATATTATTTTAAAATAAAGAATATCCATTTAAAAGAATATAGAAGCTCGCTGCATCAATTGATTGACCAGGAAAGAAGGACCCCCCTCTACTCTATGTACACACAGAATTTCATGAATACGGCCGCAGTAAAGACAACAGTCAGAGATGTGAGATGGACCGGGGAAGAGGCAACATAAAAAAATGCAGGAGACGGAGATACAAAGACTTAACGATCATACATATGCTGATAATTTATATTATATAGCAGACTCTGTGAATGAGTGATGTGGTGCTTTTAGACTTTTGTATTTGCCGAAACGTTTATTCGACACAGTGTATGTAATATCTGCTTAAGAGAGTCAGTGCTACTGGAATTATGAAATCAAACAAAATGCATTCTTCGCAACATGAATGCCCATACAGGATTTATATAGAGAACTTGTTTAATAAAATATAATTACAATAGTTTCAGGGGAAAGTTCGAATTTACTTTATTGCATATATATATATATATATATATATATATATATATATATATACTAACATAAATACCCGGCGTTGCCAGGGTCAATATGAAGTTCGGTTTTTAAACACTTGCTATACTAAGAATATTGAGCAGTTTTTCATTAATTTACGTCACTTCCTTCGTTACTCAACAAAAATCTCAAAAAAAAAAGATCGAATGAAAACACGAAAATGTACCCCCCCCCCCGAAAAACAAACTCTCCACCAGATATTTTTGCAGAAAGGATACGAAGAGAAACTATTCTCCGGATAGTGATCACCTTTTATGACTATATTCCAGTTTAAGCCAATTTCTTTTATGCTCCGGCAATCTAGAAAAATTGTCATTACGGTTTGTTGCAAAGAAAACAATCTGTAAATAATTCAGGTTCAAAAATACAAAAGTAGAATTTGTATTAACCGAAATACACGTTTTTATGTTATAAAAATTATGAGTTTTGAATAATTGTGTTATAAAAGAAAAAATATTAGCAGTTACGATGTCAAAAACATTTGAAGAAAAAAACTGGCAAAAAAAACTTAAATGAAAGGTTTTTCGTTTTTTTTAATAATCATATTTGAATTGGATTATTTTTCTATTTAAAAAAATCTATTGGATTTCGAAATTACGGAAATTATTTTATTCGAACGATTCAATAAATAATGTTTGAAACGTTGTGTTTAGTTTGATTACAGGCAGAAAAGAAAAAAAAACAAAAAGAAGAAAGTTACCGTCCAAAGAAAATAACTCCAAAACTGAAATTAGTAAAATCGGTTTATAAAAAAATCGATGTTATTTAAAATAAATTAAATTAAATGTTCTCAATATAAATCCAATTTGAATAATGAACTTAATTAGAACACTTTAACAATATTTTCACTATAAACAATAACTAACACACCGCTATTTAATAAATCGAGTTCCCTTAAGGTAATATACAAATGAGATCATCTCTTAATCGTCTATTTTGCAAGAATATTACTATATATAGAAATGAATGACGTATTATTGTAATGCAACTTTTGTATATATAAATCAAATTGTGAACAAAAAAAAACAAACAAACAATCAAAGTAACAGGAATACTAATTTATATATATATATATATATATATATATATATATATATATATATATATATATATAAATTACAATAAGTTTACCAAGGTAATCAAAATGATAAATTTAAAAAGTATTATAAATATTAAAGAGTTAATATTTACAAGTAAAGTAATCTCAACTAGATTTAAAAGCTCAATAAAACCGAAAAGGAAATAGAGCTTACAATATGAACAAATGATTAATAAAACATGTTAAAAACATCTTGAAAAAGAGTTAAAACATATGTAATTTCAAAAAGAAATTACAAGATAAATGGATAGTCCTTAATCCGCGAAGTTTCGAAGAAATGCCCTCCTTCTCATCAGATGACAGGAATTAGCAAAATGCGGGATCGGATTTTGCATGTAAAAGTATTTAATGAAACCACAAGTAAGTCAGATATCTTACTTGGTTAAAATAAAAAGGGTGAGGTAAGTGGAATAGGAGGTAAAAGAAAAAATGATACAAATATTTCACATGAATGGATAGTCCGGTGAAGGGTAAAAAATCCAAGAATGGTAAAATCAAACCTCGGTGGAATTACAAACTTCCAATCCAACAGGTAAGTTCCAAAGGAATCGCGTAACTGGAAGAAGGGTAAAATGATCTAAAATGCAGAATTTCTTTGAAAAAATCACAAATCAGTAAAAGAAAATGTCAAATGTGCACAGAAAAAGCACTAGAGAGAATATTTAAAACACGTCTGCCAAAGCTGGAAGAATCAAGTAAATTAAGGTTAAAAAAAAGAACAAACGAAAAATCGGAGAAAGTTTAAATTTAAAAAAGCAGGGTCAAAATGACCCAGACCAAAAGCGCGAAAGGTAGCGTTAATAATGAGATCAACTTAAATACGCAGGTGAAAGTCCCAGAATGAAATTAAGAAACACGAGTCATGAAACAGGTAAATAGCTAAGTTTATGAAATGGAGAGTCTATTATATTAAAAAGAGTACAAAAAGTGAATAAGTAAATAAAAAATAAAACAATAAGCAATAAATAAATAAATAAATAAAAATGAAAATAAATAAATTAAAAATTAAAAATTATAAATTAAAAAGTTAAGAAAAATTAAAAAACTATATATACATATATACACATACCTACATATATACATATATATACATATTCATATGCATATATATACACATACATACAAATACATACATACATACACACAAATGCACATATATATACATACACACACGCATATACATATATATACATATATACATACATATACACTAACACCCACACATGTATACACATATATATACAAACACACACACGTATGCATACATACATATCCAAAAACATACACAACATAAAAACAAATACATACGTACGTACATACAATTTAAGGGGAGGGAATGGCCGGTATCTACAAACTCTGGAATAAGGCAAACAAATGTGTATGTAAATGCATATAGTAAAATCTAAGTAAATAAATACATAGAATAAAAATGAGTAGGCTTATGTATATATTCAATTAATATGTATACTTATACAATAAAACGGAGACAGCAGATGGGAAAACGGCCAAAGAAATAAAAGCAAACAAATAAAATTTAAATATAAAAAGCTTAGAAGGATAAGATACAAAATAATTATGGAAAAAGATATATATTTGAAGGGTTAACTTAATAGCTATGTAATTTCAAATTTACCATCTTCAAATTTGCACATATGTTTGCAATAGGAGATCAGTTTGGTTTTAGAGTTTATTATATTACTACTTTGAGGGAAGGTGATAATAGTTATAGCTTCAGATGTACAGAGGTTACAAGTCTTAGATCCTGGAGTATAAGACTTAACTTTTTTTAGGATGGTCCATTTAATTGAAATGTGGGTATTGGCAGAATTAAGTTTTTTAACCAGTGTAGTTAGAGAAGTTCCCTGGTTATTATTTGAATTTTGGTTATTGAAAGAAGAAGTGTGGTTTGCAATTCTTTTTTTTTATTAAAGTTGAAGTAGCACAAATATATGTATATGTTTTATTAATAGCTCGGGCTCGAGAATTAATATTAATTTGTTGATTTATACTGGGAAGAGAATTCAAATTTTGTTCATTTTATGAACAGAGGGTAAGACAATGATTGTAGCAGGATTGGTTTTGGAGGGGATAATTAGTGTTGTCAGTGTTAGGATGGCTCTTATGAAAAATATTATTATTATTATTATTATTATTATTATTATTATTATTATTATTATTATTATTATTATTATTATTATTATAGCTGATTGTATGATTGAAAATAGAGGGGATGGTTTATTCGGTTGTTAGATTAATAACTATATCAGAGGGAGGGTCGGAGGAAGGATTATTTGGTGACAAAATATTATGGTCTATTATGGGAGAATTGCGTGGGAGCTCTGTAATTGTGCATGAATATATTACATCTTTCTGGATGCAATCATTATTAAGTGGGCAAAGATGTTTGTTAATACAATTGCAGTTGCTTTTGGGTTGTATTGGGAAAGGGATTTTTTGGGCTGATTTAATTTTTGTTGTTATTAGATGCTAAGATTTTTTGTGCTAAATAAGGCATAGTAGAAAAGGAAATTTTTATTGAGTTTTTATTAAAAATTGAACTGTGTGGGTATTTGAAAGAGTGTTCTACAATATTGAAAACTCCTTTAGGTGTATTGGTTTTAAAATGTACGTTAAATGGAGGATTACACAAAATATGTTTCTTTCTCCTAGTGCTGCTGGGGGGTTAGAAGTATTACGATTAGCATGTTGGTTCGAGTGATATTTGTAGAGTAGGTCATTGCTATTGATAGCAGAAGATCTTGTTATTTGAACTGGTTTCTTGCGAGTCATATTGTGTGTGATTACAGATTTTAGACGGCCTACAGTGGACCATAATAGTTATATTGAATCTTTTCATTGTATCCTGCATTTCTTAAGGCATTCTTGAAGAAAGTAGCATTTTGATTAAAGGTTTTTTTATCGGCTGAGAGCGTAGACATTCTTCTAGAGACGGATGGTATAATTGAATTGGGGTGGTTAGAAGAGTTATGAACGTATAAAAACGTAAGGTTGGGTTTATGATAGGGGCTGTAAGTTTCGGTATTAAGATTAAGTGTAATGTCTAGAAAATTTGAAGTGTTTTTTTATTTAGTTCAATAACTAACTATGTGTGTATTTATTTGTGTTCATGTTGTATATGTTTTTGGATATGTATGTATACATACGTGTGTGTTTTTGTATATATATATATATATATATGTGTATACATGTGTGTGTTATTGTATATGTATGCATATATGTATATACATGTATATGACTGTGTGTATGCATGTATATGTATGTGTGCATTTGTGTGTCTGTATGTATATGTATGTATGTGTGCATATATATATGTATATATATGTATATATGTATGTGTGTGTCTGCTCCGATATTGTACGACCTTTGACTGAGCGAGCCGTTATTATCTTTACAAGGAAATAATTTTTGCAACCTAGGTTTTTTTAAAAAGATATTTTGGCTTGAACTTTGCGCATTATTTTTTATTGTGATTTTATCTGGGTTTTTTAATGGATATTTTCTTTTTTGCAATAGTTTTCGTTCTTATAAACAGGAAATAAGTCGAAGTAAAAACAAGCACTTGTGGCGATAAACAAAAATACACAAAAAGCTTCAGCATGTATGTACCTCTCATTGAATATCAAAGATCGAAACACAGTGAAATTTTATTTGAAGCGAGGGCACTTATTAATTATATATATATATATATATATATATATATATATATATATATATATATATATATATATATATATTATTCCCAGCCGCAAATACACTAAAACTCCGGCGTTTAAAAAAAGTGCGCTATAACACTCCAACAGTAATTAATATTATGTATATTTAACAATGTTGGCAATTATTGTGTGAATGTTTATATGAAGGTATTATATATATATATATATATATATATATATATATATATATATATATATATATATATATATGCATATATATAAAACTATCCATTCGTTTTCTTTGCTCATGCCTTGAAGAAAACGTCTCTGTATTTTATAATAACAACAAAACTATTTCTCCTAACGTAACACTTAGCCTCAGAATAGAACGGCCTTTCATCCACGATGAAATAAACAAGTTATGCAGACAACGTGTCTCTTACATTAATTAAAAGTTTAGGTAGCTTTTATGACTTCTTTCGATTATCAAAGTATTTGGCACACTGAGAGGAATTTTCTGGACAACATATTTCTTTTAAACTAAATAAACAATTGTATTTACTCGTTCGGGTTAGATTTTGACGTGACTCTGGGGCTGAGGCCAAGAATATTTTTAATTATTAAAATCTTGTTTTTTTCTATAGTTGAGACTGCAGTGTTGTCTAAGGGGTTGAATTTTTGTGCCCCCCGACTCGTATCATTAAATAAGAAACACTTGCAGCATTTGAAGTTTTATTTTCTCAACATAAACACCAGGATCCTCTTAAACCTGAACATGTAACCACCGCGCAGGCCAGTTTGAAGGACTTGGCTCTTCGTTACTCAAATTCAAACATTGACTCGGAAGATTTTGTTTGTGTCCAGCACACACTTTAAAACCATTAAACCACTTAAATCTAACAAAGTTATTTATATTTGTAGATCTGACAAAGGTGCTGGTGTATCTTGGACCGAGCGGACTCTGTCCAGAAAATGTCACTTACTTTAAATGATCCTGGTAAATTCCTATGTATTGGTCCTGCCGATATTGACGATACCACCTATAAAAATGATGTCTAAATCCAGAAACGCCTTTTATACCTTTACAAAAAAGGTTATTTTAGAAAAAAATATTTATGAAAAAATAAGGCCTTCTGGCGCTCTGGGACCTAGAGTGTATGGCCTTCCTAAGATCCACAAAGAAGGTATTCCGCTAAGAACTATTTTGTTTATGGCGGGGTCTGCCCAGCACTCCCTAACCCAATGGCTTCTAACCATTATAGAACCGGTTCAAGCTTTATACACTAAACATTGTATAGTGACTCATTTAGATTAGTTAATTACTTACACCAATTGCAACCCGGCATTGAGGGCAGCTTTATGTGTTCTTTCGACACATTTAATTTATTTTCCAATATCCCGCTACAAGCGACTATAAATCTTTCTGATCTCCTTTTAGAACAGTGGGTTACCCCCCACTTCCCTAGAGAAATATTTGTTGAACTCATATTAATCTGTACTAAACTGTAGAATTTCGGTTTGATAACATCATGTATAGTCAGATTGATGGGGCTCAGATTGGAAGTCCCCTGGGGCCGGCAGTAGCCGACATTTTCCTGGGATATTATGAGTCTGTACTTTTTAACAGTATATCGAAACCGTCGATATACATTAGATGCATCGAGGACACATTTGCCGCTTTTGCATCAGAAAACTAGACATTAGCCTCTTCGATATACTTTATTCTCTCCATAAATCATTAACATTTACTATAGAGGATGATTATGACGGTTTCTTGTCCTGTCTTGACGTTTTAATTGAACGTGGTAAGAAATCTTTTCTCACGACTGTTAATCGTAATCCGACATTTACCGGGCTCTACACAAATTGTCGTTCATTCGTCCCTACTTCAAAAAAAATAGTGCTGATTCGGACATTAGTGTATAGCGCCCTTAGAATCTGTTCCTCTAGTAAAATGGGTTGTGAATTAAAGAAGATTAAATATATTTTTATTCACAATGGTTATCCGGAGAAATTGGTTGACAATATTCTTTAGAATAAAGTTAAAGCTCACAATTCTCCTACAGATTTTGGTCCCACCAATGTCATGTTTATTTAAAAATCCCTTGGACTTGGCCCCCTAGTTAGTGTTTGGGTAGACTTGTTATCAAGTCTTTATCTAATTGTTTCCCATTTGTTTATCCTCGCTTGGTTTATCGTGTTAAGTGTGCATTTCCTTCAGTGGTGAAGGATAGTTTGCCCTACTTCACAAATAGTAATGTGATTTATTAGTTCAACTGTCAGTGTGCGTCTATCCATGTAGATCTAACCCGTTAAAATTTGCAGACAAGTATAAACCAACATGTTCCTGCAAGCATCAGACTAGGTAAGCCTCGTCACCCCTCGTTCACCTTGTAATCTGCTATTGGTCAGCACCTCGCTGAAAATTCAACGTGTGCCAATGGACTGTCTTAGGATTACACAACGGGCTGACTCTTAGAATCACCTGAGGATTATGAAGTCAGCCTCTACCCTGTCACGCATACCTTCTCTCTGCCGACAGAAGGAATTCGTAAAATCTTTGGACTTATTTTGGGATGTATTTTAAATTTAAACTTCGCCACATATTCCATTTTTTTACATATATTTTATACAATTGTATATACTTTACAACGTATAATCTTCTCGTATTTTACTCGTAATCACATTCGCCCTCCATTTCATTATATATATATATATATATATATATATATATATATATATATATATTCACTTCATCCATTCGTTATACTATTATAAGTAATTCCCACGTAAGTCTTCGATCTTGCGTGGCATTTGTTTTACACTTGATAGAAATCTAACGATTGACTCCTGATGAGCTTGTTGATGAAAGGGGCTCCTAGAGTCTTCCTGACCTTGTTTAAAGCGCTTTATAAGTTTTGTACCGTAATATATATATATATATATATATATATATATATATATATATATATATATATATATATATATATGTGTGTGTGTGTATATATATGTATGTATGGGGGGAGAGATTGCAGGAATACCCCTCTGAAACAAATTACGGTAGGTTTGATATGAAAAAATGTCACATAGAAATGTTTTTATGTCTATACTGTTATCCATGATCCCATGTAACTTCCGAATGTCGTTATGTACACATTTATTCGTTAAAATAATATCCTGTCTTACTTCCTACGAGCGTGATTATAAGGCCTTAAGTTGCATTAGCTTGTAATTTCCTCTCTGAAAGCAAAAGACTTTCCTTGCTTCTAATGATCACCAAATGCTTATTTAAACATTATAACTGCATTGCCCTACACTCCTTCTGTACTGGATAAAACACTGATCCATATACAACTATATTTACTGTTCACAATTCGACAATGCCGATCCCCCCACTACTATTGTGGATGTTTCTATTGGCGGACACCATAACATAATATTACTCCGGAAAGCAGATATTCATACAAAAATTAACACCTCAGAACCTGTTCAATATGGCCGCTCAACCTATATAAACATTACTTTTATACATATTAACTAAATAAAACAACTGCACCACGCTCATATTCATAGCTTTACGTAGTTATATCCTCAAGTTTTAATACACAGACACATTATCGACATGTAGCTTTGAAATTTAATTCTAATTGTCCATCGTCATATTTTCCGTGATCTTATAGATTAATGTTTTCAAAAACTTACCATAGCATTTACTTTTAAGTTACACAAAAAAATAGTCATAAATTTGGTACATATAAGTTTGCGCAGCTTCTTATCTTAATACTTATGTCGAATTCAAATGCTGTTGCCTCGTTGATTATAGCGTGGGTAATTATGCACTTTTTCATTATTTCGATTAACATTATTTACATATTGGTAAGTAAACAAATACAGGATATTGTCCCTACCAGAGTATAAACATAAAATTGTCTCAGCTTTCTTTTTAGCCTGTACGGTTGCAGTGTCCTAAACTGTACGATGATGAAATGAACTGATCTCAAAGTATACATATACAAGCTGTTATCTCACTAATTCACTTAAATTACATTAGAACATTTTTTTTAGTTTATTTTAACAGTAAGTTATATACTAAGGTTCTAAAAAATACGAAACAACAATATTTTCTTTTGTATGAAAACATTTATAAAATTATCTGCGACAACTGTTTCTTTTTTAAATTAAACAGTACATGTGATATGAGCTATCTTAAAAGATTTGTCTTCAATATTAAAAAATCAATGTACCAGCATTCTTCCTTTACTAAAAAACATAGTTCGATGGAGCGTCTGAATTTATCAGATGAAAAAAAAGGCATACCTTAATAAAATAGTGTTGTAGTAGCCCCCTACATCAAAGTGGCAAGTAGATTGGGGTGATTTAATAAATACACACACGCACAGACACAAATACATACACACATACAGAGAGACAGACACACACGCACACACACACCTACACACACACACACCCACACACACATACACACACACACATATATATATATATATATATATATATATATATATATATATATATATATATATATATATATGATTTTGGAGCGTTTTCTTTAATCCGAACACGATCATATTTTATGTTTAATTTTTCTTTGTCTGTGTTTTATGGTGGCGTAGAATTCTTTTATCCTGCTTTTTATTATTTACTTCCACAGTAGTGGATGCTTTGTTTTTTGTACAGAGTTACAAATCATAAAACTATTACTTATTAAACAACATTATACACACAGAGCCTAAATCAAATCCAGAATATTTCTCATTTTAATTAATTTTTATTCAGTTATTATCTGACTACATTTACGTCTAATTTTTTCAATTCTTTTGTCTGTCAAATAATTTACGCCGCTAAAGTAAAAAAAAAAGTTTTCCCTTCATTACATTGCCTACGGATAGATTTATTATATCTTGTTTTGTTTTTTAATATAATTGTTGTGTTTTTTTAGTTCTATTTTCTGGACACATCTTTAACACTGTTCATGCATTATTTTTTGTATTAGGTACTTTTTTTAACTTAGCGCATTAACACAATTTCCTTTAAACTGACGATTCCTTTAGGTTTAAAAATATGTTGAATAAAACAATCTATTTTTAACTTTGGCGGAGACAAGTAGTTTTCGAGAAATAATGACATGCATAATGCACTGTACTTCAGTGTTCTACAGAAACGCATTAAACAAGTATAGTTGTCTCCGCACGACACTGCCCCCAAGTTTATTTTTGGTTTAAAATCTTTTCAGGTTGGTATGCTGACAACATATATTAAGGTTAAACATGTCGGCATATATCTGGAGACCCCCGACCAACATAAAATGGGAGGAGTCTATTACGAATCCGTACTTACCATGTCGAGGTTGAACGTGTCTATTCCATAAGATGTTATTTACATTAGGAGGTAAGTGGTTTCAATTACGAAAGCCGTTCTTAACATTAGAATGTTAGTGATCGGCAACCATCACCAACAACACCGCAATTAATTTTTTACGAGTAGGTAAAGCATGATTCCACCGGGCAACACCGATTAACGGGTACTGCTAAAAAACGGGCTCTGCTATATATATATATATATATATATATATATATATATATATATATATATATATATATATATATATCTGATGAAAATAATGGAAATAATATTCCGACAAAATAGAGAAAAATAAAAAGGAACAAACCGTATTATGTGTTCATCAACGTTTCGTCTTTATTTCGAGAGGAAGTCTCGAAATAAAGACGAAACGTTGATGAACACATAATACGGTTTGTTCCTTTTTATTTCTCTCTCTCTCTCTCTCTCTCTCTCTATATATATATATATATATATATATATATATATAATTTTAAGATGGATGATATTTGAGGATATAAAAATAGATTGGAGGTAGAAAGACCTTAATACTCAACGTTTCGCCCGATTTATGCGGGCTTTTCTAAGAGGGATGGTCATATATATATATATATATATATATATATATATATTTATACATATATATATATATTTATATATATATACATACATATATATATATCAAAAATGGTTATTAGTAAAAACCTGACAATAGTGCTCAATAAAAATGTACAGAGAATGTTTATTCATATTACCGTTTTATATGCGATATTACACATGTTTCTGTAACCGAAACATGTGTAACTAAGCAGATTAAACTATAATACTATATAAATATTTGTATTTATATATCTATATGTATATGCATATATATGTATCAATAAATATATGTTTAAATATATGTATATATATTTATATATTATATAAAATGTGAGCATCTAAAGTAATATAGTAAAGATACAAATTTAAAAAGTATTAAAAACTAGTTGTTAAACTAGATATTGAAAAGATAAGGCATAAAAAATATGATACATTTATAAATTAATATATTCATTGAATAATGTATGACAAAGCATATTTTTTACGCCCACATATTTTACATATTAAAACATTTAAATGCTCTTCATGACCATACCAATTTGAAATAAGCTTGGAATTAAAAGCTTGCTGTGGCAAAGCTGACGTTTGAAATACATTTCAGTCATTTTACAGCAGTAATTATAATTTTATACGCTTAGAGATTGTAGCAAAGGGAAACAATTGTATGTATGCATAAATATTAAATATGTTATAAATATACTGTATATCATATAATATATATGCACATATATACATATTTTCATGTGCATATATATATATATATATATATATATATATATATACATATATATATATATACATATTTCTAAAATTACATCACTGTCATTGGGAAGAGAGAATTATTATGCTCGCTCAGTTGTAATATAACGGTGACTTCGCACTGTCTTTGGTATCTAAGTCTATGAAAACAGCATATTCTTTTCATTTTCTTAACTCTTGAGTGTGTATCAGTTGATATGCTTTATATATAGAGTGATGTGGTTCTCGGTTGATTAATTTCTAACTTTGTCTGATATATACTATAGAGTCTAAACAAAGATAAGGATATTCCGTTTTCGTAGCCGATTAATAACATGCATGATTGCTACTTACATCTTGTGTTTAGTGTTGAGTTCGTATATTGCTCTTCTATTGTTTTATACCGTGTTTCTTTACCTATTTCCTCTTTGATGTTTACGAAGAAATGCACATTACTAATCGTTTGTCATTTATTTTCTCACTTTTCCTGTATTTTTATTTAACTATACCGCGTAGATTCGTTTCTGACCAGAGTTCCCGATGATTGTGCGACGAATGCCCACACCCCACTTTTGAACGTCCATCATGCAGCGATAATGATTGAAATCAACCAAAACTCTAGAGCCCAAACTGAAGGGCCAATGCTACAGACAACGAGATATTATTAAAAGGCTGACTGGAATGGCATCAGGAATCTCATCCGAGACGCCCCATGGCGAACTATCTTTTCACTTCGTGGTGAATAGTGCACAAATGAGATCACCGAATGGTTCAAAACGGAAATTGAAGCGCATGTTCCCAAGCGGAAATTTCATAGCCCCACTCTGCCCAATCGTTTACTTCTACTGGTGCAGCTGTCATGGGGAAAAGTCAGCATGCGTACCGCAGATTTAACAAACATAAGTCCAGTTCAAACAGACAGAAGAGTATAGAAGCCAGAAGTAATTGTAAGAACGAAATATTGATAGCTAAGAGAGAATTTACTGAAACCACAAAACACACACACATACACACCGAAGCACATGAATTAGGAACCCGTGACGTCTGCAAAATCTACAACAGTGTCATAAATAATGGACAATTCACAAGTCCCCCACTATCCAACATTCATTTTTTGCTTAGCAACCGAGAAGGCTAACATGTTTGCCAGTCGCTTTGCCTTCAACTCCACACTAGACCCTGCTAAACATCCCCTCCCTTATTTCCTTTGCGGACAGACGCCACACTAGACAATCTGAAAATCAACCCTTTTCAGGTATATTCTATCATAAAAAATCTAAACAATAATAAATCTTGCTTTCCTACCTGCTGGAAAACTGACCTGAATGAATCTTGCTTTCCTACCTGCTGGAAAACTGATTCTGCGGTACCAGTTTTCAAGAATTCTGGCGAAAGAACTGACCCAGTAAATCATCGCCCAATTAGCCTCCTCCCACTTTTCGCCAAAATATTTGAGTCCATAATTAACCAAGCTCTAGTCCATCACCTTAAAGTTGCTAAACTCCTGATCGACCAAAAATATGGATTTAGGCAAGCCACTTCCAAAGCAGCTACCCTAACTGTAATATCTGAACGTATATACAATTCAATGGACAAAGCCGGGGGGGGTAGAGCGGTAGCTATAGATATATCTAAGGATTTTGACAGGATATGGCATGAACGTTTTCTCAGGAAAATCAAATCATACGATATCACTGGGAGAATACTTAACATAATAAAATCCTTCTTAGATAAGAGAAAAATCCAGGTTGTCCTCGACGGTCGTACATCTAAACAATATGATATAAATGCGGGAGTGCCTCCAGGGGCTATCTTTGGACCTCTATTATCTCTAATATTCTTAAATGCCCTCTGTTAGATAGGTATATATGCTGATGATACCACACTCTATAAAAGGCACGACAGGACAACAAATTAACACATGTCTAAAGAAATCGTAGAAACACTTGAGGATGACCTCCAATCGGTAGTAGAATGGGGGGAATTAATGGATGGTCACATTCAATGCTGCCAATACTAAATTGTTTCGTTCAATAAGTACAAGAAACCTTCTCTACCACCAATAGCAAAGCAAATGACTTTTTTATCTGAAAGAAGATCTTTTAAACTCCTCGGCCTTACGTTAACAGAAAACATGAGTTGGAACAATTATATCGAGAGTATTGTCAGGACCGCTGCGAAAAGGTAGGTTCTCTCTACCGTGCTAGAAAGCTACTCACGCCCGAATGTATTCTGCACCTCTATAAGGCTACCATTCGCACATGTATGGAGTATTGTGGTCATATTTGGGCTGGTGCATCTGCTACTAGTCTCTCGCTAATAAACAAGGTTCAAAAGAGAGTAACCAACCTAATAACTCCTGAACTTTCATCTAAGCTTCAGCATCTGCCCCATTAACGAAATGTTGCATCCATCTGCCTGTTCTACAAGTACTTTAACAGTATATGCTCTGACGAACTGCAAGCAGTTGTACCTCCTCGACGTAAATACCCCGACAAACCCGACTAGAAGCTTAACCCCACCTCTTCACAGTAGAGATCCCTATGTGTAAGAGATCCTTCTACTCCAGTACTTTCTTCCCCAGAAGCGCTAGACTTTGGAATTCCCCTCTGGGTCCCTGCTTCCCCAATTCTACTGCCATGCAAAAGTTCAATTGTAATGAACCGATGTCTTTCTGCCAAACTCACCACATAATGATCCTGTAGCTTATGTCCATGATAGTAGCCCCCCAACATCAAAGTGGCAACGTGCCTGGTTTGGGATGAAAATGTAATAACAATTTTGTTTTTTAAGTCTCATTACATCACAATTATATTTTGCTTAAATTCGATTATTGTATTAACAAGAATATATATATATATATATATATATATATATATATATATATATATATATATATATATATATATCTTATCAAATCTACGTTTCGATAATTCATGATTATTGTAATTGTTTTTATATTTTCATGATTACAAATTAGATTCGGGTTCGTCTGTGATGATTTTTATTTGTGTTTTTTTTTCTATCGTTTAACGCGCAAATTAAATGGATGCATCTTAATAATATACGTTTTTGTTCTTTATTAATTTTCCTTTCATATCATCACGTTGTAAGTGTTTATTTTCGTTGGTCCTATAGTGTCCTGTGTCGTCTGATTAAATCTTTATTTTCTGCCAATATTAGTTAAAGCTTGAACAAGTTTATTAAGTCTGCCGTATCTTTTCAGGGGAAAAAATTCCAGCGAATCGTGTAAACACAACAAAAACAAAGTCGAATAATTCCAACCAATCTTCTATATTGGGTCTTCGGTAAAGAATAATTTTATCAATTTAACCCCTCTACAGGATATATTCACTATAGTAACACCTAGGATAAAAAGGTCTCATGCGGCGATGATCGGACTCGAATCAGCCAGAAGATACAAGCACGTTCTTTTTAGTATAAAGACCAATGCTTTTTTTTTCATATTTCCTATAATGGCGTTGGAAGATATCCAAGAAAAGATGGTTTAATGCCAAATATCTTCAAGATTCTGTTTCTTGTTCTTTTCTTGCAAAGTATGAAAATACACAAATAAGAAAAATATTAAAACCCTTTCGATTTACAAAAAGAATCATATATAATATGTGGAATTAACAAGAAGTGAAGATTATAGCGGGGAAATGAAACTTCGTTTATTCATCAGACGAACCTCGTTATTCGGAAGATTTAAGTCGATGTATAACATTTAATAGAACAATGCAATAAAATGATTGTGTTGTGAAAGTAAAATATTGTAAACATTAAAAAAAGTAACAGTAAACGCATCTATATGACCAGTGAAATAGTTTTGCAATTACGTAAAATCAAAAGATAATAGAAACATTTACCTTATATATATATATATATATATATATATATATATATATATATATATATATATATATATATATATACATATATATATATATACATATATATATACATATATATATATGTATATATATATATATATATATATACTAGACAACTCGTGGCCCGTTGGGTCAGTATGTTATAATAGCTATGGAATTCATGTATGAGCGTGACACTTGTGACGTAAAGAAAATAGGTTTTTATTTACATAACAGAAAAAAAAACTCTATGAACGTATATTAAAATGAAAAATCATGGCCGGATCACTAACACATGAAAAAATATCCTCCCTATACGTGTAAAGTTATCTATTTTCAAAATAATCGCTCAAAACTCGAAAATTAAACATGATTTTCCTACGAATCGAACACCGATGAAAGTCATTTAGCAGCAAAAACGCACATGAACCTACCGATGAGAAATATAAGAATGAAACACCCTTATTGAAATTTTTCAACTAAGTTATAGAAACTTAATATCTAAAAAATGAAATTAATAAAACTTGAAACAAAAATATAAAACGTAAATAAATAAAATAAAATAAACCTAATATTACAACAGATTAGTAAATGTGTCAACTAATTCACCGTTCTCACACAACTAATTTGTATCTAGAAATGTAAACAAAACATAAACAAAAACAACAAAAAATAAAAAAGGAGGAAGGAAGGAAGGAAAAGGGACGGATAGAGAGTAGTAGTAGTAGTAGTAGTAGTAGTAGTAGTAGTAGTACTTTTGACTTTACTACAATTACGCTTAAAGTTGTCAACGGGTTAAATTTGTTTATTGTAAGGGAATAGCGACAGTATAGCTGTAATAAATAGTTGCAAAACAGCCGCACTCTTCCCATATTAAATAATAATTTCGAAATAATAAGGTTAATATTTCAATGCGCAGGTCAAAATCTGCAAAAAAAAAAAGCGATTTGTGTTTATTTGTTTACGATATTATGGGCCAATGTTGTAAACGTAAAAGTGGGTTACGTCACTCGTTACAAGATCATTTGAGTTATATATATATATATATATATATATATATATATAAGGATCTCGTGGCTTTTAATTATAATTATATATATAAGGATCTCGTATTATTTAATTATATATATACATATATATATATATAATTATCTCGTATTATTACATTATATATATATATATATATATATATATATATATATATATATATATATATTGTTACCCATATACAGTACTGTTTCGTTGTAACACAATTAATCAGTGGGGCCAGACAAACACATTTCCCCAGCCAGGATTGAACCTACAACCGTCGCATTGACAGTCGGCAGCTCTCACCATTCGGCTACAAATCAGTGCCTTAAATAGTTCTCCTAGAACTAGAGTGTGTATTAAATCTACATCCTCCCGTCGCAAAGTGCTCGAACCATCACCTTGTTTACAAACAAATTAATAGTGGGCTTCGCCTCATCGCTTTAAATACGCGTCGGGTGGAAATATATTTACAAAGTGCTCAACCCACTGTAAAATCAACATTACAGTGTAGTTGAGTACGGAATAAGAAAGAAGTATTTAGTTACTTAACACTTGCTGACCGGAACATGCGTATGAATGTTTTGCGGCATATTAATGCTTATAATAAACAAATAAAAATTATATATTGCTTTACTTTGATATTGAACACTCTTTTAATAACCTCCTTCAAACGTCATTAACTAATGTATCTTTGAAAAATATTATCCCGGAATTATGTTAGGTTTAGATACATAAACTGTATTACAACATACATCAACATGCATACAGTGTATTGATACACTTTTAAAGATTCCTCTTCTAATCTTTCTATTTGTCTGTATATAAAATACAGAATAAAATACTAGTCTTTTATATTGTGATGTCAGTTTCGAGACAAAATACTGTTTGAACAAATTATTATCGCCACTTTAATATATTGTCTTTAAATATAGCGTTTATGAAGTAAACAGTTAGTAAAAATATTTAGCTAATGAACAATAACTAACAAGAAGGCCCCGACTTTTCAAAATAAAGCTGTGTAAGATTTATATTTTTATGATATTGCAATGAAATTACAGTACAATGTAATGTAAATTCTTGATTAGTTTTTATTTTGACTGTATTTAATATAGAGTTGGCATGTTTTAATATTTAAGATTGTGTTTAACCCTTCTATAGACATACATATATATTACGATTAACTAATCCCATGATTTTGTGTCTTCATTTAATCGCTACATAATCAAGTATGACTTGTTTTTTTTTTTCCTATTTAAAATGCCTCCCAACGAGGCAGGGTCGTTTTTAACGTATAGAAAAGGGACAAAAATAGAAATTGTCTCAGTCCTGGGGGGATTATCCCCCACTGATAAAGAACAAGAAATTGAAGTGTAGCATCTGAAGAACAGATAATAAACTTTGATCCTGGCCCGAAGTATTAGTTATCACAATCGTAGGAAATGAAAGAATGTGTGTTACACACCATGTACACTCTACTCAGAATAATACTATAAAAGTTTACCCGGTAAAAACACACGGCAAAATGAAACACATTTCCCTACGCGTAAATATCTAATGTAAATGCCTTTTAAAACGCAGAATTACCCAACTTTACCGTTTAATATTGACACTATGAATTGCAGCTTACATTGAATCACATCTTTTTTGTATTAATGGAGTTTCGTCGGTTCTCTTATTTTCGATAAAGATGAATTAATTTATATTGGAAATATTGATAATATACGAACCCGGCACTTTTATATCCTCAATAACATTAAATGCCCCTCATATTTTAGACAATTGAGTTACTAAATATGAAAACATATTTACTTGTAGGGTATTACACACAGGAGCACACTAGATCATTATTATATTCAGTTTTATATTTGCCTGATGCTGTAAAGATTGGTGTTGTTGGAGAATACTGATGGAAAATATTTTTTCAAATCGCACAAAAATCAAACTACAGGGTGATTTTGCTTCAAAGAAACTATAGTCGAGATAGATGGAAATAAAGGGAGAGGTATTGTGTGAGTATGAATCTGTTTATAATTGATACATTTTCCCCAAATTATCCCCACTGTTTTTTTTCCTAGTTTCCTTACATTCGTTCGAAACAAGGCTGAATAATTTGTATATTTAAAAACTTATCTATTTCTGTCTGTTACTGCTTTCATTTCAAACATACAACAAATAACCTAGTGAATTATTAAGTTGTAATAAATTGACTAATAGGACTGTAATATTTTATTGACTCTGTAAATGTGAAACTGAATTCATAACTTATTCCAATATATGTTGAGTAAAATTTATTGTATTTCGATTATAAACAATCGGTGGATATTTACAAAAAAACTAAAATATTTTTGTATAACATACTTATATTCAAAATTGTATTTATAATCAATACTAAACTTTGTGTGTGGTGTCTAACATTAAGTCCGACATTTCCCCATCATATTTACGGCTAATAAATAAAAATATATGTTCGACTCATGGATATATCACATTCATCTGCGAATTATGATCTTTAATTATATAAGCGTGATAAATTATTAGGCAGTACTTATTACGCGGTATCACATCGACACCAGTGTTACCATATATTCAAAGCAATAAAAAAGAAAGAAATCAAGAAAAACATTAGAGTACAATAGTGGAAAAGTCCTTGCTCTACCGTTTTAAATACTGAATACGCTCAGTTAATTTTAAATTCTGAAACTTTATTTTCGACAGTAAGTTCATAGTTTATTGAGGACCAAACGCCACCTATACGTATAAGTACTCTTAGTGTCTCTGTATTCTCTTTCGCAATTTTCCACTTAACAATAGCAGTCTGTTTTGTACTGGCGATAAATGCGATTATTACTATGTACATTACATCACATTCTGACCTATAATATCTGAGATATATTGTCGATCGTAGTACTCAGGTTACGCCATTGGCTTACTGCCTTTTATCGGTCGTATCATTTTCGCTATTTTATGTTTTTAAATTTAGTCGGGCATGCATTTAGAACTATTTCAAATTGTCAATTTACACGAAATATTATCAAATAACCAATAGTCAGTCAAGAGATTCTGTCAACATCTATAAAAGTAATAGATGGATTGTACCACCTGAGCAATCGTGTGCTTGGCCTTGTTTCCTGACTAAGACATTGAGCACCGTTCTCCTATTCCCTATTGCCGATTTTAAATTTCTCTATTACTTTCAGGAACTGATAAAAGTAGGTTTGCGTGCATGCCACTTGTGCTCACTGGAGTCGTTTGGGCTGGTATTGTTTGAGAGGTTGAGATGAACCTGATTGACAGTTTGACTGATGTTGTCGATTGACAGTACAGGACCCCTTACTCTTTGGTAGCGCTTAGAGCGGCTGCCCTATCTTCATTTGTATAATATCAGGTTGATGTAGTGCCATGTCGCGTATGGAAAGGGAAGCAACTACTATCTCTGTGGGCTTTCATGCGGTCACAACTTTCTAGACAATACACGGTTAATGAACCACGGTGTGTGTATACTAGGCGTTAAAACCGGCCCACTTTGCTCAAAACTCTTCCCCTAACCTGACATTAAACAAAAACGTAAAGAAATGACAGCCTAAACAAATATCACGATAAAACCGGACAATTACCTAAACAAAACATATTCGCCTTCACTCTTGACGCTATCTTTCACGAATATACGTGGATTAGAGGTAATCTAGATGATGTAGAGTCTTAACTTTTAGTAAACACCCCGGATATTTTAGAATTAAGTGAAACAAACTTACAATCTTAAAACCCCCTCTAACTACTTTAACATGCCAGAATACCTCCGACTTTTCTGAAAGGACTCGGATAGATATATGCACGGGCCTATATCTGTTGCACCCTCCCATAAACGAGAGAGCAAAATCTTGAATCGGTGGCCAGGCATTTATTAGCTTTCGACAAATATTTCATCACTGCTATAATTAATTATATTTTCTCTACCTTCCTCCCTCAAGTCGTGATTGTTCCCAAATCGATCATGTATCTGATAGTATAGATGCATCACTGAAGTGAATAGTATCAGTAAGTAAAGAATTGCCTTTTAGAAAGATTTTATTAACTGTAAAATACACGTACGCTCTTGAAAGGATCGAGCGGGAAAATGAAACAGAGGGCGCTTTTATTATGAATGTCAATCCCAAGGGGGATAACTCTTAAGAACAAATTAAATCATAACATTTTCCCCGTCCTAAAGTATTCAAGTAAGGGGTAATTAATTATAGACATTTTTTTTTCTTTTTTTTTTTTTTTTTACAGTCACATAAGAATCATTTTATTTACAAATAACATATGAACCCAAACTGCAGTTTTTTCAGTATTTAGTCACAAAATCCTTATATTTACTAGGGAATTGTCGAACTCGGGACGACCTCCGCACAGATTGGCAGGAATGCTGATTTTCAGTATTATTTTTTAGTGAAATCTGATTTTCTTCAAGATCAGACGATTGATTTTTGTCTTCCTCATGACCAATGTTTTCATTAGTAGAAGGTTCAAATAAAGTCTCTGAAGTAGTAGGATTATTATTAGAGTTTTCTTCATTTGATGAGTTTGGAGCTAAGTCTCGAACGTTGACAGTGGTTTCAGTACCAGAAGGTAGTTGAACATAAGCGTAGTGGGGGTTGACATCTATTAGGGTGGCAGGCGTTACAGGAGGGTCATGTTTACTTGTTTTAGTGTGGTTTCTAATATATATTGGGGCTGGTTTAACCCAAGAAGGAATTGAAATTCCGGAAGCAGATTTACGACTATATTTAAATAGTCTATCATGGGGAGTCATATTAGTGGCAGTACAAAGTAATGATCTAATTGAATGAAGTGCGTCCGGTAGTATGTCTTCCCAATAAGGTAGTTTCATTTGATTAGAATGTAATGTTGTTTGAATGGCCTTCCATAAGGTACCGTTGAGTTTTTCAATCTGTCCATTACCTTCAGGATGATACCTACTTGTTTTAGAAGTAGCAATTCCTTTTTTGTGTAAAAAATCCTTTATTTCTCTTGCTAAGAAATCAGAAGCACGGTCAGTATGTATCATGTAAGGCAAACCAAAAATTGAAAAGAGTTTGTTTAGACAGTGGATAATGGTTTTGCTTGTCATATCTCTGCAAGGAAAAGCGAAAGGAAAACGGGAATACTCATCAATTAGAGTAAGTAGATATTTGTTGCCATGTATAGAAGTAGGTAGAGGGCCTTTAAAATCAAGATTTAATCGTTGAAAAGGTAATATGGCTTGAATGAGAGTCCCTCCATTGGTATTGGCGAATTTGGGTTTCAGTAATTGACAGGATGAGCAAGAGTCAGTAATATTCTTAATTTGATCCAAAGTAAAAGGGAGGTTCCTCGTTCTTATAAAATGGCTTAGTTTTGAAACACCAGGATGACATAATTGTTTATGTAAATCACGAAGATCCTGTAGATTGTAAGTAAGAGCAGAGATGCGAGAGAATGTGTCAGCAGCAATATTTTCAGGTCCAGGTCGATAAACTATAGTGAAATTGTATTGGGATAATTCTATACGCCAACGACATATTTTGTCATTCTTAATTTTTGATTTTCTTTTATTGTCGAATATGAAGCTGATGCTCTTCTGATCTGTGATGACTTTAAAGTGCCTGCCGAGTAGAAAATGTCGCCACTTACGGAGAGCTTCTACAATAGCGACTGCCTCTTTTTCTACTGCATGGTGCTTAATTTCGTTAGTATTGAGAGTTATTGAAAAAAATGCAATAGGACTTTTATTGTTCTTGGCCTTCGGGCCGGGATCAAAGTGTAGTATCTGTTCCGGCAGATGCTGCACTTAAGATAATTTGTACCAGTCAATGGAGGGGAAACCCTCTATACTGGGACAATTATTATTTTTGGTAACCAGAGTGCCCCCTTTTTGCCTACTTTTAGGGGAGCTGGTTTTTACCTCACATTAAAATCGGCCTTGTGCTTAATTTGCTCAGTGGGGGAGCAAATAAACACCATCTGTATTAAAATCTTTTCAAACATTGAAAAACGATCTAAAAGACGCCACTTTAATAACGGTAGATCCAAATAAAGAATTTGAAGTAGAAACGGACGCTAGTAACTATTGCATTGCTGCAACACTAAATCAAGAAGGTCGTCCTATTGCATTTTTTTCAATAACTCTCAATACTAACGAAATTAAGCACCTATACAGATTTTAATACAGATGGAGGTAGTGGAAATTCTTTGTTTTGATTTAGTAATAAAATTTTATCAGAAATTTTTTTAATGAATTTGCAGTAATAGGAAAACATTCCAACTATTCTTTTTTGAGATTTAAGATTCGGCGGAGGTGGCATTTCGAGTAATGGTTTTAGTCTTTGATAATCGGGAGCTATTTGATTATTTTCTATGGTGTAGCCGAGTAGAGTAATAGAACTAGAAGAAATTATGCTTTTATTTTCATTTAAAGTGATGTTATATTGTTTAGCAATTTTGTAGAATTTTTGAAGATTGTAATCGTGTTCTTCTTGATTTTTTCCGCATATAGGTACGTTATCAACATACACAAAGGTATCGGTTAGATTTTCTTTTTCTATAATATAGTCTATGCTCCTCTGGAAAGCACTTACTCCATTGGTGACGCCAAAAGGAAGACGAGTAAATTGAAAAAGTTTGCCACTTACTTCAAACGCAGTGAATTTACGATCAGCATGATTTATAGGTATTTGGTGATAAGCAGATTTTAGGTCGAGAGTAGAGAAGATGTTATATTGAGCGATGTCGTCTACCATCTTATTGATATTAGGCATTGGGTAAGCGTCTAGTTCCGTGAATCTATTAATGGTATCGCTGTAGTCGACTACCATTCTTTTCTTATGATTCTCATTCGAAGTTACAAGAACTTGCGCTCGCCACGGAGATATCGAAGGTTCAATTATGCCTTCTTTCAACATTCTAGCAGTCTCTTCTTTTATGAATTTGTTGGCGGCAAAAGTGTAACGTCGGGATTTTGTCGCAATAGGAGTAGTATGAAGAGAAAGATTAGAAAAGAGAGGAGGGGGTGGAACGTTTATGGTAGGAAAAAAATTATTCGTGTTTATAGCTCCAATTATAAGTTTGTCTCTAGGACCGTCGAATTTAAGTGTTACTTTTTTATATTTTTTTAAAATATCTTTTCCGATTATTAAATCAATGAAAAGGTTTTCAATGATTTCAAGTGTTATTCCAGAATGGGTTTTATCTTTCAGTATAAAATCCACGACAGCTTCGCCAGTTATTTTAGCATGTTGATCGGAAGCAGCCAGAGCTGTAGTTTTGTTTTTAGGTATTGTGAAGAGTTTAAGTTTTTTAGCAGTATTTTCATTAATGAATGTTTTTACACTGCCGGAGTCCACCATAGCGTTCACGAAGTGCCCGTTAATTTGGCATTGAGTGAATGTGACATATTTGGAGTTAGTTCCTAGTCAGGATAGAGAAGGTGAGGGGTAGTCAGAGTCGTCATAAAGAACAGCAGTATGAGTGTTAGAAATAGAAGATTTACACACTTTAGCCCAATGACCATTTTTATTGCATTTTTTACATTCGGCGTTTCGTGCAGGACATAAATATCGAGGATGACGTGATTTTCCACAGAAAAAACAAGCCCCTTTTGGATGCATATTTTCTTTAGTCACAGCTATACGATTGTAGCCCGAAGGATTATTTGTAGCTGCTACAGTAAAGTTATTTGCATAGCTTATCGAATGCTTTTCTGCTTGTTCAAGAGATCTGGCCGTGGCATATGTGTCTTGTAAAGTAAGGATGGGTTTTTTTAACAGTCGTTGTCGGATGGACGAAGAAGAAATTCCACCGATGAAAGCTTCCCGAATGTATTGGTTTTTGTTTTCTTCAGCAGAAACCGCTTCGAAGTTACATGTTTTGGCAAGCATTTCCAATTGTAGTATGAAGGCATCTATATTTTGTGTTGTTTGTTGCTTCGTCGTCATCAATCGATATCTATTATAAACAATATTTTCAGGTTTTAAATAAGCGGCGTCCAATGTTCTTAATGCACTATCGTAGTCGGTTTTATCGCTTATTAAATCGAAAACAGAGGCTGAAATACAATTGATCAAGGCAAAGAAATTATCTGAAGTGTTTTCGATTAATCCGTTATTATGTGAGCGGATATAATTCTGGAGGGTTAATTTCCAATGCCTATAGGATTTTTCGGAATTAGGGCATGTAGGTTCCACCTCGAATCTGTCGGGACGTAAGATTCGATCCATTATTTTTTTATTTATTTTATTTTTTTTTTTACAGTTAATAAAATTGAAGTGAATAGTATCAGTAAGTAAAGAATTGCCTTTTAGAAAGGTTTTATTAACTGTAAAATACACGTACGCTCTTGAAAGGATCGAGCGGGAAAATGAAACAGAGGGCGCTTTTATTATGAATGTCAATCCCAAGGGGGATAACTCTTAACAACAAATTAAATCATAACAATCACTCTCTTAGATAGTAACGCCCAGATAGAAGTGTAAACTGACTTTAAAGTCCACCATAAAAATTTGCTTGGTTTCTCAGGTTACACAAACGGATCAATTCCTTCACACACAGTTATGTTCCCAACGCGCCTATCAGATAGTGAACCGCAGCAGGTTTCACTTTCAGACCTATTTCCTTCCACAGTACCTGAGTAATGCCCACAATCCACTTGGAAACGCAGACCCCCTAGTGGTATCAATTGACATCACATTTATTTGCTCAAATCAACGAGGTAATACATCAGGCCTTACTGGGAAGCCATTAGATAACACATCCGAGATGCCCTATGGGTCGATATGTTCTCTCCTACTTCTTAACAGTGTGCCAATGAGACAACTGAATAGTGTAAAGCGGGCATTGAAGCACATGTTCCCACACGGAAGTATTATAGCAAGCCGCACTCACCACCATGGTTCACTGCAG
Organism: Euprymna scolopes; assembly: GCF_053919585.1. NCBI lineage: Eukaryota > Metazoa > Mollusca > Cephalopoda > Sepiida > Sepiolidae > Euprymna > Euprymna scolopes. The sequence continues at coordinate 70,158,745 of NC_136501.1, forward strand.
ACTGTGCAGCTGCGATTGAGCAAAGACAGTGTGCAGTCTGCCGGTTGATACGTCATAAGTCAAAGACAAATAGGCAAAAATTAGTAGATACTAGAAATCATTGTAAGAGTGAAATAGCAACAGCCAAAAGAAAACATGCTGAAATAATGAGGGAACGCATTGAATCGCAAAAGATAGGAAATAATGATTTCTGGAAAATCTATAATAGTGTAGTGAATAATGGGCAACCCCTCCCTGCTGCCTTATTTCCTTGCTGTACTGATACGATAACGTTTAAATGTAACATAAACAAATATCTGGATAATCTTTCCTAGACATGTCCCCAGATAGTAGTCCATTACGTTCAAGTGCCGATATGCTTTTTAGAGGATGCACACGAGTAAAAAATGTACAAACCCAATTCTAATTTAATATTAAGATGCGTTACCACTACGTATATACTTGCGTACTCAACAGCTTTAACTACAATTTGCAAACCAATGTAGGATATAATTATGTGAAATATGAATTAAATTATTATTTAGTTTGAGTTATAATTTCTATACCTTTTCCAATTCAAACTAGGAATAGTTCAGTGCTAAATACAAAAATTATTATAAGTACAAATATAAACAATAGTCTATGAATCATTTTAGCAATAAAATTGTTACATTTTTATAATATAAAAAATAGCCAAGTCATTTATTAGAACACGACATCTTCTAAAGCTCCATCTGCAGGAATTTTAGATTGAATTTCTGCTATGAAAACATTGCGTACTTCTGGTGTAAGCCTTTCATGATTCTTCCTCAATCAATGAAGTCAAAGCTCTTGCATTTTCTCCAGTAATTGACAAGGCATCACTTCTCTCCATTGCAAGGATACTCACAATTTTAGCAGCCGATTCCTCCTTGACGTAAGCTTTGATTAAAGACCACATTTGTTCAATTGGAGTGTATGGTCCAAACCTAAGCACATTACATCCTAGAAATTCTTCTTCAATAAAAAAGTTCTTCCCTGTTTGAGTGACATAGGACATTGTCAAAACCATCACACCTGGGCTCCAATATTGTCTCTTTGCAGCTCTAAAACATTCTCGCATCCAAGGCAGTAGGCGTTCCTTTCGAAAAAATTCTCTTTGAATTTCATGGTACACGATGCCATTGGGACCAATACATTGAATTACGTTGATATTGATACCCTGCGTTCCGGCGGAAACTAGGTTATATAAGTCATCATACCTAGTTGCTTCCCTACTGTAGATTTCGACAGTTTAAACCTAAACTTAGCATAAATCCTTTCACATATCACATTTAATTATATCCTAGGAATTTCATCCAGTGGTGCTTGAATAAAATCCAAATGCACCCGTTTTTCCCTACAATTTCGAGGCCCTCTGCTTGTATCAGGTTGATTTCACTTACTAATCCAGCTATAGAAGGTGGTTTTCGTAATAGAAATATTTTCCGGAGAGCTTTCCTATTTCCATCCATCTCATATACTTCCAAGATATGTACTTTAAAACTTCTCCTTTATCGCGGTTTTCATGTGACCTAACCATTAGCATAAAAGAATTAACACACCAATACCCCGTTGTAGCACCAAAGATATTTATAAAGGACATTTTATTTTATTTTAAATGTCTTATTTTGAAATGAACTATTCCCATTTTTATCTAAATTATTCACATTTTGAATCAGAAACAGTATATATTTTTTCCTCAATTAACTTATTGATAATTTTACCACAGGTTAACAAGCTAATTTTCCATGACAGTACGTATGCTTGATGAAATTTAACAGAAAAAAATCGGGTTATTCATAACGAATACGTTTTGGTAAAGTCTAGGCATTATAAAGTGAAGATCAATATTGAATGGAGTAATTCAGGGACCTTACAACGTACATTGTTGACAAAAGTGTTAAAAAACTTGTGGTGATTATGTAGAAAAATAAATATGGAACCCAAATGATTGCTTGCTTGTATGTCTAGCCTCATAGACATCTTAAAAGACAAACGTGTTTGTGAATCATTGCATATATATATATATATATATATATATATATATATATATACTTATTTTACTTTATTAATTACCTAGATTCACTAGTGTTTTATCCTTCTGGGAATCATCAGTGCAGTGTTTCATCCTTTCGGGAATCATCGGGAAGTCATGTCTGACTTGATTAGCAAGGACGCACTACAATTAGTCTACCGTCAACCGCTAGAGATGCAGTAGAGATTTATACATTTATTCTTTTTAAATGCTTTCAACGTCTCTCAGAGTTATCTGGTCATTATATGAGGACCTTCCCATATGAGCGAATACACACACACATATACATATATATATATATATATATATATATATATATATATATATATATATATATAATGTTTTCAGTTACATATGTGTGGGGCTGTATATATATACATATATATTAATTTATTTAATGTATATATATATATGTATATATATATATATATATATATATATACAAAAGTGTCTGATATGTGTGAAGACAAAACAACGCATTAAAAAATAAACAGCTATTTATTTTGTTTGATCTTTCTATTGAAATTTATAAATATATTTCGAATATACACCTCATATTCAGTATTAGTTTCTTTCTTTTTTGCAATGTTGCTGTTAGAGAATATAATCAGTAGAAGTCTGCTGTTATTTTTAGGGTAGTAATTGAAATGTCGAACGGTGCGTTGGTCACGCGGAATTCATGTTATGGTTTGTGTTCCTTGTATAAAAGCCCTGTTTGAATATATATATATATATATATATATATATATATATATATATATATATATATATATATATATATATATATATAAAAATAATGCTTAACTCCCCATCGGTTGTATTGTTTTTTTCACATACGTAATATATGACATCATAGTATTTCGCGTCAGGTAATATATGTCGTTATCAGCTATGACGTCATATATGACATCATAGCAAATAAAGTAGCCATGTATGATTACTTTGTAATTATATATTCAACCTTCCAGGTATATGCAGCTAGTATATATCCTTGTGTCTGTGTGCATTAAATACATATTAGATAAGTTTGAAGCCAAAACAAGGCATTATTACAAAATAACATGTATTAATTTTGTTTGAAATTATATTGAAATTTATAATAATATTTCGAAGATAAACTTCATCATCTGTATTAGTTTCTTTCTTTTTTTTGCTATGATGTGTATATGTATATATATATATATATATACATATATATATATATATATATATATATATATATATATATATATATATATATATCATGCTTAACTCCCCATCGGTTGTATTGTTTTTTTTCACATACGTAATATATGGCATCATAGTAAATCGGGTCATGTAATATATGCCGTTATCATCTATGACGTCATATATGACATAATAGCAAATAATGTAACATGTATATTTACTTTGTATGATGTATTAGACCTTGCAGGTATATGCAGCTAGTATATATACTTGTGTCTGTGTGCATTATAGACTGCATACATGTTTCACTAATTCTTTCACTACGTATCTTTATTGCTTTCAACAGTGTGACACGTAAAGATCGAAGTAATTTAACTGCTGATCGATATCTTGACATTTCTTTCATAAATCAAACGTTTAATCCAACTAATCGACGGTTTAGAAACGTCATCAAAAGAAGAAGTGTCGTGGTATGTCCTCACCTCTACCAGTGTTATCACTAAATTATTCGTCGATGTTGGTCGTTATCCTCATCATGATGCTTCTGTCTGACACAAATTAAATTGGCAATGATAAAATAAAGCCACTCACAGGAACTTATATTGCGAAAATAACACAGGCCGATTTATATAATCGCCTTTTTGTAGACACTTTTACCAACCCAAGGGAATTGAAACCGAAAATTGTAATCTAGCCAAAGCAATGGAAAAAATGCATTGGCACCAACACCGATTTTTATCACAGACAGCTGTGAATAAATTGAGATTATGAGGAGACGGAGAGTGGCTTGCACTGTCATGAACTCGACTAGAAGGAGACGAAACATTGAAAAACGTGTAGGCTTATAGTCACTGCAATTCCAAAGAAATCTTTTGACCGTTAATAATGAAAACATGTCGACAAACGTCTCCTTCGAAACATCGTTGAAATGTGAGAATGTTTGTTGGCATGCATATTTATAAGAAGGCTGTGTGTTTACTAGAAAGTGTTAGCTTGCAAAGGGTCTACTGAGAAGTATTGTGTAAATAGGAATATGGGAATAAAAAGGGCAATACTGAAACCGGAGGGGGTATTGTTATTCAAATGTCAGAAAAAGGCAAAACGTAACTGAGGAAGAAACAGATATTATACACCTGTGTTTAGAATGTAAACGTTTTGCTGACAAGTCAATATCTTGGAAAATATGTTCTTATTGAAATTCTGGCCACTGGAATATAATAATTCATATGAAAAACCATACAAGACGTAAATATTATCCCTACTCCTAGTCTTTCTCCTTCTTCTGCTACTAATACACCCGCAATGCTGATAATAATAATAATAATAATAATAATAATAATAATAATAATAACAATGGTATTAATTATAATATTTAATGCATTTTTAGTTGCATTTGGGTCTTTTAAATTTGTTACTAAAGTATAGATGCTCATATTGCATTCTGACTGAAAATATCAAACAAGGTCATCGCTAGAATAATCCTCTACCTTCACCTCCCCCAATTTCGATTAAATGCAACGTGATAACTATTATAATTAGTTGTGATGCTTTTAAAAAATAATGATTTAAAATGCAAAAGCCAAGGCTAACTGACCAAAGTAACCGTTACTTAAACAAATATTCGAAATTTTTCAATTAGTTATTAGAATGCATGTATAGTGTAATGCTGTGCTTTAAAATGTATTACTACACTATGGATCTTTATATTTCTTTCTAATTAAAAAAAAAAACAGAAAAATATTTATCGCTAGAATAGTCACTTTCTTATTTCTTTCCTCTGCATTTCTGGTTCGACTAAATGCCACGTGCTAATTTCTATTAATAGCTCTTATACTTTTAAAAAAAGATATGAATACAGAGACAGCATGCAGGACTTACTGACAAAAATCGCTTTTAATTAAACGAATCTTTAAGCTGTTTTCATTGCCGTGTTCCATTGAAGATGTTAATTTGTATATACAGTGATGATCATATTTATTGGCACGGTAAAATAAAAGTTAAATTTTGTCTAATAAATTCTAAAAAAGGGATTAAATTAAAGAAAATAACAAAGTATATTATGTATTTTTAACTTGCCTTTCCGATGCAATCGGATTTTAGAAAAAATAAAAAACAAAGGAACAACAAACATAATGGCAAAAAACCCTTGTTCAAAATTATTGGCACGATTTATTTAATAATCAATTGTATAGCCTTTGGCCTTGATTACCTTCCTCAGTCGCTTTTCATAGTTTACAACCAAGTTGTTGCACTCTTCAGTAGTAATTTTAGCCCACTCTTCCTGACAATAATCCTCCAATTGAATAAGATTCTTAGGCTTCCTTTGCATTACCCTCAATTTTAATGTTCTCCATAAATTTTCAATTGGATTAAGGTCTGGGCTTTGTGATGGCCACTCCAAAACATTAATATGATTGTCCTCAAGCCATTTCTTAGTCAGTTTAGCCGAATGCTTTGGGTCATTATCTTGCATGAACCACCAACGACGACCAAGTGAGAGCTCTTTAGCAGAGTCTTTCAGGTTTTCATCCAATATTTTAACATAATCTTCCTTTTTTATGCTGCCTGTGACCTTAACAAGTCGCCCTGGTCCAGAGGCAGCAAAGGATCCCCAAAACATCAGACTGCCTCCACCGCGCTTCACTGTGGGTATGGTGTTCTTAGGCAGGAAAGCTTCGCCAGATTTTCTGTAAATATAAGACACTTTATTATGGCCAAATAACTCTATTTTCGTTTCGTCAGTCCATAGAACACGTTTCCAGAATGCAACATCTTTATCAATATGACGTTTTGCAAAGGCTAGCCTTGCTTTCAGGTGCATAGGCTTCAATAAGGGAGTCTTTCTCGGACGACATGCTTTTAAACCAGCTCTCTTCCAAACTCTACCGACTGTATGTCGAGATACATTCACTCCAGAGGTGCTCTGTTCATCAACAATCTCCCCAACAGAGATCCTTGGGTTTTGTTTTACTTGTCGAACAATTTTCCGTTCATCTCTTGGGGAAAGAATCCTTTTTCTCCCTCTACCCTCTAAACTCATAACGTGGCCTTGCGATTTGAACTTGTTTATTATGGCTCTAACAGTGGATTTGGGAAGGTTTAGCTTCTTTGAAATCTTATCATAGCCCTCCCCATTTGTATGGCATGCTACAACAAGCTTCCTGACGTCTTCGCTGTGTTCCTTAGTTTTAACCATGGCGATTGAAAATTATAATTTAGTCACTTATAATAGTTTAAATAAATCGCTATCTAAAAATTATCTGAAATAAATTATTCACTGAATTAGCGTTAAACAAGCATAATATGGCTATAAAAAAGTTCAGAAAGCACGTAAACCGGAAATTGATTGATATTATACTGATACTAAAAGAAAAACAAAGCCGTGCCAATAATTTTGAACAAGGGTTTTTTGCAATTATGTTTGTTGTTCCTTTGTTATTTATTTTTTTCTAAAATCCGATTGCTGCATCGGAAAGGCCAGTTAAAATACATAATATACTTTGTTATTTTATTTAATTTAATCCCTTTTTTAGAATTTATTAGACAAAATTTAACTTTTATTTTACCGTGCCAATAAATATGATCATCACTGTATATATATAGTATTTGCTCAAACCATGTAGCATTTAATTCAAAAGTATCTGTGACCATAATTTAAAGTAATATTTTTATTTAAGTGGTGCATATCCTAAGTTATCCAATAAAAGTTATACTAAGTACATCTATTTAGTTTTTGTCTGTTTTGTACCGTCTGTAATGCCCTTTTTGTACGTGTAATAACGAACATTATCTATTATCTAGGCAAGGGTGTAACAGTATCCGTATGACAGAACCACAGGTGAACGTCTTCTGGGCATGATATAGCAAAAGGCACCACAGTATGAACTATGCATCAAATAATCTATACAGAACATCGGACCTAGAAGAAAAATCTGGGTGTCATGATCCGCAGGTGCTTCATCTGTGGCCTGCGTGGGGGACGCAGACATTATCCTTCGAATGTTGGCTTTTTTCTGATTTCAGAAACAGTAACATATATGACACAGAAAGGGTAAGTATCCCCTATAATTTCTAGTACTAAAATAAGACGGATCGAACACAGCATAACCAAATTAATCATCATAGACTAAAAACTCGAAGAAGAAATAGACAACAAAACAAGAAATTGACTGGTAATAAAATGCTATTAAAGAAGTCATCCCGAAGACTGACGATACTGAAAACGGATTAAAAAGTTATGGGACATGTCCAGTGACTACCAGACAATATAATACATATTTTTGGACTATGCTTAGGAAAGGTTGCCTTTTAAATCTAGAACTAATTGACATGCAACAAAAAAATGATAGAAAAGACAACGAAACCCTATCACGGGAACCTCACGCATATAACATGCAAATATAGGATCCTTGCAAAGTTCACACACAAGGAATATGGAAATTGAGCTCTATGAAACAATGAATCTTAACGAAAATGAAGCAGCAGAAATAGAAAATATCCTAAAATTTATGAACGAATAAAAAATAGCTCTTGTTGTTAAGGGTCAAAGAGTGGGAGAAATTAAAAGTGAAACCAGAGAAGCTGAGCAAGCTCATTACATACATTCCAACATATACAATAACAATCTTAAACAATTTAATTTACGTAGGTGCCAAGACAGTAAGTATGAAGTTTAAAGTAGAGAAAAGGCATGGTAAGAAAATTGGCCGAGTTCAACTTCATGATAATTGAGGCAGGAAACTCAGATAAAAACTCCTAAAAGTAAAAGCAATAAACAAGATTGTAAGCCACTAGAAGAAAATAAAAAAAATCGAAATGTAACTAGCTAGAAAAGGTTTATATAGAAACAGGTAGAATTTAAGCAAAAATAGCAGTAAAAGAAATTAGATTAAGACGATAATACAAATCTGAACATTGCAAACAAAGCAGAACCTTGGAAAACATGAAAGCCAGGTTTGTTAAAATGTAAATGGAGGAAGAACAAGAACATAACAACTGAACCAGACAGAAATAAAATGCACTGTGGGCACGATATGCGAGGAGCGACGGGGTTATAATAGAAATGCCGAAAGGCGGGGAAAAATTAAAAGAGAATCGCTGAAAATCGAAGAAGAAACACACAATGAACTGGAAATTTAATTCTCTCTTTCTTTATTGAATAAAGAGAAATAGAGAAAGAGATAGGGTAAAAGAGAGAAAAGGAAACATTCATACATAACATTAAAACATTGTTTTCTTTTTGTATCCCATCATGAGTTCTTTCGGGATTGAGGTTTCAAATTCTAGGATCTCAAATCATTTTGACTTAGCTGAATATTAATAAACAAATACCATTCTTACCCAGCCGACATGCTATAACTTCCCAAACTACAACGTGACTGCTTCACACATCTTCACCTCAAATGTACAGGAAAGTAAGGCGCAAGGATTATTAATGTAGAAGCCCGCATCTCCTTCAAAAGGGGCCTCTTCATTGTGCCACAAATAGATAGAAAACGACTTAGAAAAATATACCACTCCAAGCAAATATATACCTATGAAATGCTTACTCACAATTTGAAAAATACTCGTAGCACGACAGAGGGGACAAATTTATCATTACATTCAGAATTGCGAAATACTTTTTGAGGAAACTAAAAACTGCTTAATATGAAAAAGATGAACATATGACCTAATATACATAGACTATAGAAAGCTCAATGAGGTAAAAATTAGAAAAGTGAAATTGGCAATCGACTAAATGAACTCCTATGACAGGATCCCACATTAAGAGATTATAATATGTCTTAGAATGTACAAAATACCAGACAAGAATATCGATTTGATAGAAAATGCAATGAGAACATGAAGATTTAACCTGCCAACTGATGAACAATACATAACTGAGATAAAAATACGAAGAAGTAATTTTCAAGCTGTTCGTCATATTCAAAGTTAAAATATTAAGTGCAGAGACGCTTGAAAGTTCCTTCATTCAGATGAAAGCATGAACCACAGGATACACATAGATGATCTGAACTGTTAAACACAACCATTGTAATCAGAATTGAGAAGATACAACAGATAAAAATAATAAAAACGATTCAAATATTAAGGAAAACTCTTAAACGCGGAGACAAAACTAATGGTTCACAGGCGCCAGCTAGACATATAAAAGCCTGCAGAGAAATAAAACACAAAAAAAGACCGGATGGAATCTGTAGAAATATAAGTCGCTCCCTATTATTATCTTTCTATTTTGACTATCACCTAATTGAACAGCAAATAAGTAAGGAGGGCCAAGAAGGATGGAAATATACAGGGGAAAAATACCTAGCTAGATATTTATTGGACGAGAGCTAGCAAAACGGTCCTTGGGAAGATATACTGCCATTCAAATTCTAGTGAGAACTTATAATATCTTCTTACGAAAATCAATGATAAGGTGCCGTTGCGATAATACGATGATGCAAATTCATCCGCAAAGAGTTATCGCGAGAGGCGGAGAGTACTGAAAATATGGGGAGATTTGTTGTCACACTGATTTCAGAGAACACTTCAATTTACTCTCAAAGAGAAATCTTTGGTGATGACCTGTGTGTCTCATCCTCGAGAGTAAATAATAATATAAGTGATAACAATAACAATAATAACAGTGATAATAATAAAATACAAATAATAACAATAAAAACAGCATCATAATAATGATAATAAAAATAGTACTAGTTATAATTCTAATAATATATAGAAAAAAGAAAAAAGCTACTCTTATTAGAAACTACATTACAGCAAAGAGAGATTAAAACGCAAAAGAAAATAGTGAATATACACTTTGTGATGGATGAGTATATTACACAATAAATGAATGCAGCAAAGTAGTCTCCAAATATATAGGGGCAGACTCGACTGCGCTAACAAAGCTGTGCACTGGGAACAATTATAATGACATTTTGGACGTGAAGATAAATTGTACAGACATGAAACAGAGATAGTACTCGAAAACAAAGAAAGTAAAACTGTCGCACACGGAGCACAAACATGCACACACATTCAAGCAATAAGATCGGGCGTCATCATAAGAAAAACATGACAATTTGTAAGTTTTGCGATTATATTCCATATATTTTTCAAATGCACAAAGTTTTTGAAATAACCAAAAAATAGGAAATAGTAAATGTTTTAAAACATTGACAACGAGAAATTCGAATCTCACAGAAACTTTAAGCTAGCCAATGAACAGCAATGTTTAAACAATCTAAAAACTCAATAAAAATCATTGCATTCAGAAAGTAACCAGTGTATACTGCGAACACTAGTTAGTTACAAAGAACCTGAAAGTAAACTAATATTCGTTGACAGAAAGTAGGACTATGACCATAAGGACACTGGAATTCAGGCCTATTTAAAAAATATAATCAAGCATAAAAATTAATACTGATATAAAATAAAATAAATGAATGCAAATAAAAAAGAGTGTAATAGTTAAGACTAATGCTATACAGTGTGTGTGAAACTCAATTACAGAAGGAAAGATCGAAGTCGGCTATCAGTAACTATCTATTTGCATGATGTCCGAAAAGAACTGGGACCTCGTGAAAGCACATGCCACTTATATCCGTGTGAAGACTAATTTCCCTTGCTAGAGAGACATCAGGACAAGTGACAGAAAATAATAATAATAATAATAATAAGTATTATTATTATTATTATTATTTCGATTAGTATCGATAATTTTGATCTTTGAAATACGAACCGATCAAATAACAAAAAATAATAGAAAATATTGTTAAATATTATCCGATAAAAAGAGAAACACATACACAAATTACACCGCAAGTCTAAAGTAAAATTATAAAGTAAACTAATTTAATTCAATTAAGTAAAACATGGAAATAACAATATCAACCACTGACGCATTATTGTTTTTGCCTGAAACTTTGAAAGTTAATTTTGAAATTAATATCCACAATAAATAATTGTTTATATCTTCAGCTTCTTTGATATGAACCAAAATTATTTTATGATGGGGCAATATGTTTGACAATCTCATGCTGTTTTTTTCGGACGATTCTCCAAAATGGGTAGCCTGGTTGTCAGAAAATTTATCACCATATTATCTATTTATTATTGTGTGAAGCAGAGAATTGTTCGAGTAAAACGCAAATATATATGTATTTGAGTCTGTGTGTGTGTGTCAGTCAGTATAATTGAGCCTTGTGAGTACACCTGCGTGGTAGATGAAGTACCTGGTAATTAAAATTGAATGTTACACTCCTCTAGATGTTTAAGATTCGATTAATTGTTTTAGTGGCACTTAAAATTCTATTACAAGTTACTTACTTAGTTTATCCAGTCATAGCGGGTAGAACAGGATCACATGCCCCGAAGATTCCATTTGAAATCTCGTGCAAGTCGTCAATTCAGAGAGGAAAGTTCTCAAATCTTAGAGAAAGATAACCTTGTCCAAAAATATACGCCCGACGAAGCTCTAAAGCTATAGCGATTGAAATTTGTGTAAAATAGCAAGATAAGTACAGTAGTCCGAACACTACAAAAATCCTAAATACCTATCATCATAAGAAAAATTTAGAATCATAGACTAAGATATTTATGGCCAGACGATTCTTTTTTGTGTGTAATGTTTTTCTCTTTAAGAGATGTAATCGACTATAATGGACTCATAGATGCAAGGTTAAATCTATACACCTCTTATCTGCTCTGCGACCAAACAAGAATTATATGTAACCAGACTCCATCGTTTCTCCCCTGCCAACTAGTATTATCTACGATTTAACGCAAACAACAATCACTCATACCCACACTCTGCAAAAAAGTGTTTACATTACTACATATATAGAACATAAAGTATATATACGATAATAAGAACATAGATGTTGATAATATAAGTCCATGCGAAGGGTGTGAAATTGAAGATGTGTCTTCTGCAATAAAATTATTTTCATTATTAAGCGTAACAGATGAATGATATTTATTTACGACTTAGATGACAATAGATATGCAATTTCCAGCATGCTATATCAAAATCAACTGCTACAGAACAACGCCATTTAAAAACAGACTGTGACATATGAAGAGTTGGAATACATCATTTCAACACACACTTGTGTTCATAGAAAATGAGATGGATATGGTTTTGCTCACGTTTATCCTAATGAGACATATTGCAAATTAGACACAAGTGGTTTCTATTTGAAACCATGCCTAGGAAAGATTAACAAGATTTTAGTTTACGTTATATTTAAACTGCTGCAAATAAGTGTAATAAAAAAGGAAGGTAGCAAACAGGGAATTCCCATGTGTAGCTCTTGGAGGGTAGCAACGATTAGATACAAATCTTTCTGCCATTAAGAGACCTAAACAGCAGAGAGATGTAAATTTGTTACTGAGCGGTTTTGTCGGAAATATTACGTCGAGAGTGCACAAGTGAAACGTGTTCATCAGAGCAAATTTCTTGAAAATACTTGTAAAACAGACACATAGGTTAAACATTGGACACGGAGCTTATTTCTACAACGTGGACTTATAAAATTGAAGACTATTTGAGGCCCTCTCCAAGAGGGAGAAGCTTGTGGTAGAAACACTAATCCAGGTATGGCAACAATATTCCATTCATGAGAATTGTGACTTTGTAGCGGTACAGAATACTCTCATTTGCTAACAGTTTTTTTGACACGATAGAGAGCAACCCGCCTTGCAGTATCCTTCGAAGTGTCCTCAATGTATGTTTCTAATTCATATTGCACGTTAATGTTAAACCAAAGAGTTCTAAAAAAAATCTCAGGTAGGGTTTAATTTTTAATGAATATCGATTGTTGAAGAGGCGTCTTTTAATTGTTAAAGGAGGGCAGCTTAGTCAAATTGACATTAAATATTAGCATCAATTTACGGTCTTCTATCACTACGGTCGATAGGAACAAGCGGTAAATATCCATTTGAAATATTACATGCCAAATTAAAGTAACATTTTGCCTGATACCATGTGTTTTGTCTTAAGTGTAAAAAGGTATGATATGATTAGTACTTTGAATATAATTTGTTACTCCAATTTTATTAAGCATAAGGTGGAGGAATTGTAAAATCGGTAAAATCTTCTGTTTATTTCGAAATGAAACAGTTATTGTTTTTTTTTTAAATGCATAAATTCACGGAATTTAAGGTGTTCTAACCATTGACATCCTCCGAAACAAACACTCTGATGCTCTTAGAATTATAAAATATGTATTATTTTTTTTCTTCTTGAGTATAATTATTTCCGGTCTTATTGATATTCGATATGCAAAGAGGATGGTAGAGGCAAACTAGGGAATAAAAACTCCACAGTATATATAGTATTATTGCGTGGTTATCATTATTTCTAGTCAGGTTGGTTGAGTTAGTTCTTCAGTTCAGATTCTATACATGATCATGTATTTAATATTCTAATATTCTCTACTTTCAAAATACAAAAAGAGATTTTCCAAGGTAATTTCATGTCACTATTACTTTTCATTATAGCAACTAAGCCCGTGAACAACAGCCTGAGAAAATATCATGCCAGATACAAGCCACTAACACAGAAGAAAGAACGAACAACTTAAACTGTTTGCAAAAACAAACAGAGAATTAGAAACATTAATACACATGCCCAAAATCATTACTCAGTAGATCCAAATATAATTCGGTCTGGAAAAATCCGCACTCTTTACCATGGAAATAGGAAAACTTGAAGGCTTCTTTTCTAGGGCAATTTTTCTTGTCGTATCAAAGGCCTTCGATAAGGTATGGCATCAAGGCCTACTTCACAAGATTTCCAGCAGCGTTTTCTTAATTATTAAATAGTTTCTATCTGATAGCTTCATAAGGGTAGTGGTTGATGGGCAGAAATCAGAGGCTCGCAGTATTAAGGCTGGAGCCCTCAGGGGGCCATCCTTGGCCCAACTTTTACCTTATCTACATCAGTGATCTCCAAAAACACATAATTAAATCATTCGTTTACATCTATCTTGATGACACGACAATCTATGGCAACATATCAAAGGCCGTAAATGACAAAGTTCTCTCTGGTTCTCTCTCCTCTGATCTTGAGCTCGTGGTACCGTGGAGGAAGAGGTGACTGGTTACTGTTAATGCATCTAAAACCAAGCTCCTATCTTTACATCATCAACTCTCTGTTCCACATCTGGGATCAATTGAAATGGATGACTCTCGTCTTGGTGAGGCTCCGTTTTGACAAGCTTCTGGGATTTACCTATACTCCTGATCTAAAATGGAACACGTACATCAAGTATGTTGACAAGGTCGCTGGAAAAATGGTAGAATCCTTCTACCGCTCCAGAAGTTATATCACTGCTGATGCAATTCTCTATCTATATAAGAGCCAGGTACGTCCAATGATGGAGTACTGCTGCCACATCTGGACAGGAACTGCTAAAAATTGCCTATCCTGCCTTGACAGAGTACAAAATAGACTTCGTTTCTTAGTGGGGGATGTCCTTTTCTTTTCCCTGCAACCTCTCTACCACAAAAGAGACATTGAAAGCCTGCCTTTGGTTTATCCTTATTTCCATTGCAAGTGCCTGTCTGAGCTCTAATCTCGCCAATATTTCACGAAAAACACCCGTCTAGCAGAAACCACTGTCAATAATTTCTCACACTCTTTATCTGTGCCTAAATAAACGTAGATTCTATGAGCAAAGATGATTTCTTAGAAGTACACGCCTGGGGAACTCTTTTCCGTTCGCCTGTTTCCCACCTGACTACAACTTGGATGTCTTCAAGTCCAACATAAAAAAATCCTGATAATCCACCCCCTTGACAAAGACATTTTATCGAATCTCAATTACTAAAGATTACTACGGTATTTTCCCATTGATTACTGTACACGCAATAACCCTTATCCCTAAGTTGCTCCTGGTCCTAGATAAGTGGTGACTACCATGTAAAAAAACATTATAACACAACCCAATCAAACAGAAATTAACTACTAGGTATACACAGCTACAAATAATTGAAAGTACTGTAAGCAGACGCCATCAGAGCAACTGAAATGAAAGAGAAAAAAGGAAAAGAATGATTCAGAAGAACAAAAGCTCCTCGAAACTAAACAAAAATAGTCGAAATCTACTTAAAAGAATAAATAACGGGCAGTGACACTAATAAGATATTCTGGGCCGTTCATAAGCTGGTTAAAAGCAGAACTAAGAAATTTCGACAAGAATACTAGTATTCTCATGACGATTCACAATACACAACACCCGGAGTATGATACTAGCCGACTATTTATAAAAATTAAAAAAACGGCGGAAGGGGACTGCTCTACATCGAAGACAGTAAATAACACAATAAAAGATTAGAAAAATACATAATGCTAAACACCTCAAAATAATTAGTGCAGCAAGAGACCGGGGGGAAACAAACAAGATAGAAAAGAGACGAAGAATTAGATGAGAAAGGAAACATGGGAAGAAAACATCTACATGCACGATCCATAACGAATGCAAAAGAAGACATCAAGGAAAACATTTGGAAACCTAAACAAGGAAACTGAATAACTAATAACAGCTGCACAAATTTACGCCATTAGAACCAACCAAATCAAAGCTATGGTCAACAAGACACAAGAAAAAGCAAATGCTGACTCTGCGGATAAAGAGACGAAACAATAAATTATATGAAAAGTGAATGCAGCAAACTGGCCCTAAAAGAATATAAAAATGGACACAATCAAGTGGAGAAGGCAGTACATTGACAAGATGCTAATACTTGTATCTAAAACACACAGACAAATGGTACAAACACAAATTGGCAGTACTACTGGGAAATGACAATCACAAGATCTTGTGGGTCATAGATATACAAACGATTAAACCCAACCAAGCAAGAATACCGGATGTCATAATAGTTAACAAGAAGAAAAAGTCCTGTCAGATTGTAGGTTTTGCCGATCAAGTAGACCACAGGGTAAATATCACGGGGGCTGAAAAGCGGGGCAAATACACGGAACAGGCCAAAGAGCTCAAAGGGATCTGGAAAATGAAGTAAGTAAATAGTAGAGGCGCTAAGAGATTGAGAAATATTGGAATCATAGGAAAACCCAGAGTCCACTAAAAATTTCAATAGTAAAAACTGCGGAAATATTAAGGAAATCACTTCAGTGTGGGGACTAACACCGCACATTAGCTACACACAAAGTAAACCGGTTACAGATGCAAAAAAGGGGCATCACATGGAATCATGAAAACTCAAATAATATAATTGTAAGATGCCACCGTCCTTTTTTTCTGTGAAGGCATCATAAACGGGAACCACACAAAGTAAGGATGGTCAAGAGGGGTAGAAAGACTGAGAAGAGAAAGCACTAGTCGAAACTTCAGTGGATGAGTACAGAGAAGACTTGGACCTCTGGGAGGCGTGTTTCCATCATAAATCCAATGAGGAATTACGGTCACAACCAACGAGAAAGCTATGCTGGGAGTCTGTTGCGATAACGCAAATTCTAATTCAATGATTATCGAGAGTTGTTGAGAGTACTGGAAATCTTAGGAGACTTGGTGTCACTCAGCCTCCAGGGTACACCAGAGGTTGTTCTCACTGAGCCATCTTAGATGATGGCGTTTGGAATTAATTCTAGTGAATAATAACAACAACAACAACAACAACAGTAATAATAATAATAATAATAATAATAATAATAATAATAATAATAATAATAATAATAATTCTGATTTCTTTTATGAACGTCTCTCTGGAAAGGGATGCTGCATGGGCTTCAAACCAGGAGCTTCAAGGTTTTTCCTAAGGATGTTGGTTGTACCTATAATTGCAGAGGTGTGAACGCCACCTAAAACATCGGGGGTCTGTAGTTTTTTTTAATTGTCCTTCCAGACGACTTGATACTACTCCTAGTGTACAAACTTCAACTGAGATTATTTGTGTTTTAACCCTGTGTGTACGCCTTATCTCCAAGGCCAATGGAGCATAATTGCTCCACTTCTCATTCTCCTTCTATCTCACATTCCTGCCCTAGTGTACTGAGAAGTCTACAATCTGCCAGTTTTTTTAAAACCTTGTCGATGACGACCAAATCCGGACGATTATGTTTCAATTGCTTGGTCGTTATGACACTTTTGTCCCACCATACCTCTACTTTGCCATCCTCACTTGTTCTCACTTCACCAGGAACCTCCTCAAACCATTTTCCAGCACACTTCACTCCAACCTTCTTAAACACCTCCCAATATATCCATTAATAATAATAATGATAGCAAGAATAAAAAAAATAATAATGATAATAATAATAATAATAAAAATAATAATCATCATAATAATAATAATAATAAATGATAATAATGATGATAATAATAATAATACTAATAATAATCATAATAAAAATAATAATACAATGAGTGTATCATGCTTAAAAAATTAGAGATAAACCTCTGAGAACTAAGATTATATAAATGAAAGAGTGAATTATTTAAAATACATGCCTATAAAAGAAAAATGTATTTTGATTGAAGCAGGAAGTGGTCGAGTCGCAGAAAAACGCAGATTAAATATAACGATTGTTTAAAATTAAGTGAGTAAATATTGAAATAAAGAAAAGTAGAATCTAAAAAAGAAATTAAAATAAAATGTGAATCATTTTAAGGGGATTCAAAAGAGAATAGTTTAAGGCAAAAATATTATCTAAATATTAAAAAAAATATTAAAAATATCTGAATTGAAATATAGAGTAGAACCACAGCGAATGAAATTGTCATAAAAGAAATAACAAACCGTGGCGGCTAAATGCGCACATGTGAAGCGATGCAAAGAGAGAACTGAAGAGTTTAGTTAGAATGTGTTTTTTGCTTTGGACCAGAAGTGTCCCAATGAAGTTTATATAAGTTGAAATTCTATAAATGAACAGCCAAACGCAGAAGAATGCATAAAATTTGTCGGTAAATTTTGCGTGTTCAAAAAGAACGTATGTGCGTTGTACATAAACTATTTATATAATTCTGTAGAATATAAGCTGAAGCAAACTCAAAATGTGGTTAAAGTTTACAAGAGTAAAGATGTAATTCTTGAATAGCTCAGGTAAAGCTGAACGCTGCGTGGGAAAAGCACATATTAAAAGGGACTGTTGTCAGTAACAATATTGAGGTAAAATCGGCGGATAGGCATTTTGCCAGAGAGGATTTAGTAATATATGGAATTGCTTATTAATAGTACAATTTTCACCAATCTATATATGCTATATAATAATTACAGCTATGAACATGATCTGGGCTAGCATAGAAACTATTTGGGATAGTTTTATAATTGAAGATATCTTATGCTATTTGTTATGACGCGCCAACAAACATAATGCCAGCGATGAAAACAACCAGCCACACACTTTATAACTTAAGATTTTATAATAACATTAATAATAATAATAATGATAATAATATTAACAATATGTTATGAAATATGTATTTTTTGTTATGGATATGTTATTACAAGGCAACATTGTTAGGAATGTTCAAAGAGGAAAATTCTGAGAAGGACGTCCATATACAGTTTTCCCTTGCACGGTTCTAGACACAGCGGTCGTTTTTTATTAGTAAGATATAAGATATATATTGATTTTCCGATAACGTTTATTGATTTAAAAGAGTTTCATATAATTTGCCGTAAATATTTCAAGACTTATTAATGGCAATCCAGAGATCAAAAACTGTAGTTTTAAAACGATTGTAATGATTTATGAAAATCTGAAAATAATCATATACTAGAGCTACTAGAACTAAAAAACAATTTTAGTAATAAAGTATAATAATAAAAATAACAAAAATACTATTTCACTATGTAGACATTTCCAGCATCATATTATATATATTTAACCTGGAGCATTACGTTATGAGATCATTATGTATAGGGTGTTATCTGAATTTAAACGCATCTATAGCCAACAGGCAATTACACACAGTCCAGCTTTATAAGATATCCTATCCTTTGACTACACAATTACTAAACTACTAAAGGATCGTCGACTAATGTAAACTTAGATTTTGTATCGCCTTTTATGGAAATAGATTGTATTAATTTGCTATATAGTTTCAAACTACACCCAATATATTTTATCTGACTTATATAAAATATGCAGATGTTGACTCTTGAAGTTAGTGACACTTTGTTATAAAAATCTTAGTATCTCGTGACAAATGCGTAAAACTCTGTGTGTGAAGTGTGTGTGCGCGCACACATGTTTGCATCCCGATTTGCTATTATAGATGTTGGCGAAAATGTATGTTTTCAGACACTGATATTGTAATTGTTTATATATATATTCAGTGAGTCATTTTTTATAAAAAACTTTTAGCTTTGATTTCAGATCAATACTAAACATATATTCGCGTGACAAAATATCGACTACACGACGGGCTTGCTTACAAATTGTGTAACCGGAGAGAATATATCATTACGTGAAGTAAATATTTGACGAATAAATATATTCAAATAATATATATACATATGCATATGTATATATATATATATATATATATATATATATATATATATATATATATATATACATACATACCTATAAAATTAACAAATAAAAAAAACAGGTATACACTGTAATATATAAAAGAATATATTATGTTTTATTCAGTTTATAAGGGATATCTGTACAATGCACATTCCATACAATAAACAAAGAAAGATCACATATATGAAATGACTCTGATCATGAATGTATGAAAATTAGTAGATATATAAATAAAAGCAACAAGGAAAATTTTTACGTATACTTACATGTGCGAATGTATGTAAAATTTACTTTACATATACATATATATATATAGAGAGAGAGAGAGAAAGAGAGAGAGAAAGAGAGAGAGAGAGTGGCTGAGAGAGAAAGTAGGAGAGAGAAATAAAAGATAAAACATTGATGAACATAACTCAATTTTTTTCCTTTTTATTTTTTTTCTCTATTTTGTCGGAATACTATTTCCATTATTCTTATCATATATATATATATATATATATATATATATATATATATATATATATATATATATATATATATATATGTGTGTGTGTGTGTGTGTGTGTGTGTCTGTCTGTATGTTTCTATGTGTATGTACTCGTGTATATATATATACATATACATATATATATATATATATATATATATATATATATATATATATATATGAGAATAAGTATTTAATAAATCATGTAGAAACACTTTGAAAAGAAGTTAGAAATATATTTAATTTTAAATAGGGAGCATAAAATAAGTTGGTATTCATTACTCCGCGGAGTTTCTAAGAAATACTTTCCTTCTCATCAGCGGGTAGGATTTAGCAAAATGCGAGATCGGATTTTGCTTGCAAAAATATTTGATTAAACTACAAGTCCAATACCTTTCTATATATGCTTTTCTGTATATATGTATATATATATATATATATATATATGTGTGTGTGTGTGTGTGTGTGTGTATATATATATGTATCTGAAAGGGTAAATTAATAGCTATATTATTTCAAATTTACCACATTTAAATTTAGTCTTATGCTTCCAGTAGGAAATCAGTTTGTTTTTTTAAGTTTATTATATTACTACTTTGAGGGGAAGTAATTATAGTTATAGCTTCGGTTGTGCAGAGGCGACATGACTTAGCGTCTTGAGTATAAGACTTAACCTTTTTGGGATAGTCCATTTAGTTGAGAAGGGGGTATTGTAAGAATCTAGTTTTTTTTTTTTTTTAAATTAACATGGTTTTAGAATTTCCTTGGTTATTATTAGAAGTCTGGTTTGATATTATTTTCTTAATTAATGTTGAAGTAGCGCCAATATGTGTGTACTTTATTAACAGCTCGAGGTCTTAAATAAGTATTAATTTGCTGATTTATACTGGGGAAATAGTTTGAATTTTGTTCATTGTGATGAAGAAAAGACGGGTCAATGACTGTAGGAGGACTGTTTTGGAAGGGATGATGAGTGTTGTAAGTATTAGGATGGCTGTTATGAGAAATATTATTATTATTATTATTATTCTTATTCTTATTATTGCTAATTATATGATTGCAAATGAAGGGCTGCTTGAATAGTTTATTGGATTAATAACTATATCAGAAGGAGGGTGAAAAATATTAGTGTCTGTTATGGGAGGATCGCGTGCGAGCTCCATAATTGTGCATGAATGTATAACATCTCTATGGATATAATCATTACTGGGTGATAAAAGATGTTTGTTATTACGCTTGCAATTAGTTTTGCGTTTAATTAAGGGTAGACTAAATTTTCTATTGTTATTAGATGTTTAGATTCATTGTGAAAAATTAGGCATAGTTGAATAAGAAATCCTCATTGAATTTTTATTGAAAATAGAACTATATCTGTGTGCGTATTTGAAAGAGTGTTGTACAATGTTGAAGAATTCCTTAGGTATATTGGTTTTGACATTTACGCTAAATGGAAGATTAAACCAAAAAAAATTTCTTTGTTCTGATGCGTCTGGGTGGGTAAGAGGTATTACGATCAGTATGTTGGTTTGGAGTATATATGTAAAGTGGGTCATTACTATTGATAGCCGCAGATCTTGATATTTGAACTGGTTTCTTGCGAGTCATATTGTGTGTGATTGCAGATAAAAAGCAACTAGTAAGAGGAGCGTAATGGGTGCATTTAATCTTTTCATTGTATCCTGAATTTATTAAGGCGTTATTAAAGAAAGTAGCGTTTGATTAAAGGTTTCTTTATCGGCAGAAAGATTAGAAGTTTTTCTAGAGACAGATCGTACTATAGATTTTCTAATTGTGTTGAGGGTATCTGAACATTTATGGACGTATAAAAGTGTAAGGTTGGGTGTATCATAGAGATTAGAAGACTCAGTCTTACGATTAAGTGTAATGTCTAGGAATTTTTATTTTTTGGGGGGTTCGATAATTATAGAAAAGCCAAAGTTGTTAAAAAAAAGTTATGTAATTTTTTAAATTAGTTTGTTGTACTCTCTTGCCATGGCTGTAGTAGGGAAAAGGACATCGTCTCTATAAAGGCCCTCTCGGATATGTTTAAAATGGTATTTAATTTATTTCAGTAAGAAGAGCCTCCGTGCATCCGGAGTTCTATTATTATATCATAAACTCTATTTCCTATTTGGTTTTATCGAGCTTTTACATCTGGGTGAGATTACGTTATAAATATTAACTCTTAAATATTTATAATATACTTTAGATTTGCCATCTTGGATTATTTTGGTAAACTTAACTGTAATAGTTGTTTCATTATATATATATATATATATATATATATATATATATATATATATATATATATATATATGTTTTATTTTTTATTACTGTTTTATCTGTTTGGTTACATATGTTTCGGATGTTGGACCATGTTTACGATCCAACAGCCTCGTAAGACTGCACAGCAATGAATACTGTAAGGTCTGACGACGCTGTTGGGCCGTAAACATGGTCCAACGTCCGAAACATATGTAACCAAACAGATAAAACTGCAATAAAAATAAACGCACATATTTGCTATGCAATGGTATTGAGCACTCTCTTCAGGTTTTTACTAATTACCAGTTTTACTATATATATATATATATATATATATATATATATATATATATATATATATATATATATGTATAGCACATATAGGCATGCTCAGCGTATTCTACTAAGAATTTTGTAGATATGGTTTACGCGGCTCGAATATAGAAATGAACATGTTTGAAGTATTTTTTAAATTCCGTTTGTTATCTCACATTTTCTTCTTTACCAATATTTGCAGAAACAATACAAAACCAGCTCAACTGTCGGTATTATTAGACAAGAAACTTAATCAGTAATTTTTAATGTAATTTCAAATGATGTATTTTCAAATTAGTGTTCGTTATATTACCTTTACTTTATATTTTCTTTTTTTTTAAGAACGTGTTTCGCGTTTTCTTACAGATGTAATTGTAATCGTTTAATGACCAGGATGTCTTCTTTTCAGAACCTTGTATATGAGATGAAAAAAACATGGAAATTATTACAATTTTCTTATTGCAGTTCAAGTTACGAACAACGAAACATTTTGCCTAGGAAACACTTCTGAACGCAGAACACAATAAGTGTTTAAGAAATGTTGTGGCAGCCACGAGAGTTTTAAGAATGATGAGCGTAGTAGTCGGCCATCAGGTGTTGACAACGATCAGTTAAGAGCCTTTGTCGACGCTAATATACTCATAATTGTCCGAAAACATGCTTTCGAATTAGGTCTAACGTATACGACAATTTCCAACACGAGAGATAGAGGAAAGACAGAAAAAAATGATTACTGGGTGCCTTACGTATTGAACAAGAAAGTAAGAATACGCAGTAAGAAAGTGTTGTCTTTCTTTACGCAACAGGAACGACCCGTTTTTCAACCGGTTGTGATTTACGATTAAAGGTGTGTGTGTGTGTGTGTGTGTGCGTGTTTTTTTACGACAACTTGCGACGCTCAGCTGAGGGGTTAGACGCTAGCGAATCTCCAGGAAACTTTCGGAAGCCAGAGTTACATTAGAAATAGGACAGGTTGACTGTTATTTTTTGCGACTGGTTTCATCCATTAAGGTGTTTTGAGTAACGGAAAAACCTTTAGTGCATCGAAATACTTTCAACAAATATTTGAAATGCATCAGAAACTTCGACAATTACAGAGTGCATTATTCAACAGTAAAGGCCCGACCGCACGCTGCTATACTGACCTTATTGTAGTTGAACGGATTATGTTGCGAAACTCTGCCTCATCCGCCATAATTCTCACCTACCATCTACCACCTTTTCAAGCATCTCGACTACTTTCTGAGTGAGAAATGTTTCAAAAGCGGAAACAATAACAAACATGCTTTCATCGACTTGGTCGCAACGAGAACGACTGTTTTGTTACAGCATTGATATTAATACACTATTTGGCGTTTGCAAAAGTGTGTTGATTCTGACGGGCTTATTATGGTCACTAATTTTTAAATTAGCCGAGAGTTATTAATCGAACGTTTCAAACCACAAGAACATTCTTGTCAACTTGATAATATGTAAATTGCATACGAATTATTTCAATGCATCATAATATCCTGTATCCATAAATATCTTATATGAAGTTCCGTTTTAAACACACCTGCTATATTAAGGATATTAATCATTTTCATCGTGCGCAACGTTGATACCTCCACATTAATTTTAAAAATAAGAGAACGGATAAACATATGTAAATAATCGCCCAGAAAACGAAGTACGTGATAACCTCTCCACCAGATATTTTGGCAGAAGCAACGAGAAACTATTCTCCATATAATGAACACATTTTCTTGCTCATGTGCTGAAAACTCCCTCACAGAAAAATAAAAAAAATAAATGAACCAAACAACACTTTTTTACAATGAAAATAGCAGCGAGTGCCAGAGCAACCGACAAAAAATAAATTAATAAAAATAGCCACGTAGGCATGCTCGAAACTGAAATGCGAAAAAGGTAATTACTTTAAACGTTTTTCCCCGCTGCACCACGACGAATCGTCTTATTATAGTCGAAAAAATCATATGTATAAATATAAACGCGTACGTGACTTTTAATTGAAGTTTAAGAAAGAAAGGGAATTCAATTCACTGGCCAAAAATACGAAAATGAGAACACTTGTTTATTCACAAGTGTTTGTATTTATTTATTTGCTTGAATATTAAAACAAAAAGCAAAATATTTTTTACACACAACAATTTTCTCACGCTAAATTATTTGGGGAAGTGTTTTTTTATGTTTCGCCGTTTACAGAGGAACTACCTTTCTAAAAAAATCGATGTCGGAAATAATAATTCCAAATAAATTAAATTAAATATATTGTCAATATAATTGTTATTTAAAGTTGATAATTATATTTCTTGCAAGAAATATGAACTAACATACAGCTATTTGGTAAAACTTATTTTCCTTACTATAATATGCAAATAAGGTAACCTCTTTATTGTATGGATTGTATTGTATTGTATGTATTGCATTGTATGTATTGCACGAATTGTGTATTGTATGTATTGTATTGTATGTACTGTATTACTTATTTCATCGATTTGGTCGCAACAATCATACTATATGTAGAATATATAAATTAACAAAGTAACAGATCCTACGTATATAGTAATGAAATTGTGAACACACAAACATATAGAAATACGGATATATATATATATATATATATATATATATATATATATATATATATATATATATATATATACTAGCTGTCCATGCCTTGCGTTGCCAAATAAAATAAACGTAGGCTTGCGGTAGTTTAAGGAACATATTATTCAGGATAGTCCAAATATCTTAACTTGTTGCGATTTTCTTGAATCTTAACCATATTTTGTTGTTGTAGAAAACAAATATATATTGATCTTACCTATGAAATTAAAACTGTGAAATCTAATTTAAAGCTTAAAGGAAAAATAACTAATTTTAACCGAAAACCTTGCCTATTAAACGCAGCTTTATAATTCTACATTAATTTTATTAAATTTCTATTTAATATAATGTAACCAAACCAACCTTTTTTACTTAAAATAATTATATTACTAATTTCCACTAAAAATTAGAGTTAATTATAAAAACAAATTTTATTTAATAGAATATGCAATGATATAATGATATAACCTGATAGTTGATTAATTTTTAATAATTACTATGCATATAGATATCGTCAATATAGTTGTGAAACAATGTATCTGTTGAATATAATAAAAACATTGTGAACAAAAAACAGACACAGGAATACGACTTTATAGCTATGAATGAAACAGATCTGGTAAGACGTGACAACATTTAGGTTGTGTGAGACACTAATTTCTTTACTAGTGTTCCCAATCTAACGCAGATAATGCGTTGTAATACACTCAAAAGCCAGGTTTAAATAGAAAGCTTCGTTTATATACCATGCATTGAAATACTCTTTATTTGTTTACAATGGCTGAATTGGAAAACAGTATCAGTTTGATTTTGCTAGTTTTAATGGCTCGCCTTTTAATTGAAAGCTAGCGTTGCTGAACTTGAAACTATGTTTTAATTCTGCCTTGGTCCACATGTGCAACGGGCGTTACGGTTCTAGAAGTGTTCAGTTCTGTGAGTAATTATCGTTCAAAATATTTTTTATTAAAATGCAATAAAGGAAATAAATAAATTATTATTTCTAGCTGTCCATGTATGCTACAACAAATGACACCAATGAATAAACAACATTTCTTTGTGAAGTGTTTCCCTCAAGTTTGCTACGTAGGCGCTTGGTAGTAATTGCTAAAAACGTATCTATTTCTTTTAATATAAGTGCTCGGTTACACATTTTTTTTTGAAAAACATACATCAAGGAAATATATTCACATATAGAGTAACTATTATAGAAGTAATGCATATGCTTTTCATATAAAATAATGTTTTGTGGTTGACAGCACATCGAAGCAAACAAACACTATCTTCACCAGAAATATCCGTAAATATATCTTATTTGAATTTTAATGCATCGCTTAGAACTATCTGTCCTTTTACGGTGTACCTTAAACTATTGTTAGATCGAATCGATTCCATAATCGATAGTTGTAATTTGCACACTTAATTGTATGGATAAAGATACATACTGAAAATAAAGGTAAGATAGAATGCTGGCTAAAACGTAAGTCTGTTAAATGAGGGAATTTGCTGTTTCGTTACAAACGAAGTTACCAAGCATGGGAAATGTCCAATATAGCTCGTTCTCTTACAAATTGAATACTAAAATAGCAATAGAAAACGCTCTTCAGAAAGTAGAAATAATCTATCTATATATCTATAAAAGTAAAGGGCATGTCTGTCTGTATATGTGTTTGTGTGTATGTGTACATTTCCCTACGCAATAACTATCTATATATTTATAAAAGTGATTGTGTCTGCCTGTATGTGTGTTTGTGAGTCTGTATACATTTCCCTAGTCAATAACTCTGTCAATTTCAGTATACAAACTTGGAATTTGATGCATAGGGTAGTGAGATTTGGGAAAATATTTGTAATCAGGTTTCGTTTAGAAATTTAGCTGTTAAAGGGGTCAAAGTGCAACAATTTGACCATTGAAAACTCTGTAAGACTCCTCCGCCAATTTTGTGTCAAAGCACTTGAAAATTTAGATATAGGTTCTTTGGACAATAATCTAACTTAATAACTTGATTTGAGCCTAAAACAATTAATGTTAAGGGGTCATAACAGGAGTCAAATTACTCAGACAATTTCTGGTCTAAGCATTTGAAATTTGACATAAAGGATATTCAGAGATCGGACACGCTTATTATTCGGCTTGGGTCGAACATTTGAGCTACCAATATATAAATGTATGCATGTATGTTTGCATATCTGCCTGAAAATTTCGACAGGGGCGACGGATTTTCACAAGATCAGTATCGTTTTGAAGGTCGACCATTCAGACGACAAATACCGAAAAATTAGCTAAACATATTAATTTGTTCACCTTTAACTGAGAACTTTTCTACACGGAGAGGTCGCTTTTTCGCCGTGATTTTCGAAAGCCATCCCCTCTTTTCGATTGTTTAGCCTTAATTTAAACCTACATCTATTCCGGTTTGTCGGTGGTCGTAAGAGCAAAGGTGTCACGTTTCCCCACCCGTTCTTTTCCTCGTTCGCGGTAGGGGTTCGAGCCTGGCTTCGGACTACCACGTCTTTTTTGCTCAACACACACATCCAAACACCCGGGCAACGCCGGACACCCATGCTAGTTAATAATAAAGAAGGAGCATTACCACATGAGATCCATCACTGTGAATATTATATTTCCAACTCATATATGTTATATTTATTGGGGTGTTCTAAGATGTGTTTACTACAGTAATAACCCCGTTAATCCTGCAAGGATCTGATGTTTAAAATCAAAAATTGTTTACTTCAGATATCAGATTACGTGCGAAATTAATGTTTCTGCTTGGAGCACAAATCAATTACAATGCATGACTTGTGTAATTCAAACTGTAATTAAAGCTATGACATCAAAATAATTTTATACACCCTGCAGTATGTTCTCTATATTGAAATGTAGACGACACAGTTGCAGCTTACCTTATAGAGCTTTTTCCCGGATCACGCGGTGAGATCCCCAACAACAGCAGACAACTAATAGATTTGATTAAGAAATGGATGATGAAACCGTTTTCCATTACGATTAAAATATTGGAATATTGCAACACACGTTGGTCTTCGTTATATCCATGGGAACGCCTGGATAGTTGTTAGTGTCTATTAACGCTCTCTCTCTCTCTCTCTCTCTCTGTCTGTCTCTATATCTATCTATATATCTATCTCTCTCTCTCTATATATATATATATATCTATATCTATATCTATATATATATATATATATATATATCGCCCCCTCTCTGTTTTTTTGCCTCTCTCGTTATTTTACGCCTATCCATTCCTCTTTTTTAAATGCATATACAGACAATGGAACTTTATATATTATTTAAAACGTTTGGATATTATTTAACATAGGAAACGTCAATCTACAATATACTATATTTTGGCTTTGTGTTGTCATTAGTTTTAGCCACATATACAACCCTACACCCATTTCATATAATAGATAACACAAGACGTCAAACAAGCAACATCATTTCAGAAGATATGACAGGGGAGATTGCAAGTTCACACTTTTCAATAATTCGGTGTATATGCTTCTTTTCCCTTAACATAAAATAATGATAGTACCTATTGTAATGTAAATGCAATCAGTTATTTTTATATGATAAATTAAAGCTAATATTTTAAACAAACAATAAGCCAACTCAAATATCAATAATTAAAAATGGTAATCTTGTCGAGATTTTTATTTAAATGTAATACATAAATTATTGTTAGAGATCATTTTTTACTCAATAAAACATCTGCCAGACGTGATATAATCGAAATTTCATGACCATTTATTTCCACGCTTTGATAATTGTAAATGTCTTATTGAACATGAGAACGGTATACGATGTCGAAATCCGGAGTGTTTTTAAAAGAAAACTGAAGATTAGAAACAGAAATCGCCAGGAGGCATTTAAAAAGAGACGCTATATTATATGCTTGTTTTTTTGTGTCAAATGGCATACCTATTTAAATCAGGTAAGTATAAAGAAAACGCAATTTTGCATTTGAGGAACCTGGTAAAATAGTAAACGAAAGGGCAATGCCTCCAGTAAAATCACAGTGCACGTTTATAAAATATCTTACTGTAAAACGAAATTATAATCGGGCAACGAGTTATGTATTCTTTTATTTCGGACATACATCGATAAGTTTTTTGTTGTTTTTGCTATTATGATGTATATAAACCTTCTGTTTAATTTTCTTAGTTTGAAGGAGTATGGTATAATAAAATTATGGGGTGTTCGTTCGCACCTGACCTCCATAGAATGGAAATGTGTCACAAAATTTTACGAGGTTTTTTTTTATATAGATCTACAGAATAGTGTGATAAGTGTTTCAGTGTGAACAGGTATGGTATAATAAATTAGGGGGGTATCTATTTTATTTTTACTTTCATCATATTTCGCTTTGGTTTTGATACCCCCAAATTCAACCCAATTTTACAACACTTCCTTTTCATAACATATCATACTTTCATAAATCAGAGTTCATTTTCTGTAGGCTGTTTTTGAACCCAGTCAACGACGGGTACTTTTGCTTGTATATATATATATATATATATATATATATATATATATATATATATATATATATATATATATATATATATATATAATAGATTGAGATGCAGCGGACATAAAATTAAATTAATCACACAAAAATAAGTTATTATACAAATATGTTGGTTTTTGCAGCTATAATTTATATAAGATATAGGTGCTTATGTTTCTAAATCGTTCATAAATAATATTACATTTTCATTGATATTATAGTTTTATAACATAAAGTTGTACGTGCATGTGATCTCTAAATAAATATGCTTAATGCCAACCTACTTAACGCACCCTCTCTCTTTCTCTCTCTCAATCTCTCTTTCTCTCTCTCTATATATATATGTATATATATATATATATATATATATATATATATATATATATATATATATATATATATATATAATGTAGGGGTTTCTTTTTATGTCATTGTCTCGTGTTAATAAATGTTTATATATTGTCTTCCTCACTTTCTGACCTCAACGTTATCGTGTTTCAGTCTATTTATCTAAGTAACCTGTGTCTTGCGTGCGAGTGTGTCTGATATTTATATAAACACATTCGTGTATTACGACATTCCTCATCAACTGCGTCCTAGGTCTTTTGTGTCCACATGGGAATTTCATCTGTTTTTCAATGGAAGCTGAAACTTTTGGCCAGAATGCATTTCAACTCCAAGATGATGTTTCATTTTATATAGTTTTTTATGACTTCCCAGGTGTCGACCGATTGCAGAAAAATGGGATGTGAATATATGTACTTAGGTGGGTAATAGTAGTCTCCATTTAGATACACGTCAGCTCACTCCCTAGTGAGGAGCTCAATCTGTTAAACCTGCCCCTCTGTTAGACGATATCTTTCTAACTCCTCTATTTTTCCTAGCTAACCAGAACACGTCATTACAGACACGTACACTCAGTGCTGGTTAACTTTTTTTCCGGTGCAAATTGTCAAGTAAACAAATTAAAATGTTTTGACAATTTTAATCAAACATAATTTCACACCTCATCTCTATCTTACTACCAACTAGATACAAATACGTCGATGGATAGATAAATAAAGAGACAGATCGATCGATAGCTAGATAAATAGATACTAAAATCGATAAATAGATAGATAACAACTAATTTCTCTTATGCCCCACAAATATATATATATATATATATATATAAATATGAGCAAACAGTTAATAAAATATGTTAAAAAAAACCTTTGAAATGAGTTAAAAAACATATTTAATCTGAAAAGGAAACACTAGATTAATGGATAGTCCTTAATCCGCGGAATTTCGAAGAAATACTCTCCTCATCAGAGGTTAGGAATTAGCAAAATGCGGGATCGGATTTTGCATGCATAAGTATTTGATGAAACAACAAGTAAGTCAAAGATCTTACTTGAAAACAAAATAAGTTAAGCAGAAGGAATATGGTAAGGAAAAAGGGGGGTACACATGAATGGATAGTCTGGTGGAAGATAAAAAAATCCAGTGACGGTAAAATTCAAATGTAAGACTTCACGGGATTTCCTTGGATTTTACTTGTACAAATGGAAATTCTTTTAACTTTCTTGAAGTGTTTTTGATACAGCTGAGTGGTCGGAAGATCCAAGAGGAGACAGAACGGAAACTGAACATAGTTCATGGCAAGTTGTGAGAAAAAGGTCTAGGAAACTCGCATACTGGCCGTCATTGTCGGGCACACGGGTGGGTTCGTGAACAATCTGCGTAAGGTCATAAGCAATGGAGAAATCATGACAGAATCTCCTCTCATCATCGGTCTTTTTTGAGTAGGTCAACCATTCCACATTGTGAACATTGAAGTCTACACATACGTGAATGTTATCTGAAGGATATGCTGATAGAACTTGGTCAATTTTATCAGATATGCTTTTAAAGATAGTAACTCCGCTGTTATGGGGGCAGTAGAGAGTAAATATAAATGCCGTAGTTAGCTAGTGCTACTCCGAAACACATATAGGGTAAGATAGGATCTTCTCTGGAGATGTCCTTACCACATGGAAATCCGTCTTTTATATAGGCACATATTCCATGCTCATAGCGATCTCGGGGGTCAGATTTGGAAGTTAGGTTAGAATATCCTTTAATTACGAACTCATTTAGGGAAATAGTCTGTCCAATTCCAGTTTCGCTCAAAAATAAAAGGTCTGGTTTAGTCTCTTGTAATTGGGCTTCTACCTCTGGACGGTTAGAACGTAGCCCCCTGATGTTGGAGAAGGAGACATGGTAGTGGTGGTCTACGTTGGAACTTTCAGATCCGGGTTTAATCGTGTATTTTTTATTGAAACTTGTCATGATGGCATTTTGGAGTTTGTTACGTCGAGTGTTAAGCCCTCCGCTGGCAAAGTTATGCTCGCAGTCTTCTGGAACCAGGACATAGTAGTGATGACAGATTTCCTGGAAAAGGGTACCACAATTAAAGGAGACTATTATGCGTAATTTTTTAGGAAATTAAGTTAAGCTATCAAAATCACGAGGCGGGGCAAGATCAGCAAAGGTACTCTCTGCCTGCAGGACAGCGCTCCGGTCCACAACTCGCATGTAGCCAGATCAGAAACACGGGCGTGTGGTTATGGACTCCTCGCCCATCTTCCCTACTCTCCTGACCTTGCACCCTCTGACTTTTTTTGGAAATGGAAGCGTTTCTCAGATGATACAGCCTTGATTTCTGAAGTCACGTCGTGGGTGGAGGACCGACCTGGGGTTTTCTACAAAAACGGTCTCTAGAAGAGCATCAAAATGTGGGAGAATGCATAACTCTGGGTGGTTCCTAGATAGAGAAAGACTAATGACTGTACCAAGTTTCGTTCCTCTACTATTATGGGAAGTGAGTCAGGGGCATTACTTATTGCACGCCACTCGTATATCTTCTATCAATCATCGTCAGGGAGTGATGTTTTTTTCACAACGCGAAATATATCTCATAACTGATGCAATCAATGGCAACAGTGTGAAATCATGCGTCCGTAACATATTAGCCCTTTTCAAATAATAATCGCCATGTTTCTTCTAAAAACATAAAGAAATTATACTCTTTATACTCTTTCTATGTATGTTTCATTTATAGACAAGTATTCTGAGTGGTATACTAAGGGTAAATCAGAAGGAAAGAAAACATTCTCACGCAACTATGGACGATGCTAGATCATTTTCTGTTACTTAATCGAGTGCCCTCATTTTAGGTGTTATGTAGACTTTCCCAACTCTCGTCAAATCTCGCGGAAAGAGAAGTCAGCATTTTTTAAAAAGTTATCAGGCTGAAGACATGTGTGATTTTTATTTGTCTGCGTTTCCAGCGTCTCTTTTTACGATAAATAAAGACGCCATTTCTTTGCAAGCTGTATTTTCATCTTTTTATTCCTCTGTTACATAATTCGGACACATTGCAACGAAATATCTTCAGTTTGTTAGCGGAAGAAAATGCCCATGTTTAAAATCAGATAGAAGACCTCAAGTTGAACAAAATTGTTTTAAAAGTAATATCCAGAAAATTTTAGAAATATTTCAGAAGACAAAGCAGGGTTTTGTAGAGGATACCATGTATTCAGGCATTACATATTAGGTTGGTCGGAAGAATTTACGCATTTCGCTTTGACATAATGAACAATTAGGTTGAAAGCAAGAATCTTAATCCGTGTCGGGGTTACCCTTTACCACTTTAAGTATGTAGAACGACAACGGTTATGTCTTCTACAGAAGGCAATTCAAAGCCAATCTAAGCATCAATATCGATGCTACTTTGTCGATAGATGATTGTTGGGCACTATTATCTTCTAGAATAAACTATATAGATATATGCTACTCAAACCTAGTGTGAATTAAGTACGAACAAAGCTAGGTTAAGCGGGCATTCGAGAAGATGTTCAATGCTAAATCCATTGAATTACCTAGGACCGGAACTTTCCAACTTTAATGAAGAAAAGTAACCCAGTTATGATATTATCATATTGGTATTCATATACATCTTTGATAGTATGAATATAAAGTTT
Source organism: Euprymna scolopes (assembly GCF_053919585.1). Classification (NCBI taxonomy): domain Eukaryota; kingdom Metazoa; phylum Mollusca; class Cephalopoda; order Sepiida; family Sepiolidae; genus Euprymna; species Euprymna scolopes. The sequence continues at coordinate 70,192,655 of NC_136501.1, forward strand.
AATCAGTATCCTTTAAAGACACTGCTGCTCACATGGCTTAGAGGATATTAGAAAAGTCTCTCGAAAAAAAACGGCTGTATAGTCCAACCTGCGAGTTTTGCGACAACAAGAAACAAGGGTATTATTACAGAAATAATTGTATATCCTAGAGCGTTTGTAGACGGCCGCTGTATTATTCTCTAGACGTCGGCATTAAAGCTAATGAAGCAGTACATCTCATCAAGGAATTGTAAACCCCCTGGTTTTCCTAAGAACAAACCGATATGTTTTGTAAGCTAAGATCAGAAATGCATTTCGAAGTGTTCGCCTGGCATCAGAAAAAGGATCGTAATCGGTTTTACTTCTGTTCTGAAGAACGGGAAACTTGCATTGGTAAAGGATAACCACAAGCTTTTTTATTTTATACTAGTTATTTAAGTTGCATGCCGCCAAATTTCCTTGGATAGATTTTCGGAAGCTCTTAAGTCCAACTTTTATGTAGACAATATTGTGACCACTGGGAATAATGCAGACTCCACATCTGTTATTTATGTATCTGCGCCGAAGGTTCTGTAGTAATGGGATTTTATTTACGGTCTTGCAATTTCAATTCTGCAAGGCTACAAAAGAAAATATAGGCTGATAAAAAATGTTCAAGATGTGATTCTGGTTGGGAAACGTTCTATAAGTATTCTATAAAAGTTCTCCACAACTGTGCGATATGAAGACGTCACCTACGAGTAAGATAAAGTGTCTGATCCTTTGTTTCTTAATCTGATTGTTACAGTACAAAGTCGTCTGATAGGAGAATTGTAGAGACAAAACTGAGTTTGGATGATGAGGTTCAACAAAGACAGATTTCAGTTTGGAGAACGCAGGGGAAGTATCTATCAGCGTAAAACCATGTATCATTTACTACGGGAGATTTAAATGAAGGGAACGATACCAAGTTATTTTTTGTGATGCTCCGAAAGCTGACAACGGTTTTGCAGTGCACGGTGCACTAGCCTTCTCTTATCTTAGTAAAAGCAAAATTAGCTCCTCTACAGGGCAAATCCAAATAAACATTATAATTCTTGTCAGTGTTGTAAGCCGTTGAATGTTTCCTTTTCTACAAATGATCTTCAGAAAATATTCTAGTAAACTTTTTTACGTGAAAAAAAACGCTAAGATAGTCTTGTCTTTGATTCTTTCTAAATTCATAAACACGGAAAAACATGTACGAAAACGATTACACAATATTACTCAACTAACTAAAACATTGAATATAATTTAGCATCATAGTCAACGTTCAGTATATTTTAACTTCTGCCAATCCGGTTGATTACATCTCTGGAAGGTTGAACATAAAAATCCGTTATATAAATGCTTCCTAATTCCTTCAAAATATATGAATAGATAAGGAAGGGTGAGTCGTACCGGTGTAATCTCTTGTCGTGTTGAATTAGTTATTCGGCGGATTATGCAACCGAATATAAGGCTGCAGCTACGGCAAAAGTAAGAATCGAAAAGGCTTAATAAGTGTTACTTTAACAAAGAATAAGTTAATTTACTGGAAGCCTCGAAAAATCATGAATTACAATAGAAAAATACGAGCATAAAAAGTAATATGGTAACGCTTAATCATGGAACAGAAAAGGACTAGTTGGTTAGTCTGGAAAAGAAAAGGACAGGATATTTGAGTAAAAAATATAATTAAATTATAACTTAAAATATTGCAGCATTCCGATTTCGTTTAGAATTCAGTGTGTAATATTATATAATCAATTTTAATGGTGCAATATTTTAAGTTATAAATTAGTTATCTTTTTTTACTAGATCATCTCGTCTTTTACTTTTTCAGTGTTAATAACTAGTCCTTTATTTTACCATGTTTAAGAGTAAGCATATTTCTTTTCAAGCTCGAATTTTTCAATTGAAATTGTTTATTTAAATATAAAAAGTTTAATTGTTTCACATGTTTCTTGTGCGAGCCTATTAATGTAAGGATAAATATCTTGTTTATTTTCCATACTGGTAGTATTCTGTACGTCCGTTTTCTATATTTAATTTATTCGATGATGTTACGTAATTGTTGGTTAAACAAAAGTTATACCACAATGGTTACTGTTTTGTTTGTAACATTATGTACAATACACTATATTTTAATGGACAGTAACGTATATTGCTTTTTGTTACAATAATGTGGTGTGCTCTATATTCTTCCGTAAACATACAGATTACATCAATTACAATAAAAAGTAACAGATCTCGCTTTTGACACTTAATATTTTCATCCGTCATGCTTTGATTTAAAATCAATTGATGTACGCAAAGAAGCCATCAGACTACAAATAAAAAAAAAATTGACTACAGTCAACCTCATTAGTAATTAAATATGTATTCACATACTGTGCGGAACAATTCGACCTTGTGACATCCAGACACAGTTTCAGAATTAGTGTAAGTATTTTCTCGATGTCTTTTGGTATATAAGTGCGTTTTAGTCTCTCTATCGTTAAAATAGTTTTCTCCGACTTCTATAATGCAATTCCCTCAACCAACCACCCCCTGCCTGACTTTCCTTTGCGGACAGACGCCACGCTAGACGATCTAAAAATCACCCCTGCTCAGGTACATGCTATCATAAAAAAACCTTGACACTTCAAAAGCATGTGGACCTGATCTCATCCCAGCTGTGCTATTAAAAAAGTGATCAGCCGAAGTAGCTTCAGGTCTCTCCAAACTCCACAACAAATGCCTTAATTAATAATGCTTTCCGGGCTGTTGGAAATCTGCTTCACATACTGTGCGGAACAATTCGACCTTGTGACATCCAGACACAGTTTCAGAATTAGTGTAAGTATTTTCTCGATGTCTTTTGGTATATAAGTGCGTCTTAGTCTCTCTAACGTTAAAATATTTTTTCTCCGACTTTCTGTTTACTCCGACTTTCTGTGGTACCAGTTTTCAAGAATTCTGCCGAAAGAACGTACCCCTCAAATTATCGCCCCATTAGCCTCCTCCCACTTGTCGGCAAAATATTTGAAACCATAATTAACCATGCTCTAGTCCGGCACCTTTTAGATGCTACACTTCTGACTGACAAACAATATGGATTTAGACAAGCCCGTTCCACAGCTGATATCCTCACTGTAATCTCTGAACGTATATACCATTCACTAGACAAAGCGGGGGAGGGCAGAGCGGTAACTCTAGATATATCTAAGGCTTTTGACTGGGTATTGCACAAGAGTCTCCTCAGGAAAATTTAATCCTACGGTATCACTGGCAGAATAATTATCATAATTAAATCCTTCTTAGATAAGAGACAAATCCAGGATGTCCTGGACGGTCATACATCCAAACAGTGTGATATAAATGCGGGAGTGCCTCAGGGGTCTATCCTTGGGCCTCTATTGTTCCTAATATTTATTAATGACCTCCCCGACAAAACTGCCTCTGAGATGGGTATATATACTGATGACACTACACTCTATAACAGACATGACAGGAAAAATAATGAACACATATCTAAAGAAATGGTAAAACTACTAGAGGATGACCTCCAATCTGCAGTGGAATGGGGACATAAATGGATGCGCACATTATATGCTGCCAAGACTAAACTGGTTTCCTTCAATAATTAAAAGAAACCTCTGCCACAAATAGCAATGACCAGTGACTCCCTGTCTGAGCGTACATCTTTCAAACTTCTTGGCCTAACGTTCACAGGAAACATGAGTTGGAACAATTATATTTAAAACATTGCTAGGGCCGCTGCGAACAAGGTAGGCTCTCTCTAAAGTGCTAGAAAACTACTGACACCTGAAAGTATCCTGTACCTGTAAAAGGCCACCATTCGCCCATGTACGGAGTATTGTTGTCACATTTGGGCTGATGCATCTCCTACTAGTCTCTCGCTCCTAGACAAGGTTTATAAAAGTCGCCAATCTGATAGGTCCTGAATTGGCATCTAAGCCTATGTCCCAACGACGAAACGTTGCATCTCTCTGCCTGTTCTGCAAGTATTTTAATAGTGAATGCCCTGACGAACTGCAGACACTTGTGCCTCCACGACGCAGACACCTTCGACAAACCCGATAGGCAGCTAAATCCCACACACACACAGTAGAGATCCCTAGATGTAAAATATATTTCTACTTCAGTAGTTTCTTCACCAGAACCGCTAGACTCTGGAATTCCATTGCAGGTTCCTGCTTCCCTAACTGTACTGACATGCAGAAGTTCAAGTGCAACGTGAACTGACATCTTGCTGCCCAAATCCCAACATAGTGCCCCAGTAGTTGTTGCCCCTGATAGTAGCCGCCTACACCAAAGTGGCAATGTGCCTTGTTTTGGGTGAAAATGTAATTTAAAAAAAAAATCGTGTGTGTGTAATGACTTTAAAATTATGTTATACTTCAAAGCGAAAAACCTTTAAACTAAGCTCTAAATTAAACGTGTTTAGAATAAAAAATTAAACATGATTTAAAAATTCATAGCGAAAAAAATCAAGATCAAAAGTTGCACTGTGCAAATAGAGGTACTTTTAAGAGATGTCAAATTTCAGCCTCGCATATCGAAATCACTTATGAGATCAGTTTAATACATTTCCAGACTTTTCTCGTATGGACATTTTTTATTGATATTACACACATAAAACTCTAGTCCCATTTGAAGTAATTTCCTTCAGCTGCAATGTACTTGTTGTAGCGGATTAACAACTTCACGAATGCCCTATTAGAGTTCATATGTGGAAGCGTGTCAATAACCCTAGTGAAAGTCTCTTGAATCACAGCAATTATCTAATAACGACAGTCTGTAAGGTTCCCTTTAAGTTTATAGAATAACCAAAAGACATGGAAAGTGGAGAACCGTCTTTATGCCTATCTTTGTGAAAAAGTCTGTGACAAGCATTGGTTATCATTGGAACAAACTTCGCGCAAATCTTTCGCATCTTTATTTCCTTTTTAGATAATTATATCTATATATATATATGTATATATATATATATATATATATATATATATATATATATATATATATATATAACTTTGCACTTGTTTTTTTTTATCGACGCACGGCAGACCTTATCCATAAAATTATTTACTTGGCTATTAAACTGTGGTGTTGTAACTTCCCTACATTTTTAAAATCCCCCACAAACTCCCTTCTTTCCTTGAGTCTTTGATGCCACTCTAAAACGGATTCTTGATTCATGCAAGATAATTGAAGAGGAGTCTGAAACATTCTATACATTCCTGTGCCAATTTTCCTAAAACCCCACCAAGTGTTTTATTGCATATCGTTCTCCTAATATGTCCTTACGGTAAGATTGCATTTTTAAATTCACCAGCTGATAAAATCAGATTTTAGTAGGGTGTGTTCCAATTATTGCTGTAGCTGTTCATTTAAACCTGAAATCATAGCTTCGATTTCTAATCTTTGCAATACATCGTTTTTATTTTTATTTAATTAATTTAATTTAACGTATGTAAAATGTTGTCGTTATATACGTCAGAGGAAATATATTATATGCATGCATAATATATTTCCATATTGTATATGCATAATGTATTTCCACTTACGCACATAACAACAGGAAGTTACATATTTAAATTCAATTAGCTTGAAGATAAAATTAAATTAAAAAAATTATCTTTTGCAAAAATTGAAATTCGACGTCAGGATTTAATTCGCTGTAAGGATCGATGAATCTATACAGAGTTGTCATCCGATTCGGGTTGATTCTGTGCCCATCTTCGCATATTTTTCCTTTATTCTATCTTTTGTCAGCATATTTCCATACTTGCCTACTTTGTTTTACTTTCCCGAGACATTTTATTCCCCCACTCCTTCCTCTATGTGAACTAAGAAAAGTTTTTAAATAAAAAGATATATTAATGTGTCTGTATAATGTTCTACATGCTCATTATACATTCTCTCAACACGTTTATTCTGAAAAATTCAAATACAATTTCCAAAAACGAAACTGCTTCAGACTAGAAAAATGCACGAAATTTAGATTTACAAATGCAATTTTGATACTCTGCACAGGACTATAAAAATTACCATTTTTTATATCGTTTTGAACAATATTCTAATATGAATGTATGATATGTTTAAAACAGCAACTTCTGCTTTTTACTTAAAAAGAGAGAGTGCAACTCAGTCATAAGAGAATACGATATGGCACCTATTTGCATGGATACTATGTACGGAGTTGGGCAGTGAGACGTCCGGTCACATTACGTTTGCCCTTCTGCATTAAAATACAATCAGAACGTCGGAGGTCTGAAGGGTAATTCAACAGTCTACCGCAGTTTGATGGAAGACGATATTTGAGTAGACGGCGTTACGGTATCTACAGCATATACATATATATATATATATATATATATATATATATATATATATATATATATATATATAAGCATATGTATATATAAACATATATATATATGTGTGTGTATATATATATATATATATAGTATCTTCTGAAGAAGATTATTATCTTTAGATTAATTTGTCTAATATATTTCACTTAATATCATATATATGTATATGTATATATATATATATATATATATATATGTATATATATATATATATATATATATATATATATATATATATAATTATATTCCAGAAACAGTTGGTCCTATACGATGATTATACTTATGTATCTCTATTCGCTAGTTGTAATGATGCCATTTTTCCTGATTAATTTCGAATTTCGTGTTGTCGAATTTTCAACACTAGATTGGCTGTCATGATAAAACACACTTGATAATTGAATAAATTCTAGTCATAAATGCTGACTCATTTTTTTCAACCACACAACGAATCTCACAAAATTCACAGACGTCGTTATATATTTACCATTGTCAAAATATAATGAATTTTTTGTAATTTTCTTCTACGATCATTCAGTCAAGAAACACGCATATATTATCCGAGACAAAATATTAAAAACGCACTGGTTCGACAAACACACACAGTAGGCTTATAGTACGATTACATAGAGCATTTAGTTTGTTATTTAATAAAAAGGCAAATACATTTTTCACATAAATTAAAACACATCGGGATTTTTAAGTTTAAACATTATATATAAAGCATCAAGTGATAAATATTCTCCAAGGTTCATTCCCTTTGAAGTATTTTATCTACACAATTCTAAATTTGAAACTCAAATATGCCCGAGTTGAATTTAAGTTGATCAATATTTATTCACCAATATACCATTACTATTTAATGTATTACAACAAGATTACATTATATGGATAATATATCACGTTGCTTGTAATAAATATGATGTTATTCAATGTAAAAATTGCATCTACAAATATTTGACTTAAATTTGATTATAAGTTTACAAAGTACAGTTGATTATGTGAATAAAGTATTTTTTAACATATTTCACTTGCTCGACCAGCTTGCCGTGGCCCAGTTTTGTTGGTTCGCATAGACACACGAACATACACACACACACACACACACACACGTTAAAACACGAACAAACTCACACACACACATGCCAGCGCACAATACACACACAGGTACACGAACATGCACACACGCACGCACGCACATACATACACTCAGACTCGAATGCGCACCCGGACACGAACACACACGCAAAAACGACCAAAGACCCTCATACAAAAAAAACACACATGTACATACACACAAATAACAGACGACATGCACGCACACATGCACACGTATACACGTAACCACACAGACATGCATGCGCACAAGCACACCCAAACACATGCACACACACGCACATGAGCACACTTTGCAAATATAAAAAATAGAAAGTTTAAAGACTTCAAAATCACACCTTAGTTTATTTTGAAGTATATAAACTGTCAATATTATTATTTGATGTTAGAGTAAATCAATATAAGCCACTGTGTAAGTTAACAGCAGACACATGAGTCTCGGCTATATTATTCATTTAATCCGTTTTATTTCATTTTACTAGCATAAAAACTAAGAACGCCAGTCAAATACCAAGAAGTAGACTGTTTAAAGGGTTTCAAACATACATAAGACGATTATGAAGTAAATAAACTGTCAATTTTTGGTTTGTAAAAAAAAGTCTTATCCCGGCTATATTAATCGCTTAATCCGTTTAATTATTTTGTTTAGCGAAACTAAAGAAAGAATTATAGTAAATCGTATTTAAAAAAAGAAACTTTATGTAGCTTATTAACAAAAGGTAATGAAATATCAGCTTGTGTCGATGTGTCGGAAAACAGTAGTTAATAAGTGGCGCAATATCTGTCCATTTCTGGAGCGTTCGTTTTTGCAAGAAGATTAGCTTCTGGAATAATCGAATTGTTACCTATCAGCATATTAGACTTGGTTGAATGTGAGAGGGGAGGGTTTAATATTTTTGAAAAAGAAAATGGAAAGACCATGGTAGTAAATAAGTATAGCATCCAGTTAATAAGTATAGAACTCCAGATCTATCGAAAGTCTACAATTCCTCCTGATGAATAGTAAGGGCTGTAGGAGGACTTGTAAATTAGTAGGAAAAATAGCAAATATTTTCTCCCAAAATTCTTCAAATTTGGATTGTTTTGCTCCTAGGAATATTTGTAAGATTTTATTATAACGAATTAATGTGTCCATAATTTCATCCTAAAGGTACATATTATAGTGACTAATAGTCTAGGCATAATACATATGTATGTGACATCTGTTGTTGTAAAACTACAGTAGTTTGGTCCAGAGGGGAATTTCTGTAATAAAATATTATATAGTATAAAAATAATTGCTAAATACGATTTTTTTTATCAACTACAACTCTTTTCTAATAGCACGGTCATTGTTTACACATAAAAGAAGTTGGTATTTGTTATCATTACTCTTCTCCGTGAGGAACTTCATATTAACATGTTTAATGCTGCCACATAGACACGGCATTAGAACCAAAGGGTCTGCTTAATACCGAGAGAGCACTAATTCGGTAATTGTCATGAAAATCATAACATGTGCCCACACGTCAAACTGTAGTTTCGTCATCAAGAAAAATAGTACATGGGAATTAAGTTTTTTGACCATTGTGCATAAATGTTTACCGAAGTGAAGTTTTTTTTATGTACATGTCGTGTATGCTTACCGTTAATCTAAACCTCTTTTATCAATGATTAGAGTCGCTACTTGCCACTCAATCAATACAATGAGCATAAGTGGTTGAAATAATAGATAATATTTGCTGAAAGATGTATGCACCTATCAAACCGTAGTAATCAGGAGCAAGTAAGGAGAAAGGCTCTGTATATCGCGCTGCTCTCATACTCTTTCTTTGTCTATTAGCCAGGCGTAGAGGTGCTATTACAGGAACTCGTCAGAATCGCCCAGTGGTTTACCTTGTTTCCTGACTGGGACAATGAACGCTGTTTTCACCATCTCCCGCCGCATTCCATCCCCCTAAACCGGGCGCTAAGGGGGTGCTTCAGTACCATATATGTCGGTACAGTGGACTAGGCTGACTTTGCCTAATGGATTGAGGGTACCGAAGTGACAGTTTCCTGGCTGCTGTTTCCGACTGATAGTACAGGATCCCTAACTATTTGGTAACGTTTAGAGCGGCTACTCCATCAACAGTTGTATAATATCGGGTTGTTTGTAGTGCCATGTGGCGCATTGAAAGGGACCCTGCACTCATCGCCGGTTGGCTTTGCTGTGGCCACAGTCCTGTGGGTGAGGACAGCTGATGGTCTACTTGTGTCGCATGTCCAGCACGCTTACTCCCTCAATCTAACCGAAACTTTTAAATTAAACAAAATGAAATGTCACCTCAAGCAAAAACTACGTTTAAGCCAGGACCAAACTCCAAGAAAATCAACCTGCCTCCTCCCTTGATGCTTGCATTTATGAAGATCCGATGGCTTAGAACTAACTTAGATGATGTTGAATAATATCTCCTTGTAAACACCTTGGATATCTCAGCATTAAGTGAAATTAAACTTCCCTCCTCCATTACCCTTTTACCACTTTAACATGCCTGGTTATATCCCACTCTGCCGAAAGGACTCGGACAGATATATGCATAGGCTTGGAGTCTATATTCGTAACGTCCTCATCCTGACTAGAGAAATAAAACTAAAAACAGACGACCAGGCCTTTATGTGTTTCAGAATAAATATGCAACATAATATTAGCTACTTGTATTTTCTCTACCGTTCTTCCTCAACCCAGAACTGTACCCTAATTTACAAAGTCTCAGGCAGCATAGATCTCTCTCTCCATACTAGCGCTGAAGTACATGTATTTGGTGACTTCAGTGTCCACCACAGTAACCCTAATTACACAGAGGCAGCTGATAGCACAACACATAGCTTCGCTATATCCCATTCCTATCTCATACGGTTACATTCCCGACACGTTTCCCAGACCAGCAATACCACCATGCCTCACTTCTTGATCTATTTCCTACAACAGTTCCCGATGATTGTACAACAAATGCCCACAGCCCCCTAGGGAATGGTAATCACACTGTGATAATGGTAAAAATCACCCTAAACTCTCGCCCCAAAACTGAAGACCGTCTACTCAAAACAACGAGGTATTATAAAAAGGCCGACTGGGAACACATCAGAAATGACCCATGGCAAAATATATTTTCGCTCCCAGCTGAACAGTGTGCAAATGAGACCACTGGATGGTTAAAAACTGCAATTGAGGCACATGTTCCCACACGGAAATTCTATAGAAACCCCTCTCTCCCCAATGGTTTACCTCTGCTTCAAAGGTAGCATGCATTTCACAGATTCAACCGGCATAAGTCTAGTTCAAACAGACAGAAGTATATAGAAGCCAGAAATAATTGTAAGAGAGTAATAGCAACAGTTAAGACAGATTACAATGAAAGCAATAGGAAACGGATTGAAGCACAGAAATTAGGATCCTGTGATTTTTGGAAAATCTACAACAGTGTAGTAAATAATGGGTAGTCACTATCAAATAATAATGAGGTTGCTTGAACAGCAACCGACAAGGCTCATCTACTTTCCAGTCGGTTTGCCTAACACTCCACACTGGACCCGGAGGACCCCCCCGACTTTCCTTTGCGGACACATGCAACACTAGACAATTTGAAAACCATCCCTTCTCAGGTGCATGGTATCATAAAAAACCCTAGACACATCAAAAGCATGTGAACCAGCTCTCATCCTGCTTGTGGTAATAAAAAATGATCTGCTGAGATTGCTCAAGTTCTCTCCAAACTTTACCATAAATGCCTTAACGAATCTTGCTTTCCCGACTGCTGAAAAACCGCTTCTATGGTACCAGTTTTCAAGAATCCTGGCGAAAGAAATGACCCACTAAATTATCGCCCCATTAGTCTCCTCCCGCTTTTCGCCAAAATATGTGAGTCCTTAGTTAATCAAGCCCTAGTCCAGCACCTAACAGCTGCTAAACTACTGACTGACAAACAATATGGATTCAGGCAAGCCCGTTCAACAGCAGATATCTTAACTGTAGTCTCTGAAGTATATGCCGTTTACTGGACAAAAACAGGGGGGATAAACCGGTAGACCTTGATATACCAAAGGCATTTGATAGGGTATGGCACGATGGTCTTCTAAGGAAAATTAGGGCATATGGAATCACTGAAAGAATACACACTACAATGAAATCTTTATTATGTAAGAGAAAAATCCAAGTTGTCCTCGACGGCCATACATCTAAACAATATGATATAAATGCGGGAGTACCCCAGGGGTCTATCCTTGGCCCTTTATTGTTCCTGATATTTATAAATGACCTCCCTGTTAAACTTGTTTCGGATATGGGTACATTTGCCGATGACACCACCCTCTATAACAGGCATGAAGGGGAAACAAATGAACACATATCTAAGGAAATGGCAGAATCACTAGAGGATTACCTCCAATCTGTAGTGGAATGGGGACAAAAATGGATGGTCACATTCAATGCTGCCAAGACTCAGCTTGTTTTCTTCAATAACCACAAGAAATATTTTCTACCACCAATAACAATGCCTAACAATACACTGCCTGAAAGTACTTCCTTTTAACTCCTCGGCCTAACGTTTACAGGGAACATGAACTGGAATATATACATTGATAGAATTACCAATGACTGCTGTAAAGAGGGTGGCCTCTCTCTACTTGCCCAGAAAAGTAATTACGCCTGAAAGTATCCTGTATATCTATAAGGCCACCATTCGCCCATGTATTGAGTATTACTGTCACTTCTGGGATGGTGCATCTCCTGCTTGCCTCTCACTCCTGGACAGGGTGCAAAAGAGAGTCGCCAACCTAATAGGTCCTGAATTGCCATGTAATCTCCAGCCTCTGTCCCATCGACGAAATGTTGCATCCATCTGCCTGTTCTACAAATACTTAGATGGTGGCTGCCCTGACGAACCGCACACCCTTGTACCTTCTCGACGTGACTACCCGAGACGGACCCGACAAGCAGCTAAGTCCCACCCTTTTACAGTAGTGATCCCTAGGTGTAAGAAAGATTTTTACTCCAATATTTTCTTCCCTATAACTGCAAGTCTTTGGAACTCCCTTCGTCGCTACTGCTTTCCCAAATATACTAATATGCAGAAGTTCAAGTTTAATGTGAACAAACCTCTTTCTACTCATTTCCCTTCATAATGCCCCCGCAAATTGTCCCCGATAGTAGCCCCTTACTTTAAAGTGCCACTTGCCTTTTTTTGTGGTGGAGATTGGATTGAATTAAAAAAAAAGTGCTTACCTTACAAATTGTAGGAATTTACATATATTTACAGGCAATGCTTAACCCGCATTAATTTGAGATTCGCACAGTATTGTCTGCGTCTCTCACGTGAAAATAAGGAAATTATAAATAGCGTATATCATAATAATTAGTAAGAATAATTGAATAAAAGCATCTTAAAAAGTACAACGAAATTAACACGATACAGTAAAAGAAAACAATACATCTTGTTACAAGTAAATCGCAGCATTGATAAAACGGCGTGTATTTCATTTTTTATTACTCCTGCACTGCACCTGCATATTTTATTTTAACTATTAGAAAATGCGATAAAATAATTGACATAATTCTTGGGGAGGGATCATATATAACTCTGTGGCGTATATCTGCACACGGAACAGCTCTAAAATTCTTGCACCAGCATTTTGAGGAAGTGTCAATCTAGAAGGAGACTATGTGTAAAAGTGTAATTTGACTGTGTTATTATATAAGTATGCTGTAGTGCATACAGTATTGTGCTCAGAGTTAGGTATTTTCGAAACAAAAACAATGATAATTTGCGAAACAGAATACAAATAATGTATTAACTCTAACTTTCGTATAACAACTTAAATATATCAAACTATTTCTTCTTTTCTTATTGTCTGAGTATGGTATTGTTATTTTACTGACTTTATTGTGTACGCTAATATTTAAAATTCTTTTTAAAAAAGTCTTTGTCAGAAATAGTTTTGTCTTCTTTTGAATAAAATATTATTAACATATGAACGTTTAATATAGATCGGGATGACTCGAGTTAGATTACATAATCGACATACACCCCCCCACATAAATATATATGTGTGTGTGTGTGTGTGTAAACAATTACTTCATGTATTCACATAAAAATCTATAACAGTTTATACATTTTTGTATTGCTTTTTAGAATAAGATTAACAATGACCAATCTTTTATCCTATATGAAATCATATGCCAATTCATCTACTTCTTTTATTCTGTGTCAAATCTCCGTAGGTAATCTTAAATTAATGTTTATGATTGATGTATGTTTATAAACCCCGAAGGCGTCTGTGTTGCTATTTCCATAACTATTTGAAATTATATATATATATATATATATATATATATATATATATATATATATATATATATATATATATATATATGCGTGTGCGGGTGTTTGTGTGTGTGCATAAATGTGAATGGGTGTGTATGATATTGTGTGTATGTGTTGACTTGAAGAGGTATGTGTGCGCTATTTTTATTCGAATCAAACTCGCACTATTCTGGAAAAAAAATTAAAATAATCATAGAATATGAAGAAAGTTTCTTGAGTTAAATGTTTATCTTGTTTTTCTGTGTATAAATATCACATGGATGTGTATATTGATTCAATAGAATCTATATATCTATATAATTATAAAACTAAAATGACCTTATAAAGAGTGTTGTAACCCGCACATCCGGTTTACGACTTCCGGTGGCGCATGTGTACATTAACATAAACCCATAACAGCGTAAGCAAATACACGCAAACTGCTACCTTTGCAGAATTTGACCTGCGGACTGAAATATTAGCGTTATTATTTATTAATTATTATTATCCATGGGAAGGGTGGGGATGTCTTGCAACTATTTTGTATTACAACTATACTGTCGCAATTTTCTTATAAAATAAATCAACTTTGACCCATTGGCAAATATAATAGTATTTCACAACGGCGATTTACCCAAGTTCTTCCTTTTTTAAAATGCATTCTCCATTTTTAATACACCTTTCTTAAACACATTCATACGATTTCTCCTACACTACCAACAGAAATAAATACTCCTAAAACTGTTGTTTTTTTTTTATAAATAAATAATCAACACAATAAAACGCATTGTTTTACTGTGTACATTGTCAGCATCCTAATTGTATTTTTTACGTGTTTAAATTGTCCAAATACCATTGTTAATAGTTTCTGCTTCGTTTTACATCGTTTATTTCCATTTTGTGTTAATTAGTTTATTGACCTTATTATTAACATGAATTTAATATTTGACCCAATGGGTTATGAATGTTTGTTTTAAATAAATTAAATAAGTTACATTTTTTCATTTTCAATTTTAAAAGCCATTCTTAACATGGGGAGAGGGTGTTAATAATTCTGTACTTTCAGCTAACAATCTCATTTAAAAAAGATATATCAAAATTTGAATTTAACTTGAAGTATTACGGTATCTGTTCATTGCGCTTTTACCTATGAGTATGGCAAACCACTTATAATTCAATGGCTGTAAGTTTTTTCTTTAAAAAAAAAGTTTTTTTTAAACAGAACGACTCATAGAAATTTATCTGTATTCTATTTTTCATTTTAATATGCTTTCATAGAAATGTTTCTGTTATGTCGCAAAAACTATTTTCTTTACGTCATAAGTGTCACGATCATACATTAATTCCATAGCTAATCTAACCCACTGACCCAAAAGGTCATGGTAGTCTAATATATATATATATATATATATATATATATATATATATATATATATATAAAGTAGTAGCGTTCGCGTGTGTATTTTCTGTGTGCACAACCACCATGTTCAACGAAATATAAAAATATAAAGGCAATATGTGTGTGCATCGCTCCTGGTCAAGAAATATCAATGTCCATGATAGGATATATCCGGCAAAGGAGACATTATATTTTATACGTAATTTGTATATAAATATTCTTCAGACCACATCTACATTGATTGAGGTACGATCATTAACATACCACATAAATTAATCTATTTAAATAATTAGCTCGATGATATTACTTATTCGACATAATAGCCCCGTTTCAACCGTGTTGTTTAAAATATAATTTAAAATTTAATATTTACTTTATTGTCATTTCAATTTATATTTGATTCATCTTATTTTATTTGAAATCTGAAAGCGTTAATTTTCAAACCAGGAAACCAAAAGGGAATAACTGATAGTTTAATTCTTTATTATTTTTATTTTTAATTCGGAGGAATGTTTTTTTCGCTTATTCTTACTTTTTAAGTGACTCTCTTTATTTGTTACTAGACTACACGTGACCCGTTTAGTCCGTATGTTATATTGGCTATGGAATTAATGTAGGTGCGAGACACTTGTGACGTAAAGAACTTATTTTTGTGACATTACAGAAAGAGTTCCGTGGAAGTATATTAAAATGAAAAAAAGGAATAAAGATACATTTCTATGTGTCGTTCTGATTATAATTGTCTGTTTTTTTATAAAACTTACAGCCATTGAATTATAAGTGGTTTAACATACTTATATGTAAATGTGCACTGAACAGATACCATAATACTTAAAGCAAAGTTGGAATTTTGACATATTTTCTAATTTAAACGCCAAAAAACAAACAAAAAAAAGAAATGGCACGCTGAAAATGTACACAGTAAATCAATACGTTTTATTGTCGCTTAAATCGCCGCTGTAAAATGCTCTTATGGTTGTGAACGGGTTCAAGTAGATTTATGTCTAAGAATATTACTTTCAAATAACTTAAATATTTTACGGAAATGAACGATGTAAAAAAGCAGAAAGTATTAGCAATTGTTTATTTGGATAGTTGATCATTTAGTAAAATATATATACAACAGTTCGATGATTATACGTATCATTTGTAATCACGTTTTGCGTTTATTTCCCATATCTTGGAGTTTTTCATTCAATAAATTTAAGATATATGCTTTTCTAAGGACGTCCGTTAGTTCGAACGAAACCGGCCCACTGATTTATGTTTATTTGTTTACGGTGTTATGGGTTTATGTGCGCAGACGCAACGAGATGTAGTATACCGGATGTCGGGCTACAGCACCCGTTATACGGTCATTTGAGCTCTATAATTATATAGATTAATTATTGGGTTATCCGTTTCTTACACTGTATTTAGTAGTTTTCTTGTGTCATAAAACTATAAGTACGCCGATATAATTCATAAGTGGTTTTTTGAAAAACTAATTCTCTAGAATACACCATTTTTCCTTATTTTCGATGATGATGTTCGGGGGAAAGAAAGGGTTATGGGGTTAGCGATAAATACGTAAATATCCTCATTTACTCGCATTCTCAGGAGGGGAGAGTTAGTCAGACACAGAGCCAATTTTCCATGTGAGCAAACTCCATTATTCCATATATTATCTGCTCATTTTTGTGTGTTTATAAAATTTAATCAGTGTTGCCCAGGATTTATTAGAATAATTATACCATAGCGAGTGGGTTTGTTTGCGAAACAGGTTTTCTTTATAATTTATTTAATATCTTAAATAAAATATGGACACTTTACGACGTGACCCAGCGTCGTTTTACCGCTAAAATAAATTAGGGTCTACATTGGGGGGGGGGTTATTCGTTTAAACAGTCTTTATAAATAATATAAAATAAGAAATTTTGAGAAAAAAAGAAAATTAACATTTTAACGTTGGGAATCACTTTTCTATATAAATTTAGGACAAAACGAGCACCCACTTTTTGGCAACAAAGCGTTCAACGAGATATGTCATCTCCGGCATTGTTTCAAGTTTGGCAAGCGATGGTGGGGGGGGGCTAAATTACATTTGAAACATGAAATAACGATAATTTAATTATTTCCTATGAGACCGTTCTGTACTTTAACCTAACAATTTTATAAACAAAACGAACCCCAAAATATGACCAATTCCATTTTTTGGGGGGGAGTTACATTAGAAATATAAAACGACGAAAATTTTCATTTAATTGTTTTTGGGATTAATTGTTGGTAGATTTATTTTCGATCGCACGGGCATTCGCAACTATTTTTATTGAAACAATAGTTTCAATGGTGGTTTAATTATTTTTTTGTGTGGGAGGAGGCAGTACACAATATCCAGAGAATAGCTTCTTCTCTTTGTAGCTCTCCTGCCGAAATATCTGGTGGAAACTGCATCACGTAATTCTTTTTTGGGGTGAGTACGTTTGCATGCTTCCATCCGTTCTTTTATATTTGTTGTGGGGATATCTACGTTGCCCATGATGAAAATGGTTAGTATACAGGTGTGCTTCAAACGCAACTTCATGACAATCCAGGCAACACCGGGTACCCATATTAGATATTATGTATGATGTAATCTGTAGACTTTAAAAAGTTATATTTTACTAACAGTAAAATTATATGAATTCAGGATATGTTCTGAAAAGGCTTTTTTTGAATATTTGATTACATGATATTAGTATCCGATGAAGTATCGTGCATATTCAAAATGTGTAAGAATCCCACCCGAAAATCTTGTAACGTGGGAAAACTGTACAATAAGTAGACAATAATTATCACAAATTAATAGACCCATAAAGAGGCCAAATGACCTATTATGGTCTTTGATACGAAAATATGTTTGGTGTGATGCTTTAATTAAGCTTATATATATCACTTAAACAATGTACAGCGCAATATCTAGTGTTAAATTTTCGCTGCAAATTACTGTCAATGATAAGCACTGTTAAAGGTATATTCTAATATTTCTGTAGTGAACAATTCACTGAACATTGTGGTCTACTTAAATGGCAATCTGATTTAGTGAGACAAGACACATTTAATTTTAGAATTCATATCGTCTCATAATACGCCCAAATCTATATTTGGGCGCACTAATGTACTGCATAATACTGCATTTCGCTTTTACTAAACTTACTTAAATTCTCAACATTGTTTTTCTTTAATTTATGAATACATGCATTATTTTCTTACTAATCAATCTTCTCCATATATCATATGCATAGATGTTGACTTTGCCAGTATAAAATTAAGCAACTCATGGTTGCAATGTAAATGTCGTCATAAAAACATATAGGGAAACTTTAGATTAATAAAGCAAAACAAATAGCGCATAATCGTGGAAAATAAAACAAATTATTTAATACATTATTCAAAATATATAGGAAGAGTTTAGATTATTGTAATAATCTAATAAATACGCGAATGCAATTTAATGTTCGTAAGTTCGATATAATTCGTAAGTTCGATATAATCGTACACCTGTTTATTAGTAAACATTTCCAGATCGCTGATTTGCAATTCAACACTTGGTTTGCTTTTAATTTACTTTGATGAAGCCGCTGTGTCGAACTGTAAATTCAAGATAATATATATATATATATATATATATATATATATATATATATATATATATATATATATATATATATATATATATATATATATATTCTTAGCTTTCTATTGCGGTATTCTGAAACGTTCTTCAAATACTGAACGTGTATTAAAAGTTTTACAAATTTTCTAGTGATATACCTCCCCTTCAATAAATTATATTTTGAAGCTAAATTGACAAGGATACTTGGATTAGTGAATTAGATTTTGAACAAATGTTATCCAATACTACTACGTTATCGCCGGAACTTCAGCAAAAGCTTATATTCCTAAGCACGATATCAATATAAAATACATAAAAGACATAACTACGTAGAGAGGACTATTGGAAGGCTATTTACTCGTAAGCATAGTAAATAAGAAAAAAAGTTTTGCTAACCGGGAACATATACATTAGGTTTAATGTTCAAATTAACGGCGTTTATTTTTTATTTTAATAATCAATTTACATGCGAGCATTATTGAAATACCATTTCTTATTGAACAACTTACAAACTCGCAAATATCTTGTAATATATGTTAAGATATTATGTGGATTTTAAAAGTTCATTTTTAGACAGGTCATTTATATTTTCATTTAAAAACATCAATTCAGTTTCTATTTAGTTTGTGAATTTCTGCACCATAACATGCACGTGGAAAAACTTGAGCGAAAAGGCACTAGCGTTTTCTTTAAGTGTAAATCATATCTAACGCACGACACCAAGCACTTCATACAAAGTTAAACACAAAATCATCGAATGCAATTATCTTAAAGTCCTAATGAAAAATACCTCATGCGAAAAAGAATATCAGAACTATACAGAGGAACATCATCAGTTATTGTTATTAAAGCTGTTGGGCAAATGTCTGCACTCCATATTGAAGTATTCTAATTTTTCAATAATATTTTTACGCCCCCTCTTCCTGAAATGCATTAAGTATGCTCGCAATCGATGAAATAACAAACAACATTTTATTAGCATAATTAGTAACATTCAGGTAGAGAGTTCGGCTAGCATATATTATTCGACAATCATCTGTTCGCATCTATGCAACCGTTCAAACTGTCTTTAGAAAATAAAATTGCATTGCTGATGAAATTAGTATTGATTAACTATCCTCTGCTATCGAGCATTTAATAAGGTGTTCTGAAACTAGTTTATATTGTAAAACATGGATTAGCGCTCGTGTCACATCTAATGTAAAACTTCATGCCTCATTACAATTGAAATGGATGACTAATTTCTTTATCAAAGCCCGTGTTTAGTAAATAATAATAGACTCTAATAATCGACTTTCACTCTTAACTGAGCTTAGAAAAGCCTTACCTTGTTTAATGCTGTAGCGCAGGCAACTTACCGGATCATATTATCATACTGATAGTATCACATTGGTGATAGCTATTAGCCTTAATATTGGCTATACGAATTATTTTCTTCGTTCTATATTGTTTCATTTCCAGAAAAGAAAAGGAGGTAGCAGCGCTCTATCAAATAGCATTGTTGTTGTACATTAATCTATATCAGTTTTAGTACATCGTTCTATATGATTTCGAAACACAACCAGCTATGTTAATAATATATTAGTTAGACATGTTTGTTTTAGTATAAGTAAATACAATACGTCTGAAGTAATTTTAATTGATTAGTCAAATCAGCAAATATTACACAATGCCTTCTAATAGAATTCCTTTTATTACTTTAGCATACTTAGTGGGTTCTGACTCTAATACGGTCTTTGCAGTAATCGAGTAATTTATAATTAAACACTAAATATAATCAGTCAAATGTAATACATTATTCATAGTTGCTTAAGTAGATGAACTGCACTTAAATATCTGCGAATGTGTGTATATATGCTGACATGTGTGTATTCTGCTACAGGCAATCTATGATAAGCTGCTGTGCGTTTTGTCGCATAAACCCTCCTTAATACTTCTATCGACATTTTTTCTTTCATATATGTTATATTTTCTTTCAATCCACTTATGTAGATTACTGAAACATTGTATCCATGATTTTTTCCAGGAAGTTATATTTCATTCTCAACTTAATCTACCAAATTACTACATTGACATAACGGTTATCGGTAGATAAACGTAAGTAAGCGATGTAGGGACTGACCATTATCAAATGGGTAAGCATTTGTAAAAATATCATTGTATGCATTCGAATAAGCAGTAAATAAACGATTTACAACGAGAAACGCCCCTTTCCTGTACCATTTCAGGAAAACCGTAGGAAAATACAGTATCTATTATTACGCCTTGGAGGGTTACTATATATATATATATATATATATATATATATATATATATATATATATATATATATATATATATATATATATATATATATATATATATATATACTAGTGAAAACAAAGGGATGTAGAGTCTATCTGATATACGTAATGGTAAGCTGCAAACTAATATAAACAAGAGTATTTGTATATAGATAATGTAATCACAACCGAATAAAACAGCTCAGTATGCAATAGAGATTAGAGCTGTTATAAGAGAAAGAAAATTAAAGCTGTAAGTTGAACTTTAAACTCAAAATTTATTGTTCGACCGAATACTTCAAAAACACAATTTACAAACTCCTTATTCCACAGAGTTAGTCTTGAACTTCATTAAATATAGTAGCAAGAAAAAAAGAGGCAACGCGGATTTACACGGTATTGACTAAGTGGGGCAGTTAGGAAACATACACACAGGAACACACACACACACACACACACATATATATATATATATATATATATATATATATATATATATATATATATATATATATAGTTTGTGGGTGTGTGTGTGTTCCCGAGGTTGCCCGGTCGTAAAATACGCTTTATTAGCATTTGAAATATATTATAATAGATTCAATTCTCTGATGATTATTCCGCAAAATTTTAAAGTTAAAATTGAAATAGACGGAAAGACAGTCACACATAAAGGGTTTACTATATAATTAGAATAAATCGATATCCTGTATTGCCAATTTTATTCTATTTATTTTAAATGATTTTATCCTAATTTACGTAATGGTCAACAAAATATGCAATCACTTGAGTCGCCTAGAGCTACTCTACGGCTTTTCAATTTATTTTAATATTACGACATACAATGTGTTCCAGACGGATTTAATGTTTTGGAATTAAAATAAAACGATGAATATTGTTCAATAATTAACGTATTGCAGTAGTCTGGGTTTAACTTGTGATGCATTCTTTGTAGTGTATGAACTTAATCAAGAATTTCCAATGCAAAAAGTACATTTTGATTACCTTAATACTGACATAAAAGTTAATGAGCTTAAAATATATAAGAGTTTAACATATTTATTTAATGTGTCTTAGTGATTTTCATGATTTTCTCGTCAATATAGTTGTAGTATAACTCTTTTTAACTCTCTCATTAGCAATATTACATTTGGAAAAGTATAAATCGATATATCCTGTAAAATGTGTTCAATTTAAAAGTATAATATAAGAAAATATAATAAGATTGGTTTCTCTGCTCAAATTCGAACGTCTGTAGTCGGTGTGTACTTGTTTTACAAATAAATTAAAAAAAAACCTTCAAGGGGTGCGTCGTTCGTACTTATGGAACTTGGGTTACACAGTATATCTACAAACATGCACCATAAAAAGGAGGAATCCATTATATACCAGGGTCCACACGACACATTTCCTTTATATTATCCGTACGTATATATGTATTAATTGTATCAAATCATCATTGATATTCATTGAATGACCTCTACATATACCAAAAAAGATGGTCGATATTATTTCTTTTTTTTTTGTCTGACTAATAAATTCTCGTGGGAAATTAATTGGCTTACGTGCAGAGATAAAAAAAAGTCACCAGATCGCCGAGTTTTGCCTTCTCGCTTGTTTCCACTTCAAACTTGTCGCTGTAATGATGGAAGAGACGACACAAAATGATGCCGCGATGACAGCGAAGGAAATATTAGACAGAACTAATAAAAAAGGAAAATAAATCCAGAATGATATTATGAGGAAGCATTAAACATAACACACACATATAAACACATTTATAAACACACACACACACACATCTCTCTCTCAATATATACATATATATATATATATATATATATATATATATATATGTATATAGGTATGATTATAGGTATATTTCTGAATATATATATATATACATATATATATATATATAAATATATATATATATATGTATATATATATATATATATATATATATAACAAAAAGAAAAGAATATCAAATACTTCATTCTAGTCTAATCATAAGGAAACACACGCGCAATTCGAGTATATAATAATCACGTATATGATTATTCATAGATTCACTAATTAAAAATATTGGCTTGAACAATTGTTAATCGTTTTATTTTATTTTAATACGTATTCATCTCACAGTAATATTGTTACATATTTGAAATAATGTTTAACTTACACCTTTTGATATTAATTAATTATTATTATTAATAATAAAAATAATCATAATAATAATTTGTAATAATTATAATAATTATTGATACTAATACAAAAAAATAATGATTTTTAAAAAATATTAGTAATAACGGATATATAACAAAATATCATAATAATAATAATAATAATAATAATAATAATAATAATAATAATGGGAAATAAAAGAATAATAATAAGAAGAATGTCAAATGAATTTCAATTGTAAGCTGTTAAAGTGGGAACGCGCTCTTATCAACCTCTCAAATAGACTTTAATCACATTCCAATCTAACCTTTAAAACAATCCAGTCTGGCGTTCTGTCATGGTTATTCATTAAACCCGCCGTATCGTTTTTACTGACAGCAGCAATATAGTCAGGCAGGTAATTGGTGCCTTGAAACTAGTATATTTGGGCGGATTATCATTCCGGCAAATTAACTATCTTAAAAGAAAACTTATATCTTCAAGAACTGCTGTTTGGAGACGGTTTCTCTTAAAAAAGACCAAACAAAACAAAACATTTATAAAAATAATACAATAAAAATATTGAGAAAAACAGGTTAAAATAAACAAACTCACGCTGGAGAGTCCAAGAATAGCAGGTCGTTATTATGCTACAGCAAGAATAAAATACAATATATCGATAAACAAGGTAATCATTGGCTGCTTCTTCAGAAGCATTATTACTGAGGAAAATTCAAATCATTTGATAAAATAAAGAAAACACATGCATAGAGAATGTCAGAAACTGGAAACGTTTAATCCACCAAAAAAAACTAGGTGTATGATAACACAAGAAGTATAAATGGAAAGTATATTTATCAGAATAAGCGTGGCCACCTGTAAAAGAGAGGTGGGTGCAAGAGTAATCAGAAATATCGGGGAAAATCGAATGAGCGTACAGATTATTGAGAAAAAAAGAAAATGGTGTTGAAGATGTGGATTGAGCGGCAGTGAATTCAGTGACAGCGTAGAAAGAGATAATTGATAATAATTGAAAACTGATTTTGATGTGCTGGAAGAACATGAAGAAGTGAGATAAATTGTTAAATTGTTATGTTGAACGAAATGACGTTATGCAATAAAATTTCAGAAAGGATACAGCAGAGAAATTAGGAGACAAAGAAAACAAACATGGGTGTGTGAAATAAATGACGATTAGAAAAATAAATTCCATGATAGAAACAATAAAATTGTCGTCCTAGAAAAGAAAACATGATTTTATTTTCGTTTGATGAAACTTGCTTTATTTCTCCATTGCATCCCATCTACTATTTCGCCAGTTGCGTCCAAATACCACAAGCAATAGGAACCTTCTCTCATGTCTGAAAGTGATATTATTTTAATCAAACGATATGGGAGATTGTCCGCTGTAAAACCACTGCTGCCTATCGATCGAAGTTAAAACAAAAACGCCATTGCCAGCAGTATAAAATGCAAACCTGAACATTTCAATGCTTCAATGCTTCAAAGAGTTCGGCTACGATTATAGTCTTCAGTGTGGTTTCAACTGAATGCCACACAATGCCACCCCACATCTTCAAGGTCAGCTTTAAAGTAAACACTAAATTGTACCTGGATGTGCTGAAGAATGTGGTGATCCCTTGTTCAATCAAGTGTCTGCCGTCAGACCTGGGTGTGGCATCAGGTGTCGGCGCCAGTCCACTAGTATAAAGACACCCGGGATTGGTTTCAGAAAGAGTGCTACGAATTTGTACCTTTCTCTAACTATCCCTCTACTCCCCCGACCTTAATCTATTCAACAAATTCGTTGGGACATACGTCAGGGATATTACCAACATTGCATCCCACAACTACAAAGCTAGCCTGATCGCTGCTATCCGCTGTGTATTCGACGAGCTCCTGGATTTGCGGCTGGATAAAGAATGCTCCCAGTTCCGATCCTAGACTGAGCCGGTGATTGACGGCTGTTTTGATTAGAGAAAATATCGGATCGAAGAAATGGCGTGCCAGCAAAGACATTAACTATGATGGAAACGGTTACTATAAGATTATATAAAAAATGAGATTGAATGTAAACTTGAGTGTTTAAAAGACAATTGGTTTCTGTAAAGACACAGAAACTATAACAACTGGATTAAAAGAATAGAATAACGAGAAAGGGAAACACATTATTAGAGAAGGAAATAAATTAAAGAATGGTAGCACAAAGTGCAACGTGTGAAGGGAAGCAAAGTGAGAATTTAACTATTTGTTTATATTGGATCAGACAGAATCTCTACAAAGGAATTAATAAAATCTGAATATGATTTAATGAAATACCAGATTAAGAACAACGCACGGAATTTTCGTGTGATATTTCGAATGCTAAAATGAACATAACTAATTTGTTTTTGGCAGAATAATTAAAAAAAATGAACTCGAAAGTTTACGAAACTTACCAGTGGAATATATGTAATTAAAAGGAAGGTACCCCAAACATTTTCAAAAATGCTAAATCGGGAATCACAGTGACCAGATGTTTTTTAAGAATATTCAATAAAAACAAATATTAAGAGAATTATATAAATGAATACTACGGTGTTAAGTAAAGATTGAATGAGAAAAATACAATATATTTAGTAAACACATAAGCAGTCTATATATTTCTGAATAGGCCGTGTAATATAGAATATGTAGTGCTGCAAAGTAAACAGTGTTTTACATTTTGTCTGTATGCCCGAATTAAACCCAGAAGGAATATAAAAAAATATGGCACACCAGTGTTGCAAAAGTGATCCATTGGAAATTGGGGGAATAATTAGGATTTTAAAGATCAGACTAGTGGTACATACAATTTGAAAAGGTCCTAGAATCGGAGAAATGCAATATTCTATGGATTTTCCCGATACAGACAGATAAACCACTGGCGTATACTAGACAGGACATCACTGTAGTTTAGAATACAAGAAAAAGTGCCTTCTGGTTTACCCTGTCGTAGGGCAAGAGAAACTACCTTCCCCTTTCCCTCACTCCGCTGTTTCATACGACAAAACAGAGATGTGACATTCCAGCTTGAGAGAGAGAGAGAGAACGAAGAATATAAGAGAGGACGAATAAAATACAAACTGAAATCAAGGTCAGTTGACCAGCTTATGCCCCTTTTCCCCAACATTCTCGTTGTTAAACGAAATATACAACAAACTTAATCTTTTGTGAATAAAAGCTAAATGAGTGTCCTTTTCTTTTAGACGGAATACATTCACATACAATCATCGAACTTTTAACTAAGTTTGATTTGTAAAAACTTCGTCTGGAATTAATCACCTCCATTTATTCATTTCCCGAGAGCGATGTCACTAGTAAGACCCTGTTACCATAAAGAAAGCGCCTCTGGGCCAAAAAATCTTCAGCCGGATGGTAGCCTCTTCCCTACACGACCCCCACTTTTTATTTTTTGCAGGTTTTGGGTTCTCTTTTCCGGCTGACTTAAGCAGCTGGCCGAGTTACGTAGGGTGTGGTTGCGAGTCAAATCCAATGGAATAAAGTCTAGCTAATATCGGCGGGTCTAGCTCCGGAAAGAGGAAGAGGAGAGTAGCTGGTCCAGGTTCCAGTGCAGCAATACCTAGCCTAAGGTCCGGTCCTCAGAGGGGGCCTTAGCGGTGAAATATGAGCCTGGACCAGGGTCCACAAGTATTCCACCCACTCCTTGCCGTCCCGCCTCCGCTACTCTGCCTAGTCCGGGTTCTGCCGCCCGTGTCTCTTACTCGCTCGTCGGAACAGGCCCCGTAAAGAGCCACACCCTTAAGACCAGTACAAGTGCTGTCCCTCGCACGTTAGAAGCAGAGTTTCGACCCTTAGGCTACTCTGATAATTTCAGTGTTGCCCTCTTTAGCAGCTGTAGGACTAGGCCAGCTGGGAGAGGTGATTCGGTTCGGTGGGAGAGACCCAGGGCTTCAAATGTCAGCCCCCCGACCCAGAGAATGAACGTACTCCCAGGGCTGGGCTTGAAACATTCGGGTTCTCTCGAATTCTCGCATTTGAGAACCACCGGCCCGGACCAGGCAATCAAGGATGCGGTGCCCGACGACCGGGAGCAGGATTTCAACAATATCATAAGCCTTGACCTAGAGTTCTTGCAGACCATGAAAAGGGATATAGAGCAGCAGCAGCGGGAGCAGCAGCAAATATGACAGTTGTGATGACAATATTAGGACCAGGACATTAGCCCAGGCGGGAGTTAGATGATCGCACTCCAAGAAAAGGAAGGCGGGGACCGCTCACCCCGAACGCAAGAATGGCGCAGTTTGTGACACTGTGACGTCATCAGTTGAGAAGCCATCTGATTGGCCGTCGCTTCCGGGAACCAAGGATTCCCTGTATAACACGATTCCTCCTGGACAACTAACGTCGCCGCCATCCTGTTGGACCCCCCCTCAAACACGCCGGTTCGACAGGCAACAAAAGAATGACTTAGGGGCCCCAGTCTCAGTTGGCACCTGAAGACTACCGTCAGCTATACTACACAATGTATAAGGATTGACGGTAGGCAACATCATCAAGCCATTGCCAACTACAGTAGCCAGACTAGAGAGAAGAATAATATGTCTAGTCACTAGTGACATAAAGAAGAAATCGCTAACTGTGTCTCGAAGGAAGTACTGGCTCAGATACTGGGAGAGCTTAGTATCCCAGCAACGTACATGTGTAGAAGAGCATACGGGGCGTGGGATCTTCTTTTGCCCACGGAAGAAGACGCAGTGAGATTGTCCAGGACCAAATTCAGTGGGGTCAGTTGCGCCTCAAACCAGAGTATCTGAGTAAGAGACACACCAACGTCGCCATTCTATGCGTCCCCTGATATATCAACTCAAAGCAGCTCGAGGCTGTGATGAGCCAGTATGGGGACGTCGAAGCCGTGATGCCAGTGCGTGGTCCCGTAATGTGTTGTTGGGGACTACCAACTAAAAATGAGAGTAGACCACGCCGGTTTCGATAAAATTCCCGCTTTACTCAGATGCGAGACTTGGACAATGAGTGTCATTGTTGAAGGTCGGCAGTCAAGCGGTTGACAATGCTTGAAGCAGGAGCATATGATAAAGGAATGTCCCCAGAAATTTCCCACGGGCGCCCCTGCTGCCACTAAAACTACGGAAACTACTGATACAGTGGCACCAGCAACCCTTGAAAATCCAGACGGGGGGCACAGAACAAAGCCAGGACTGGAACAAAGTCGTAGCAAGAAAATCAGCAAAGACCCCCTCCAAACCAAAAGAGCAGCCCCCGCAAGAACAACGTAAGCAGGCTCCCTCAGGGTCGTCACGTGGCTCATCCACCAAGAGCACAGAGCCGCAATACACGAACAAGAAAAATGATCTGCAGTCGGCGTCCTTGAAAAGGAAAATCCGGTCTCCTCATCAGATTCTGAAGGGGAGCAAGTAGTCAGCAGCAGTCCGGCAGTTGTTGTGGAACTCCAAAAACAAAACCTGAAGAAGGCCAAAACAACCAAGCAGGCTGGGTCCCGTTCCCTATCCCCCATGCATCTAGAGAAGACTGTCTCTACGGTTAAGCCTCCCGAATTCCAGACACCCCCTGCTGAACCGAAATCCCCACCCCTATTTTATTCAACCCCAGCTGGCTCCCGATCGCTATCAAGAGAAAGGTCAGCATCAACAACTAGCCGCAGAGCGGCGTCAACCTGTCCTGTAAGGAGAGAAAAGATCCGGAAGTTTCCCTTCCTCCCCGGAGACCGGATCCGGTAGATAAATCCTCACCACGCAGGTGACAAAATCACGCCCAGGCAGAGGGGACTCAAGCCTCTCCAAAATATATCGACTGCGAATCCTACTCCTTTTAAAAACGCTCCCCCATTTGGGCGTCACACGAGATTGGGACGCACCAAGGCCATGTGGAGCATGATAGAGGCGGGGAAACCAACAATCAAATGTGTAAAGTTGGTGGAGGAGGGGCGCGGATCTCTCAAACATTCGGCGAATAGGTGTGAGGGGAATATCCCACTATAAGTCCACCCTTAGTTATATAGCGCCATAAAGTTAAATTTCCCGCTGGATGGCAGGGGAATTGCGCGAGACAGACGAGTCACGTCCGAGTTGCTTTCGGGTAACCTCGCCTGATCTTGGTTGACTGTGAATAGGCATAATCGCTACGCACTTGAACCTTGTTAGGTTGAACGTAAGGGGTATGAAGTGACGAAGCAAAGCCGCTAGCGTACTGAGGGACCTCATGTCCATGAACATAGATGTGGCCGCGCCGCAAGAAACACTTCGCTTCGGTTGACGATCATTGGGTGCTGGAGGGACATTACAACATTTTTTCAGCATTCGGTTACCGACATAGTAGGGGGTTGACTTGCTAGTTATACGCACTCTTTTTGAAGCGGTTAGTGTTGTACACGCGGATGCTGATGGCAGACTGGCCTTGACCGATATTGCCGTTGAGAATAGATCGTTTCGAATCGTCACGGTTTATGCGCCTAATATCTCATGGGAGCGGGTTTCCTATTTTCGGCGTTTGGAAGTGTTTCTCGGGGGCTCGGACAGGTTAGTCCTAATGGTATATTGAAATGTCATCCTTGATCCCAGGGTAGATAAGGTAGGCAGGACTAGAGGGACGAATGCGTGTGATACCAGCCTGTCTGGTCTGATGGCTTCGTGCCATCTGGTCGATAGGTTTCGGGTAGATAATCCGGGGCGTAATGATGTGGACGTGGCTCTCTAATAAGCCCTCCAGTCCGAGTACTTACTTGGATCGGTTGTTTGTTAGAAGAGGAACCATTAATTACACTACCTGCCCCTCTTTCCACTGGTTAGGTCTCTCCGGCCACAAACTAATTGTGTCCCGGATCAACTTTGATTGGAAGCACAAACTGGCCGGGTACAGGAAGTTGAAGATGGTCGACTTCTGGGAAAAGCTGGCTGGTTCAAGAAGGGGCTAATGGGGGCGATAACCGGGAATAAGTGGTGGGTAAGTGCCAAATCTTGCATTAGAAATCTCTCTGTAAAATACGGTCAACGTCTCGCTCTAAATAAGGCCGAGGCAGAGAAGCGTCTAGAAGATAGGTTGGCCCGGGGGTGGCGAGGGGGGCACCCAACAGATAAACCTAGCTAAGGGGGACCTGAACCTTTCAGGTAGCGAGCGGTATCAGGGCCAGATAACAAGGGCTAGGTTATGTAAGGTGTCCAACGAAGTCGTGAATATAGACACTTCGGAGCGCCGAGCTTACCTCGGGCGCAAATCAGTTAATCACATTAGAGAAATCCAGAGCCCGGAAGGGCGCTCGTTAGTATCGTCTCGGGAGATTTGCGAACGGTTTCGGGTTCACTCTGAAAAGCGCTTCGCACAGTTGTCATTGCCCCGCTTCCAGGAGTTTTACAACTATTTGGCAGTCTCGCCCTGCCTGGAGGTGGCCCGAGCATCTAGATGTGATGGTCGGGTTGCAGAGTGTGAGGTAATTGCTGTGTTGAAGCAGGTGAGATACGACAAATCACTCGGACTCGATGGTCTGCCCTATAAATTGTACTTGAACTGTCGCACATATTCCCATTCTGGCGCACATGTTAAACTCCTGGTTTGACACGGGATCAGGGTTACCAAGGGAGTGTGCAAGCTTCTTCAGAAGAAGGACGGGTGTGATGGAGGGCTAGATGATTACAGACCCATCACGCTCTTAAATGCAGACTTGGAATTTTTTACCATAGTTCTTGCGAATCGTTCGCTGTTTTCCGGTCGGTGCGGCAGGCGTGTCCGTTACCTCCCCTCTTATACGTCCTCGTATTAGAACCTATCCTGCGCAAGCTGAGGAGTAGGGTGACTGGACTGGCCCTACGCGCAATTGAATTCCCTGACGGTGCGCGGGCCAGGGTCTCTGTATTGGCCGATATGTCACCGTGTGCGTGTCGAGCCATTATGACATTCTCGCGGTGATTAAGGAACTCAAACGGTACAAATAAGTAACAGGAGCAGTTGTCAATCTTGGCTAGTCCGTTGGCTTGAGGTTGACCCCCTTGCAAGGCTCGTTAGCACTTCCGGGCTCTTTGGCTGGACGGACGGCCCGGGTCGCATACTTGGAGTTTGGTTCTGACCGGATTTACAGCTCGACAAAAACTGGTCGGAGGTACAGGCAAAGGTCGGAGCGTTGGCGAGGACTTGGCCTCAGAGGGGGTTATCCCTCAAAGAAAGAGCGGAAGTGTGTACTACATACGTCGTTCCGCTCGTCTTTTATACCATGGTTGGACTTCCCCTGCCTGCTGGTCGTCTTGTGGCTTTGACTTAGTTGCTCTTGTCAATTTTGTAGAATGGGCGTCAGCCACTCGTCCGTAGACAGGTCTGTACTCAACGTCCGATTAATGGGGGCTGGGGATGCCAGATTTGATGAGGCGTTCCTGAGTAGAACTCTGGTAGAAAAATCTGCGTGGGGTACTGCGGTCGGTAGAGCGTTTCCCGACCTCATCCCCGATCACTAGGTCGAAGATAGACGTAGACCGAGAAAACAAACGCAGTTTTATGACGAATGCAGAGGGGCGCTCAGAGTAGTGCCGTGGTCCAGTGACCTCGCCCAGCTAAGAAGGGAATTTTAAAGGGAGTTAGTGGAGAGAGCCGCATCGCACCCACTATGGAAACCGGCTAGGGGGCCAAGAGTCCCCGAATTTGGAGATCAAAATACTGCCGAAGGATCTCATTCAGCAGCATCAGTAGTAGCAGCAACTCCAGAACCACCACTGCAGCCGCAGGAGCAGCAATTCAAAGAGCACTTTTCAGGGCTAGGTTCCTACGAAAGACCTTCCCCTTTATTTTACTGCCATCACCTCCTGCAACTTCCAGCGAGCCTGCAGCCTCAATCTCCTGCAACTTCCAGCGATCCTGAATACTTTAGCCTCCTGCACCTCCTGCCTGCAGCCTCAGCTTCCTGCACCTCCTGTTTGCAAGCTAAGCTTACTGCCCTTCCTGCCTGCACCGTTTATTTTCCTGCACCTCCTGCCTGCAGCTTCAGTTTCCTGTATCTCCTGCCTGAAATACTCAGCCTTCCTCCGGTGCAGCTCGGTTATGCTTGCAGTCTGCAGCCTCCCTGTTCCAGTCCCGGGCGCTATTTCTAGACTGCTCCAGTGTCTCGGCCCCGGTTCCTGAACGATCCAGGCCAGGACTGGGACTCTAGATCGCCCTAACATCTAGGTTCTCGTTCCTGATTCCTGATCCAGACTTCCAGTACGGTCAGCTTACTGCTCCAGATCTGATAAACACCTCGACCATTCCAACGTCCAGCCGACCAGTTCCTACCATATTTATTTCTGACAAATAAAAAGGCGATCTTTCGTCCTTTAAACGAATATCCTGTGGCTGTCATTCTTCTTTGCATACTCACCGTTTTTCTACGTGTGCCGATCTTGTTAACCGATTGTCTCCGCAACAGCCTGTCTTGATTTTCTGACACTCACATCGAGTAGAGGTAAGAGGAAAATTGCACTAATTATTCCGACTTGAAATATGAGATTTCAAAGATTTGGAAATTGAACAAGTTGAGGTAGTCTCTGTTGTAGTGGGGGCATTACGATCGGTTACGAAAGACTTTGACAAAGTTGGATTTGGGAATAACAGCAGAAATTTTGGAGAACTTTGTTTACTTCGAACAGCCAGAATTATTCGGAAAATATTGAGAAAATAGGGTAGCTGCAATAACTAACACTACTGGGTGAAGTTTGCTATTGCAGTTCAACACCCCAGAAAAACATCAATCTTGTGAACTGAAATAATAATATTAATAATAATAATAATAATAATAATAATAATAATAATAATAATAATAAAAATAACGATGATAATAATAATAATAATATTAATAATACTAAGTATAATAATAATGATAATAACAATAATGATAATAATAATAATAATAATGATTATGATAATAGTAATGATGATGATAATATTAATGCTAATTGTTATGATAATGACAATAATAATAATAATAATAATAATAATAATAATAATAATAATAATAATAATAATAATAATAATAATACTCGCCAGTATAAAAATGAATTACGTTTGTTATAAAATGGTTAAAAAAAAAACTGCCTTAGTTAATCAGGTTTCGGCGAAAATCAAAGTTAAATTAATTGAACATGTAATGCTACGTGTCTTAGCAATAATGGATATGCGTAATATTATGCGTAACTGAAATTAGTATGTCCATTTAATAGTGTGTAATTTCCTGAGAATTTTGTTTATATTTTTCTAAACAGATTTATGAATAACCAGAAAATTTCCGTAAGAGTTTTTCATATATTTACAATTAAATCTGGATGCCTTCATACATATTACAATCGGTAGTTAGTTATAATCTTAATAGCATTTTGTCATTCATGCAACCATACATTGTTGTCTTAATTTCGCTATGTTTGATACATAATATAGTAATTTTAAGAATAATTAGAATGAATACTAAAATGTGTTAGATGTTTAAAACTTACTCAACAGAAAGAAATTGATAAATGAAGAGAAGTACATAGTTTCTTTTTCTTACCGGTTTTAATCAATCTATAGACTTAGGGACTTATACTTGTTTAAGGTCTGACCAAATTAGAAATTCAAAATGGAGATGGATTGGCACTTTTCTAACTTGCCAAAATTGCTTAAACCTGCTTCAATAGATATAGTAAAGTTACGTGTATGTATGCAAATAAACACCTTTAGCGGTTTTTTCTTTATAAAATACGTAATAGTATATACTCATAAGTTAAAGATACTCTTTTCTTATTTTGATATTAACGATTTTGCTATCATAATAAGAATAAATAATCTTTATCTCATGAGTATTTATGATTTCGTATCATATATTTTTACATAGAAGTCACCCCTTATCAAGATCCACTCACTCGAGGAAAACTGTTATAGAGTGTACAGTAGTCAGTCGGATGATATTGTACTAATCGTTTGTAAAAAATTGGTAAATTGGGTTATTTAAAGGGCAGACAATCAAGAATTCATTTCTGTTGGACTTGAAGGCAATCAAATTTCAGTCAGCTGGGAAGCAGACAAATAAAAAATAGTTTTACACGCGTGCAGTTCTAAGAAAGACGATTTATTCATGGAATCTATGTGTTGATAGATAAAGAGTGGGGGAATTTATTGACAGTAGCTTCAGCGAAACCGGTGATTTTCCTGTAAAGATTAGCAAAAGGGGGCCAGAGATTGGATCTCAGACGAGCACCTTCCATGGAAACAACACTAACATAAAGACAGACTCGCAAGTCTCTTTTGTGAGAAAGAGGTTGTAGGGAAGAGAAAAGAGCGTCCACACAAAGCTATGAAGTCTATTTTGAACTGTCAAGGCAGGATAAGCTATTTCTATCAGCACATGTCCAAATGTAGCAAGAGTACCCGATCTTCGGACGTACTTGCTTTTATATAGATAGAGAATTGCATCAGCAGTGAAATATCTACTAGAGCAGTAGAAGGATCTCACAAATGTTCCAGTTACCTTGGTAACAGATGTGATGTATGTGTTCCCTTTCAGATCAGGAGTAAAGGTCAACCCAGAACATTGTCAAAACATACAACCTCCCTAGGTCGAGTGGCATTAATTTCAGTTGATTCCAAAGGATGATCAGAGCGTTGATAATGAAAAGATAGGAGCTTTGTTTTAGATGCATTAATAGTAACCAGCCACATCATTCCCAATTGTACCACGCGAAAATCTTATGTTTTTTGATTGATTAGCTATAATATATCTTTTGTCATATACTGTCGGATATATTTGAAAAATATACAGAAAATTAGCAGTAGATACACCACTTTTAAAGGGAATTACATATTGTGTCAGAAAAGTTATCGATTAACTTATTTTAATCAAATCTGGAGTAATATTTTACATTCTTCTGATAATAATTCATAGAAACACTCTAGCAAAGCAGGTATTGACTTATTGACGTTAAATTTGAACTCAACTCCAACTCCCACTCCAACGCTAACTCCACTCCAACTCCAACTCCAACTCCAACTCCAAATCTAAATCTAAATTCATATCCAACTGTTCTCTTCTCTTTGCATTTTCCACACTCACACCCAAAGGAAAGAAGACGGCTCTTTTATAGAG
The DNA here is from genome assembly GCF_053919585.1 of Euprymna scolopes. Taxonomy (NCBI): domain Eukaryota; kingdom Metazoa; phylum Mollusca; class Cephalopoda; order Sepiida; family Sepiolidae; genus Euprymna; species Euprymna scolopes. The sequence goes on from NC_136501.1 coordinate 70,228,007, forward strand.
AGACCCAACCACAACTCATTTGCATACCCCATCTCCTCACATCACGTGATCATCAGTCCATAAATACTCGGGGGCGGCCATTTTAATTTTCTCTTTTTTTTTCTTTCCTAACACGAGCCGCACGATGCATGAGGTAAGGTTCATTACTTTTAACCACACTTATTTAACTTTCGTATATAATATGTAGATCTAATTTGGTGCTGTTTATATGAAAGTGTCCGAGTGATGACTTAACTAGTTGGATTTGAATATCAACCTTTCTAACGTAAAACAAAACGTTTACAAAGAGACAACGAACATATTTCCATACGTGTATTGTTTTCAAGAATAATATAACTAAATACGCGTACGCAGCAAATACATTGTAGAGCAACGATATGTTCTATTTAGATTATTATAACAACAAAACAGCAAACATAACTATGTTATCTTATTATTTAAAAGTTAGAATTAATGTACACAGATGTCATCATTCGTCTTCGATAATAGAGGAAATGTTGTATAATATATTCCCATAATTACTATAAAGATAATGTAAATAATTTCAATAAACTTCGAAAGATATGAACATCTAATTGGATAATTTAAACAATGCAAATATTGTTAAAAGATCAGAGAGACATGAATAAAACCAGAGTTCTGTTTTGATTGTTCATCAATCAGAATAAATAAGGAATAAAGTCAGTCACATTGATCACAGCACAATATATATCAGTTGTTTGAAATGATTTATTAAATATCCAATAATTCAAATAATTAAAAGACAGGAACAATGCAAGTAATGGTTAGAACGAAATAATATTGAACATCGACAATAAAGCTTGATGAAATGGCATCATACTGTCTTCAAAGTTTTTACTCGAATTCATTATGGACACATAGGTATTAAATAATATACATATAGGATAAGATATGAGAAATAGTATTCAACGGATCACAGTGTACTTGATATAAACATATGTATACAGAGATGTATATATATATATATATATATATATATATATATATATATATATGTATATTTGATATTGACACACCAGACATGCAGAGCCAAAGATAACATCTACCATGGTTAAACAAAAGTTGGACAGAGTCCAGAATAAAAAAAATCTAGATGTGAAAACTTATCTATTTTCTGGCTTACAAAACCTACACCACTCCATATTCCTTATCGTAATTGCTTAACTAGACTGTTGAAAAATGAGGAAGCCACAGTAGCATAGTTATTAAAAGTTATCCTACCCACATACCATAAACGGTTCATACACAACGCCCTAGCAAGTACAGGCCAATGTGCTGCCTCACTAAAACTTACAAACTCTTCACTGGCCTTGTTGTTGTAGACAGCATTCATGACCACCTCTTCTCAGCAGACTACCTTGAAAAAGAACATGCAGGATGCAGGAGGAAGTGCTTAGGCAGCAATGATTATTTGCTGAATAACAGAACTATTCTTTAAACTCTAGCGAAAATGTAATGGCTTGGATAGATTATCAAAAGCGTACGCCGTAAATGAATACTGCAATGCCTTGATCTTTATGAAATTTATGCGATAATAATAAACAGCATAGCTATACATATGAGGATGTGGCAAACAAATATGACTTTAAACCATAATAATGGAAAATTACAAATTCCAGACATAATAATCATAAGAGGGATTTTTCAATGAGATAGTCTATCTCTCCTGGCAATAGATGCAATAGGCAAATTACTAAGTAAAAGTGAGATTGTCTACAACTGAGCAGTGGTCGGCAACAAGAACCAACTACAAAAGTCAAACACCTGTTCTTCATGGGTGATTCCATGTTCTATGGCAGTTTATATGTCGAATTAAGTGAGCTATTACAAATTGTACATGTCTTCTCTAAATATATCGGAATGAAATTCGGTTTTGATAAATGTGCCAAGTGCTCTATAAGAACTGGAAAGAAATCCCGCATAGAAAACATACAGCTTGATGAGTATACCAAGATCAGAGACCTAGAAGCGCAGTAAAAATGCAATTATCTTGATAGAATGAGAGAAAAAATAAGCAAAGTGTATGTGCGCCATATAAGAACATTTTGTATGAGAGAACCGGCAAAGAAAAACAAAGTGACTGCCATAAACCAATTGGATATGGCAGTGCTGACGTATAACTTTGGTACTGTTGACTGGCCACAGAAAGTAATAAACAGTCTAGACACAAAAACAATAATGTTATGATTATCCGGAGTCATATACAGGCACCAGTGTCTATCAAGGAGGAACGGGTATGTGTTTGTCAAAGATTAACCATCTGTTGATTGTGAGCACTTGGCAATAGCTGATATGCTCCTAGAATCCAAACATTAAAATGGTGTATGAACACCAAGAAAAAAGAAGCCAGAAGAACTACTTTCATCACAAAACTGGCCACACCGTTTGCATGAGGCTCTCTTACAAATGAGACAGAAACATTAAGCAAGCCCGCAACTGAAATTGACCAAAAGTGTCGACAAAATTCACTAAGACCTTCCATTGCAGAAAACTTGAAAAATGGGCTAACCAATAGCGTGCAAATTATTTCCTGGATAAACCATCACAGGAATAAATAGATAAAGAAGACTCTGTAGATTGGCTTAAATAAAGAATCCCTTCACTATGATCATGGGAGAATGATAATGACCGTTAAAGATCAAGGCTTAATGATCATTGCTTTTAAAAATATTTGTCTCAACAAGAACAAGAGCAGGTTCTGCTACACAGACGTAGACAGGGTGAGCCACCTTAAAACCACTTGCAAAGTCCTGTAAAAGGACGGCTACTATAAATCCGACACAATGGAGTGTGTAAATATCTCACCTGGAAAATCTATAACAACCTGAATATCCAATGTAATAGCAAATCCTGGGAACATGTACCAGAAAGAACAGTTGGAAATAAGTCATAACTACTCCACTGTGACTATGAAATTCCTTCAGCTACATACCTAGGCAATGGGACTATTAAACCTGACATAGTGATATGGGACAAAAAGGAGAATGTGGCAACCCTAGTTTAAGTAAGCGTCCCTAATGATGCTGGCCTTAAAAGAACAGACAGGGAGGAAATAACGGTATACCAAGGACTTATGTACGACATGAAAAGAAACTGGAATCTTAAGAAGTTATCAATCATACAAGTCATTATAGGAGCAGCCCGACTAATGAAAAGAAAGTAAAAAACTATCGGGCGAATATACCCGGCGAACCAAGTACAAAAGAAATACAAACAATAGCACTATAAGGGACAGTTATAATCCTTTAAATATCTCTTCGTTGGAGAAACTAAACTGATAGGAGAATGTTTGGCATCCGGCAGAATGCCCCACCCCCAGGAAAAACAAAGTGATAACACACACACACGCGCACCCCCACTTATATATATATATATATATATATATATATATATATATATATATATATATATATATATATGAAGATAGAGAGAGGGAAATAAAGAAATGAATAAGAAGGACAGAGATAGGTTTATACAACCCCATGAATATAGCAGTTTGACCACCTATTGTTGTGAACTTCAGCGTAATGTGATGAAGAGAGTTATTATGTTGGATTGTAAGAGGGTCATCTCTGATTGCTATTAACATTTACTTTCTGTGCAAGCAGAAGTACAGCTCCATATAACACTTTATTTAGTATATTGGGCAGTTATCATATTGTTTTAGTATATGAGCACATTAAATGATTTTTCGCCCGTAGTTAGGTATATATTCGTTTTTATCTGTAATGCTATTTATATACTACCTACTTAGACACCCCCTCGTTATATATCTAAACTTAACGGAACTACAAGAACCCCGAGTTCTTATAACTAAACCACCACCTCCATAACTTTTAACCTTTAACCCTTCAGGTCCCCTATATCTGCCCAGCCACATTTAATCTATGAAATATCATACTAACCATATAACTAGGAATATAGCACAACCTTATTGTGAATACTCTGGCATAATTAATAACGCTTACTCCTTATATTTATATTTCTTATACATATAATTTTAACCACTATATAAATAAAACATCTCAATTAATAAATCGATACAGTATTTCATCATCACAAGTATAAGCATTCCATCGTTGCATATACTTGATTCTTACGTAAGAAAAGAAAAGTTTATCCATTGCCAGACACATTCTGGTCTAGGAGAATTCTTACTCAATCGACCTTCTTAGTGGGGAGAATTTCTTTTTGTAATTGGAAAATGTCGGTTTAGGCTTATAGGTATAGAAACAGATAAAGCATCCAGGCTCTATTTCGATAAAGTAGTTTTCGAAAGAACATAATGCACAATAGTTCATCTAAAATAGTATAGTGTCAAACAAAGTTCCTCTAATAAAATCGCTTTTTAAAAATATGTAGCAAAATCTTAAGAGAGTTTTCAAAAACAATTGAACACTCAAAAATCTGAGTTTAATGAACATATTGATAAAAACCAAAATGATGTGTCGGCTTATTTTACAACCCTTTCCTATTTTAAATATGTACATCGATATATTTTTTTACATGGACGTAATCACTTACGATTAGGATAGCTTCTGTACATTCATATCTGACCTAAATCTGCATTCCATGTTTAAAAAGGGTGTGTCCTCTATAGTATCAGACCTGATCGAATGGTTAATTGTAGACATAGACCGATTCATACCATCCAAAAAAATTCCAGCAAAAACCTAACAGCCAGCCATCGTTCTGCCCTGAATGGGCTGATGCCATCGCGCACAGAAATCACTTTTTCCATAGCTACCAACGTAATAGATGTGCTGAGACTAAAGCTGCTTTCAGGACTGCCAGCAACCACTGTAAAAGCGTAATGAAACATGCAAGAGAGCTATATGCTCAGTCTGTTAAATCCAAAGTAGCCGAGCAGCGGCTTGGTTCCCACCAGTTCTGGCAAATAGCAAACAGAATCTTGAACAGAAGCGTGCGTTCTATCCCAACTATCGTCAATGGACCTGTGGTCATCTCCTCAGCATAAGACAACCCAAACAATTTGTCAAGAACTTTGTAGCTAATTCTACCCTATGCGACAATGACCATCAACTCCCTGAATTTCCTCCTATAACAGACACTACTCTATGCAACATACAACCATCTGTGCGTGAGGTCGCCAAGCTAATCAAGAACCTTGATTAAAGTAAAGCAAATGGCCCTGCCGGCATTCCAGTTATAGTGTTAAAAAAGTTCCAACCAGAAATTGCCCCCATACTTACAAAACTGTTTAAACGCTGACTTAAGCGCCCTGGAAAACCTCATCGTTATGCCCTGTATTAAATAATTCAGGTGAAAAGTCATCTCCCTCTCAGTACAGACAAATAAGTCTCCTGTATGTCATGAGTAAGTTGTTGGAATCCATATTAAATAAAGGAGTAGTCAACCACCTCAACAGAAACAACATTATTAGTGACATGCAATATGGTTTCCGCTCTGCAAGATCTACAGCAGATGTGCTAACGTTTATATCACATAGGATTAGTGAATCTCTTGACAAAGGTTTCCTTTCTAGGGTAATTGCTCTTGACATATCGAAGGACTTCGATAAAGTATGGAATAAGAGATTACTTCACAATATTTCCAGCTACGGTATTACTGTAAATGTTTTCTCAATCATTAAACCATTTCTCTCTGATAAGTTCATACGAGTAGTGGTTGATGGGCAGAAATCAGAGGCCCCGAGTATTAATGCTGGAGTCCCCCATAGGTCGATCCTGGGCCGAACACTCTTCCTGATCTGCATCAATTATCTCCCAAAACACATACTTATATCATTCGTTGACACTCAATGCTGATGACACGACTATCTATGGCAACACATCAAAGGCCGTAAATGACAAAGTTCTCTCTAATTTTCCCCCTCTGATCTTGAGCAAGTGGTACAATGGAGGAAGAGGTGGCTCGTCACTTTTAATGCATCCAAAACCAAGCTTTTATCTTTACATCATCAACGCTCTGATCCCCATCTTAAATGGATGACTCTCGTCTTGGAGAGGCCCCATGTTTTGACAAGCTTCTGGGTTTGACCTTTACTCCTGATCTGAAATGGGCACATACATCAAATCTGTTGTTAGGGACGCTGGGAAAATATTGGGATCCTTCTACCGCTCCAGAAGATGTCTCACTACTGATGCAATTCTCTATTTGTATAAACCCAAGTACGTCCAAGGATGGAGTACTGCTGCCACATCTGGGCAGGAGCTGCTAAATATTTCCTATCCTGCCTTGGCAGAGTACAAAATAGACTTCGTGGTTAAGTGAGGGATGCCCTTTTCTCTTCCCTGCAACGTCTCTCCCACAGAATTGACGTTGCGTCTTTGTTTTATCGTTATTTCCATGGCAAGTGCTCGTGTGAGCTCCAATTCCTCGCCCCCCCCCCCCTCGCCAATCTTTCACGAGAAACACCCGTCTGGCTGAAACTACTGCCAATACTTTTCTCTACTCTCTATCTGTGCATAAATCCAAACGTAGGTTCCATGAGTAAAGCTTCTTTTTTAGAACTGCACGCCAGTGGAACTCTCTGCCGCTTGCCTGTTTCCCACCAGACTACAACTTGGACGTCTTCAAGTCCAACATAAAAAAAACTCCTGACAAACCGCCCACTTAAGTAATACACTCTATCAAAACCCCAAATACTAATGATTACTACAATATTACCTCATTGATTACTGTACACGTAATATCCCTTATCCCTGAGTGGCCTTCGGGCCTTGATAAGCGGTGCCTCCCATGTAAATAAGCCACTCGGGGATAAGAGTTATTGCCTGTACAGTAATCAATGGGATTGTATCGTAGTAATCATTAGTATTGGAGTTTTGCTAAAGTGTCTTACTTAAGTGAACGGTTCATCACGAATTTGTTTATGCTGGACTTGAAGACATTCAAGTTGTAGTCAGGTGGGAAGAAGGCAAACGATAGAGAGTTCTACAGGTGTGCACTTTAAGAAAGAACCTTTGTTCATGGAATCTACGTTTTGATTTAGCCACAGATAAAGAGTGGGGTTTCATCTAGACAGGTGTTTAGCGTGAAGGATTGGCTAGGACGTACTAGAGATTAGAGCTCAGACGAGCATCTGTCATGGAAATAACGATAAAACAAAGATAGGCTCGCAACATCTCTTCTGTGGGAGAAAGGTCAGAAAGAAGCGAAAATGGCATCCCCCACTAAGCGTGAAGTCTATTATGTAATCTCTCAATGCAGGATAGGATTTTTTAGCAGCTCCTGCTCAGATATGGCAGCAGTTCTCCATCCTTGTACGTACTTGGCTTTTATCTAGATAGATAATTGCATCAGTAGTGAGATATCTTCTGGAGCGGTAGAAGAAACCAACCATTTTCCCAGCCATCTTAGCAACATACTTGCTGTACGTGTTCCACTTCAGGTCAGGAGTAAATGTCAAACCCAGAAGCATTTCAAAAATCCGAACCTCCACAAGATGAGAGGTATTCATTTCAATTAATGCCAGATGTGGATCAGAGAGTTGATGATGTAAAGATAGAAGCTTGATTGATGCATCAAAAGTAATCAGCCACCTCTTCTCCGCCTTTACCAACTTTATCTCTAAGAGGAGAGAGAATCAGAGGTAACTTTGTCATGTTAGGGCTTTGATGTGTTGCCATAGATGGTCGTCTCATCAGCATAGATTTTTGTAACTTTTATAGAAAGTTGTTTTATTTTTATTCGGGTTCCTTTTTTATTAAAATTGTTAAATACAAAAGCTTCGGCAAAAATATCATCCAAACATTCTCACGTATATATCATCTAACTTGAGTAACATTAAAAAATGTCTATGTTGGATTTAAGAACCTGATTCAATCACCTTTCTAAGAATTGGAGAAAGTCTTTCCGTAAGCAAGTTAGGTTCGATTATATTATGCGCGTATTCATACAATTTTTTATAAAACTATGCATTTTTATATAAGTATTTATGAGATGCCTGAGACATATGAAACACAGTGCCACATTTTTTTGTTTCAATAATTTAACAGAGTGTGTATTAAAATATTAAAACATATTTTTCTGTAATACCAATTATTACCTATAATAAAATCATTATATTAGAGAAAGGTACAAGGGTCATATTTAAATATTGTAGATAAATGGACCGTTGTCACATTTCCTTTAATAATTTCTCATCAACGACAAAGGTATCATCCATTCTATACGACCGTTAGTTATTTTAAATGATTTTCAGCTTAAATATGCATAACAGGCTAGGTCGATTTTTAACTTAAAAAAACTCAAATGGGGCAAGAGAGAAGGTTGCCTAAATATATGGGGATTACAAATATAAAAAATACAATTGCTGTTCGATGAACATTTGATTTAAAAAATGTCTACTTTGATATACGGAGAACTCCCCTATCTTTTTTAAGATTAATACGAGAAACTATTTAGTATTTTGCGGTTTTCGTACTAAAATGGAGTATATTTATTTATTTAAAAGAATTATAGAATTACGTATGAGGTAAATATTAAAAAAAATTAAATACCCCGTACAATAACATTTCTGAAATGCTGCATTTTACTTTATTGAGCTTTAAAAAATGGAATGTTCTGTTATTAATGGAAAAAAAAGTTTTAATTCTGTTTCGAAAAACAGTTTTAAGATAAAATATTGCTCATATTGTTTGCTATTATGGGGTTTCTACGTTTCTGACCCCTCAAAAAAAACAATAAAACTAAACAATAGCAAAGTAGAAAATCTAACTATTTTTGCTCAATCATAACAAAATTCATTTTAAAAATATATAATTCCTGATTGTGGAATGTATTATATATTTTAATTTCAAACAAGCTAACTGCATTATACCTCGACAATAAATCTAACCAGGTTGTGATGTATTCTGTAAATTCTGAGTGATAAATACTTCTGGTCCATAAACACATTAATCCGATGGTCAAAGGTCCGATCATCCATGCTGCATATTTAATATCTATCCAAACAACATACTCTAAACGTAGTCTTTGTTCAACATTCAGATCACTGTTTTCAGTTAGAATAGAGGAATACTTGTTTATAAAAAGTCAACTTGAGGAAAATGATGGCCATTGTTGCCGTACAATTTTCCGAGTGTCCCACTGAATGTCGTTGGATTACATGCAATCCCATCAATGGATTAAAATAACGCCTTTAAGAGAAATCTCATTCTGGTGTAGGGGATAACCAATAGTATGCTTTTTCTTATTTAGTTTATTCTCTAAGGATGCATCCAGTCCCGATCTATATCCAGTAGTTGTGATTGTGTTATGGAAAAGTACAGCTTTTAACGTATCCTTACTGTTGTAAAACATTGATTACTGCATCTGATAGACCGGCACCAGTTGCACCAACAGTAACTCTATGTGGGAGATAATCTCCCTTACTTCTTAAAGTAAACCAACAATGCAACAACTAGTTGAAAGTATTCATGTGTAGCCTATTCAAGAATTCGCTAAGCTGCTCCTGATTTAAAACATATCACATTATTAGATATTAGCTCATTTAATCAATAGCCTCTGATTCTTGACCATCGCCTTTTACAGCATTTTGTAACTGAAAAACATCTTGATTTTGCCCCTTCGATATATATTTATTGCAATATATCATTTAGTTTATTGATGAATAAATGTCATCATACTATGGCGGTTTAATTGCCACAACAAATAATGGTTGTAAAGCATTAGCCATCGATTGGAGATCACTTGTTTAACTTGGCGGCAAGTTGTCTCATTTTGATTAGACAAATCTGACCTCCATTTTCTAGCTTCCTTTTTTATTTAGGATAGGAATTATCCCCCTGTCTACTAGCTTCTCAGAAAGATTTGGGAAATTTTTCCGAACATTTTTGTCAGACATACATGGAGAGATTTCATTTAGACTACCACACGAGCTGTGGAATTTTGTTTCATGGCCAACTCCTGAATTTATTTATCATCCGCTCTAGAAAAATCTCTGAGAAAATTGTTAAACTATATTATTTGGTCTGAGTTTATGCCCTGAAACAATTCAAACAAAAAAGCACATGAGATAAACTTCTAATCTGGTAATCAATGATATTCTACAATGCTTGCAAGATATAAAAGTTTTTCCTTTTTATATCTCGATAACTTTTAAAACTTTTAATCTAAAACCCTTGCAGCAATATATAGTCGACCATGACTTTTTGGTTTAGCAGTATAATTTTCAACAATTTCTACCATTATCACATAACGGCTATTGTGTCTGCCCTTTTTTCATGAAGATGCCGAGGACAACCCGAATGGTTGCTGGAAACACAATCAGGCGACTAAGTTGATGTTGATCTTCATCACCAGCAAGTAAACTATCACGAAAATTTAAGTACTTTTCAGCTCGAAGCTTTTCATATTACAAAACTGTAATCATTCAGCTTCTATTCTGCAACATGCATCTACCAGGAATTGCTGAAAAATTTTCCTTCCACACAAGACATACTTCTCTTATCTGCACTTTATATGGAAAAAGTGAAACTGCATGTCCGTAATTTGGCAATCATTTTTGTTTTGGAAATATATGTGGAAGCCATCTGTTTTCTATACAAACAAATAGTCAATACATAAAAGTAGCATCAGATCGATTTAACTGCGAAATTCTATCAATCACCCTCTTATTTCAACGGAAATAGGAAACATGTCAGTTTTTTCCAGGATGAGTTTACATTAAACTTTCAACTTCAATCGTTGATACTCATTTAAAACGCTACTAATCTTTTCCCTGAATTAAAAATTTCTTAACATAAATGCCTCTTTATTGGACTTACTCTAATGTGTCTTTAATGTATTTATGTAATGGTTATTTTCATTTAATCAAACTGTATTAGAGTAAAGACTTCTCTCGATCTCAGTTGAGCTTAATAAGCATGTCAAAATATATTTGACATACTTGTTATTATGTGTTTTTCATCTTTTGTGGCAGAGTGATCTAAGTTTATAACAGTTTTTACTTTGGATCCTAAAAGGCGAATTCCAACCTTGGACAGATGTATCTTTGTAATGCAACTGGTAATGACATAGGCTCCTTAACCTACGAGACAAAGTTTTTTGCGAGATATAGCCTGCCCAGTAAACAGATCATGTAAAACATGGGTCAGAAATCAAAGTGGATATAAGGGGTTCTCCATTTCCAGTGCACCATCTTTTTGATTCAACTTTAATTTTTTGTATGCACCACACTGGCAAACCTGAAACATTAGACCTATTGCAACTTTTTCATACAAGCTATTATTGTTATATTGTAATGCAGAACTATAAGCAGTTATAATTCGTGAATTCTTTAATTTTAAAATTTGTTTCTAAGTCTAATTGTCTCCCTTCTTGGGACAGATTTCGTCCTACAAACATATGTTACGATCCTTACTACTGACGCCTTTCTTTACGCTTAGTGAAAGATTCATTTTGAAGGGGCTCTGTTTCGTACTGTGTTTGTCTATATAGCCGCCCATCCCTGAAATAACAATTTTCGTTTAGAGTTCTCATATTGGTGTGGCATTCTCTGCCGATGCCTTTGCAATAAGAGTCGTTTTGTTATTCATATAAATTTGCGGACTGGCGACGAAGCCTCAATCATTGGGTATGTAGAGTTTTTGCAATAGTGTTACTTTTCTTGCAATTCATAATACCTACGGAAATAGAATAATTTTAAAATAATCAGTGTATTTTTATGATTTTTCTATGTAAACAAGTAAGACATAATAAAATGACTGAAATGAAATGAAATATTTGAAAGAGAAAGTCGACATAATTAATGCTGGAATGTGGCATGTTTAATAATGGTGTAACTGAGATTAAATCAGCAAATAAATAATTCATTACACCTACTTTTTTCTCATAAAAACACTTTTAATATTATTGAAAAGGTTTAATATTATAAATAATTTGCAGTTCTTTAAAAATTATTTTACACACAGTCAAATAACCGGACTGAATCCTGTGAGTTTATGTTTATTAGGTATATGTTCGTAAAATTTAGTGAAAATCATGAGTGTAAGAGGATAAAAATAATGGAAGAGTGAAAAAGGAGATCATCATAAAAATGATATTTGTGAGAAATGGTTGCATAGTACACATTTAATTGAAGTTAATAAATCTGTTAAATGTTGTATCTTTATAATATATCGTCTTGTTTTATTTCAATGAGATCTTTTAAAAACGTGAAGTATATTATATTTTTAAGTTCGATAATTAACTCTGATTGCATTTGTAAAAACTTGACAAATTGCACTTCATTCAATGTACTTTTTTTATTTAGAAGCTTGATTATAAGTCTTTAGGGGACCACCATTTTTAATCGTTCTTACTCGACAGCTTTAATAACACTTTTTAAATGATGATGATGATGATGATGATGATGATGATGATGATGATGATGATGATGATAAAGACGTCGACGACGACGACTTTAAGAACAGTAAATATACAAAATGATTCACCCAGGTTTGGGCTAATTCAGTTCGGTTGCCACTTAGATACATTTATTTGTTGTATATTTATAGTTTAATCAGTTTATTTTGTTCGCCTTTGCACTTTTAATATTTATTTAATAACATTAATTTATGCATATAAAATACTTTTGGTGCCGTTGGCGACTCTATCGAACACTTATATCCAAACAAATATTCACAAAAAGAAAATAGAGTAAGAAAACTACGAACGTGCTACTTTTAGATAGGTATTAAATGTTAAGTTCAAATTTTACGGTATTTTTTTGTAATTGTAAGGTGAAAGTACATAATAATTATAAAACACCTCCTGACTATGTAAAAAATGGCTTTCTAAATAATTACGCTATTATTCGAGCACGGTCTGTATTCTGCGTGAGTACACAAAAATATAATTAGATTGATGTAAAGAAAAAAGATTACGTCTTTAACTGTTTTCTCTTATATATATATATATATATATATATATATATATATATATATGCGCATTTAATTATTCATTATATATATATATATATATATATATATATATATATATATCTTGTATATTTTAATATCAACATCAGAACTGGAAATGTTGTATTCATCAACTGTCATTTTATTTTTTTACATTGCCATGTTCGGTTCCCAATAAAATATGAATTATCACATCATAAAGTACTGCCCGTATTCATTTATATGAGAAAACAAGTTCTTGCCCATTTCTCAGACATCACTTTTTGAACATTATACTTCTCTATTTTTTCGCCTTCTTTTTGTACTATAATGAACCTACTCACGGGTAATGTAAGGTTAAAATATTATAGACATTTCTTTAAAAAGAGCAGTTATCAAGAACTAGTTTACGTTAGACAACGATTATGTTCTTGTAAGCAGGGTAACAACTCTAGGCTACTGTGTTACAAAACCGAGAAATTCTGCGAAATAAACTGCCCTCACGGGATTTCGTTAGTTTTCCATTTTATTTTATCTCGTTTCTAATTCGTATTGATCTTCCTATCCCTCGTGTTTTTTTTTTCTGGTTTCACCAATTTCTCTTCTATCAAATTATGGTATCTCCTATCTTCCTCTTCCACCGTCGTCTGTGCCTATATTTATAATAATATATAGTTCAAACATGTTTACACTTTGTATACCCATGCAACACTCTGTTGTTTTGCTCGTCTTTTCTTTCCTTTCTCTTGTTTTACTACTTTTACATTTATGACCTTCTTTTTTCCGATTCTTTCATACTTAACTTCCTCTGATATTGTCTGTCTTTTCATGCCCCCCTTCTTATTCTTCCCTCGTCATGTATTCATTTTGTATTTCTGGTGTTCGGACTGGATGTTACAGTTTCTTTTTATTTTTCCTCGTTCTGTGATCATTCTTCATTATTATTATTATTATTATTATTATTATTATTATTATTATTATTATTATTATTATTATTATCAATATTGTTAGTATTATCATCATTATCATTATTATTATTATTATTATTATTATTATTATTATTATTATTATTATTATTAATATTAATATTGTTTACTGAGAGTAGTCGCACAAGCTATCATACAAGATTCCCCATTAAAAATAATTTGTAGTGCTCTCTGGTGTCTGCGTGAGAACAAGTCTCCGCAGATTTCGAGTAATCTCCACCTCATTCGATAACATTCGAAGATTAATATGCGATATACTAACAGAAGCATACGTGTCATTCCTCATTGGCAGGGACCATTAACCTTTACTGGAATGTTGATGGTAATAAGCCTCCCGAATATCCCAGTCCTGTTGGCACTCATCCAACGGAGGTCTGGTTAGAGATGATTCTCCTCAGTTAATCTATCCTTTTTGATCATTTTTTGGTTCGATATACAGAAAAAAGGAAGACATTCCTGGGCGCAGGCGAGATAATCTTACAATTATACAATTTCATTTTATTTCAGTTTCAGCTGCATTATTATTATCATCATTATATTATTACGCTTATCGCTCCGTCCGTTATCATGCTGTTCATCCCTAGAAAAGGAAAGTGGAATATTCCAAAAAGTGGAATATTCCACATAAAAAAAAAATCATGTCACGATAAAAAAAATGGTGTCGCTGTTGAGACAAAGCTAATAAAAATGGTTTGTCTTTCTTGGCCTTTTGGCTAAGATCAAAGTGTAGTATCTGTCCATCAGGTCCTACATTTCAATTTCTTCTCTCTCAGTGGAAGAGAAATCCTTTACGGCTAAGACAAGTTTTTCTCCGCGTTAAAAAACTACACTGGTGTCTAAATCTGTGCCATGGGGAGGCATTGTGAAGAGGTACTATATTCAATGTAACAAAGTTTTAATATTACAAAAGTAAGTAGAAAAAGTTATTTCTGATTTAATTACAAAATGCCCTGGAAATGTCACTTCTGATTAATTATATAATGCGCTGGAAAATGTCCATTCTGATTATTTTTTGTTTACTTGCCTTCCCACAAGGGCAGAATTAGACAAGAGGTCGGTTATAAATTTAAGGAGAAACCAGCTCCCCAAAAGGGGCACTCTGGTCAATAACAAAAATAAAAATTGTATCAGTAATGAAAGATTTCTCCTCCATTAACCAAGACCAAAAATAGGGGGGATTTAAGTCACTGGAATGCTGAAACTGATACTACACCCAGAAATTCATGTTGAAGCAATGGTTGTCTAATCTCTAACTGTGTTAATGTTTTTATGTATTACTTTCAAAATATGTTTATGTATTACTTTCGAAATGCTTGTATGTATTACTTTCGAAAAGCTGCTGAAACAGTTTATTATTTAAACATTACTTTATTTCAAATATATTGTAAGCAGTGGGTTACGGGATATGAAGTTAGTCCCGGAAATTACTCAAACTGTTTACGATTTAAACATTATTTATTCCATGTATATTTTTAACAGTGGGATGGGGGATATTAAATCAGTCCCGCAAATGTGTGAAACCGTTTACGCATTACACATTACTTTATTTAATGTATATTTTTAACATTGGGTTGGGAAATAGGAATTCGGTTTCGGAAATGGCTGCAGCCATTTCTGTTTTGGACATTACTTTATTTAATGTATATTTTTAACAGTACGATGGCAGATAAAATGTCGATCCCGGAAATGGCTGAAAAAGTTTACTATTTATACATTACTTTATTTCATGTATATTTTCCACAGTGGGTTGGGGATAATAAGCCAGTTCCAGAAATGGCTGAAAAGTTTACTATTTAGACATGACATTATTTAATGTATATTTTAGCAGTGGGTTGGGGATATAAAGTCAGTGCCGGAAATGACTGAAACAGTTTAAGATTAAAACATTACTTTATTTAATGTATATTTTCAACAGTGGGGTGGCGGATATGAAGTAAGTCCCAGGACTGAATGAGATGTGCAAATATATACTATAAGAATGCGTCGCCCAGTATTCAATGAGATAAGTGGAAAACATATAGTAGCAAAATGTCCAGCATCGCCCGGGATCGAATGAGGTAGGTGAATGATATATATTAGCAGAATATGCGGTGTCACCCGGGATTGGAAAAGATAGATGAAACATATACACTATGAGAATACTCGGAATTGATCGATTTGTTTGTAATGAAATAATCCACCCAGGCAATATATCAAAGCTATTATTTAAGTAAAGAGAAGCGACATAGTGGGTTAAAGTTATGAAAATGATTGTCAAAATTAGTAACATATCCAAGAATTATGAAAAATGATGAAATGTGAGTTACTTGATGGGTGTGTTTGTAATGATATAATAAGCCCAGACAATATATCAAATGTGTTATATAAGTAGGAGGGAGAGACATAATGTGGGTTTTTTAATTATAAAAATTGTTGTCGAAATTAGTAACATATCCAGGATTATGAACAACGATTAAATGTGAGTTCATCGATTTTGTGTTTATAATAAAATAATCAGCCCAGGAAATATATCAAAGTAATTATGTCAGTAAGAGAGGACAATAAGCATGGTTTAAATTATGAGCAATAATTGTCGAAATTAGTAACATATCCAAGAATTATGAAAAAGGTAATATGTTATTTAATGCATTAGTGTGTTTGTAATTAAATAATCAGACCAGAACATATTAAAGTTATTATTTTAGTAAGTGGGGTGATGATGTGGGTTAAAATGATGAAAAATGAGTGTCGGCATGAGTAACATATCCAAGAATTATGAAAAATGGCAAAATGTGTGTTAATTGATTACTGTGTTTGAAATGAAATAATCATCCCAGATAATATATCAAAGCTATTATTTGAGTAGTAGAGGGTTGGTAATGTGGGTTAAAATATCAAACATAATTGTCGAAATGAGTAACATATCCAAAAATTAAGAAACATCATGAAGTGTGAGTTAATTGATCGTTGTATTTTTTATGAAATAATCAGCCCAGACCATATATCAAAGTATTTTTTTTTTACAAGAGTGGTCAACGGGGATGGTTTAATTATTGTTGGAATTAGTAACATATCCAAGAATTACGGAAAAGGACGAAATGTGATTTAATTGATTTGTGATTTTATAATAAAATAATCGGCCTAGACAATATATCAAAGTTATTATACAAGTAAAGGAAAGGAGATAAGGAGGGCTTACATTATGAAAAATTAGTAACATATCCAATAATTACGAAAAAATGATGAAATATTAGATAATTGATTGGAGTGTTTGCAAGGATATAATCATCCCAGACAATATATCAAAGTTATTATTTTGTAAAGAGGGAAGGGCGAAAATGTGGGTTAAAATTATGAAATATGGTTGTCGAAATAAGTAACATATCCAAGAATTGTGAAAAATGATTAAATGTGATTTCATGCATTAGTGTGTTTGTAATAAAATAATAAGCCCAGACAATATTTCAAAGTTATTATTTTATTAAGGAGGGGCCGATAATGTGGGGACACATTATGAAAAATGATTGCCGATATTAGTAACATACCCAAGAATTATGAAAAAATGATAAAATCCAGGTTAATTGATTAGTGTTTGTAATGAAATAATCATCCCAGCAAATGTATCAAAGTTATTATTTAAGTACAGTTGGGCGTCAACGTTGGTTTAAATCATAACAAAAATATTGTCGAAATTAGTAACATATCCAAGAATTACGAAAAGTGATGAAATGTGAATTGATTGATGGGTGTGTTTGTAATGAAATAATCAGCCTAGACAATATATCAAAAATTATTATTTTAGTAAGGTGTGCGATATGGTGAGTTTAAATGATGAAAAGTTGTCAAAATTAGTACCATATCCAAGAATTGTTAAAAATGAGGAAATGTGAGTTAATTGACAGTTGTGTTATTTTTATAAAATAATCAGCCAATACAATAGATATAAGTTAATATTTTAGTAAAGAGAGGGGCGATAATGTGGTGTGAAATTATGAAAAATTATTGTCGAACATAGTAACATATTCAATAATTATGAAAAATGAGAAAATGTGAGTTAATTGATCGGTGTGTTTGTAATGAAATATTCAACCCAGGACATATATCAAAGTTATTATTTTAGTAAGGGGGTGATACAGTTTTAATAAAAAGTAGAATAATATGATACGTCTTCATTCATGCTGAACAGAACGCATACAGCATGGCCAGCAACAATATATTACATATGAAAAATGCTGCTGTGGAATTTCCACAGGTCCCGCTAATTATTATTATTATTATTATTATTATTATTATTATTATTATTATCAATCTTATTATTATTGTTGTTGTTGCTGTTATTGTTTAACAACTGTCTCAAATTTCGCTTGTTACATCGTTCTAACCTCCACTAATGCCCAACATTTTATATGTTTTTATATTATCATATATTTTTATATTTTGTCGCTGTCCTCTACTTCTTTTTCTAGTTTATTTTTCTCCGTCTCATCCTATAAGTTCAACTTTTTCCTCTTGTCTACTTTTTTTTATTATTAATGTTTCAATTTCCCCTCGCTAATTAAATAAGCTTAATTCATTCTTTTCTTTTTTTCTTGTCATCTTTTGTATTTTTTCGAAATTCCTTCATTGCCATTTTCAAAAATATCTTTTAAATACTAATAAATTACATTCTACAATAAAACACTTATTTCATTGCATATGATTCTATTTTATTTTCCCTAATTCACTTACTTGTATGGAAATTCGATCATAACGCACAATTCACTAAATTAAGGCAAAACACAACTTAGATTAGCCAAGCTAATAAATAAAAAAAGCTAGATTTTAGTTGCAATATGCAAATAAGCGAATTCGCTCTCCTGTCGCATCTTAGTTCGTTTTTCCGAACGCAAAAGAGTCGCATATATCCCAAACCCCGACGACGCCTTTCGAATAATGGCGTTTAATGATGAACTTTCTTTTGAGTCTAATTCTCGTCACGTTCACCATAACATACTCGATTAATCTCCCTTCACCGCCCAGTATACAGTCACACACTCGTTAAACTGCATGGTAAATCAATTAAAAAATAAAAACAAGAATACACGATTTTCAGTCGGTCTACATTCGATTATGCACATTTAATATCGAGAAAAAAACATGTTTTAATAAAGATAAAAAAGATAGAAAATACAGACAAAGAATGAATACCTTCCGTTAATGGAATCAATAAAATGCGAAAATATACTTACACTTTTTACGAGGTCTTTGAGAATTACCTATTGACATACTCCGACAATTTCCCGGATATTGATAATATCTGAAAAATGATCGTAAATTTTATGATTGACTTCAGTTGTGAGTGCGATGATAATTGTGAAAATACAGTTATATGCATACACTACAATTCAATTATCTATTTAATTTGTGTTTCCTGTAGCATTTGATAGTTGTAGAAAGTTTATTTGGTTTACATGTCACTGCTATTCTCTGCTCCTTGTTAGCGTTTTTAATTGTTTGTCTCATGACAGAAACTGTTTTCAACGTAAACAAATGGCGCATCAAAATGTAAAATCTCAAGTAAAAATTTGTATGTCTTAATTTGAGCATAAATGCACGAAAAAATAATTCACTTATTCACCTACTTATAGATAAAGTCAAATATATAAATATAATTTTGATTTGGTCTAACATCTACTTTCGATCCGACTCATATATTCCGTAATGAAACGATCCCATGACGTTCAAATTTTTACGTGTTACAGATTTTTGTGTGTGTTTTTAAGAAAATCTAATTTTATTGAGGATCCAAATAATAATTTTGGGTAATTTACTTAAGATAAGTGAAGAAGCTTTTGATGGCTTTAAGCAACATAGCCAAAATTCAAGTTTTACTTTCTAAAATTCAACATAACATATTGTATGGCGTTTTTTAATTTTTTAGATGAGGATTGCTGGTTTGTATTATTATGTCGCGGACTACTGTTCTTATCTTGGGTATGATTTTCACAACGTTTCGATCGGCATAACCTCCGAACTTCTTCAAACATACTGTACTAAATATGCACCCTGGATCAAGCGTCTAAGATTTAAGGCGTGTTCTCGTCAGCAAATATGAATAGTAGACACAACCATAGCTGGAGGATTTTAACTTATAACATTTGCAGATTAATCCTCTTATCATCTTACTAACACATATATCTAAATCAAGCTTATTGACAGGGGAACCAGAGCTGGTACAAATAGTTTGCGTTTTTTTGTTGTTGTGATTGTTGTAGTTCAAATCAAGTAATTATTTACAACATATGCTGATCAATTCACGAGATTGACAATTACTTTTGTAAATCTAAAATTATTCATCGTATACAATAATAAGAAATGTTTACAAAACCGTCTATCCATTATAAAAATCCACAAAGAGACAACACAAACGTGCTTTGAATTTTAGAGTCGACTATGCATAACTACACACATAACTTTCGTTACTTTTCGTAATTCACATTGTATTACCTTAACCATGTTTTATAATTACATACACCATTAAAACAGTTTAGAACAAAGATCGCTTCGTAAAGTAAGTTCTCTAAATTAGTAGGAGTTGTTTGAATTAGTAGGATTTGTCAAAAATCGCTGGGCATGAAAAATGAAGTGCTCTTAAAAACTATATTTAACCTTACTCAAATGTCGAGTATCGTTGCATGTGCAATAAACTATAAACCATTGATTTACATGGAATTATTTGAAACACTGAACAAAATTTATTCTCACTTTCGTAAACAATATTTTAATGGTGTCTATGCCCTCTCAAAGACTCAGGGAAGCAGCCGGGTTAGTCACGGTAAATGTTTTTTCTTTGCTTGATGCCTTCTTAAAAGGAGTTGATATCCAGTACATCAAGTGAAATAAACAGTAGCTCTTAAATATTACATAAGTTTGCCCCTTGAAAACACGTTTATAATTTTAACTGAATATAGATGAAGTAAAAATCTAAAGTTATTCTGGTATTTATGGAAATTCCTCTGAGGATTTTTCATCCGTCATAAATAAAGCACATATTAGAATATATTAATTCCCGTTGAGAATAAATATCAAAAGAATGAAAGATATACACAATATAAAGATAAATGTATCCATCGGCTTTTTTTTTAAATTAGAAGTAGGTTGCTTTCGTATTATGATTAAATATCTTCATCATTGATAGTGTTAGATCGTCAAATTCTCACAAAAACTGTAATAAACGCTGACAGGAAAATATCATTTGGAAATACGAACACTTGAATCCGCGTAATCAAAGTATTTTCATTTTTTTAATGTTGAAAATACTATATCAATCTTAAATGTGACAAGCGAAATACACGTTATTTATCCAAACACGACCGATTTGTAAAGATGGCCGCGTAAACCTTATGGTGAAAACTTCATTTCAATAGTGTATGTAATTAAGTTATGTTGACCGCTCGCCCCGTAACACATGTAAACTCAACTTTTCTTAAGAAGGTGTTCATATCAAACAAAACCCTGGTCATCAACAACCAGATGTTATGCATTGCTGAAACAAAATCATGAACTTAAGAAGAACAGTGCGTCTTGTAAGTTTCTGAGTGTTTTAATAATGTTTAATGGTAATCGTACAAAAACTACAGAGCAACGAGTAAACCAACAGAGTTTTGAAACCGAGACTATGGTTTATGTAAATAAAGTGTGAAGATTTAAGATAACAAATAAAGAAATGTACAATATTTGAAAAAAATAAGAAACTATTTAACAAAAAATAACTGATATTAGCTTTAAGATTTCAATTCATCAGCCATTTTCATTTCTGTCCGGTGATTTTGTTCGGTATGAAAATAGAGCCCACTTAAAATGATGAGATGCACTGTCTTAACGCCTAAAATACCGTTCAATAGCACATATTCCATACATTGTTGGAATCTGCTGAACGGTTTACTTACAAAATATGAGGTAAAAACATAAATCAGTCCTGAGGCTACCTATCCCTGCTTATAGATGTGTGGAAGGGACAGAGTCATATTTTTGCTTATATTTTGTATATTTTCAAGTCCGTTGATGTTAAGGTAAAACGTATAATCCATCTTATTATATTAACACGAGTATCGAGGGGTAATGCTGGACAGCACACGCGCGCATACACACACGCACACACACACACACCCACACACGCATATATATATATATATATATATATATATATATATATATATATATATATTTACTCTAAAAAAATTGGTCGTTAGAATTCCCTTAATATTTAGATCTTGACGCTTCTTTTCAATGGCTAAAAGTAGATTAAATTGAGAGGTATGCCTACCATTGAGTTTTTATTATACTGATATTGTATGTATATATATATATATATATATATATATATATATATATATATATATATACATACACACAACCTTTTACCGTTATGGATTGTATCGATCGTTTCAATTACATATGCATGTATTGTACTGTGATGATAGATGGTGATCGATGGCATCGATTATCATAAAAATTAGCAAAGTTATACATTTTTGTTCGAATGTTATCACTAAAGGCAACTAATCCATGATAAAATGGTATTTATAAAAGGAAGGTCGAAAACAAATTTGAATCTTTAAATTAAAAGAAATATTTTCTGGATGAAGTGTGTTTATTCATAAAACACAATTCATTACCAAACAATACGTTGTTACTTTGCAATTTCTTGTCGAGGTATTGCTAATAATTTTTTAACACCCGAATTCCCTATTGGGTGGCATTTTATAACATTTACAGTTGAACTTCATTATCTATCGTTACGTTGTTAGGACTGGAGGTCATCTTGGCAACCGTGGGAAAGTAACTAAGAAACAAATACACTTATTAACCAATCCATAATAACGTAACCGTGTACCATGAAAAATCCAGGGAATTGTATTGGTAAAACACGAAAGAAAAATTATATGGTTTGTCGTTGGGTTTATTTCTAAAATAAATACTTGTCAACCTAGTCGTTTTTCATTTCAATAAACCTTTTAAATAAGTTCATTAATGATGTACTTCTAATAATATACACTCAATCTTAAATTTAATATTGAAAACCAAAGGAATCAATTCATAGAGCTAAAGTGTCACTTCGCCATATGAATGTGTGCGTGTAAAATATTATTAAATATTGAAGTGTTTGTTTAGAAAAAACTCTGTTTATAATCTTCATATGACTAATCAATTCAAATGCAAGGCAGAATCGTGTTAACGAACCTGTTCTGATAATTTCGCCGAAATTAAACGTTTTATGCTTCGACATTATCTAACATGTGACGACTTAAAAAAAAGAATTAGCGTTTAATAACCATATAGAGGAAATGTATTTTACAAAATATTCCGAGCATGAATATGAGACAGAGTTGTATACATACATACATATATATATATACATATATATATATATATATATATATATATATATATATATATATATAACCAACATTCGAAGGAAGACGCGCCAAGCCTTATGATCGCAATAACACGTTCAAAAATATGAAAAATAACCTACATTTCCTGATAAAGATTCTATTATTAATCAAACTATCGTTAATGAATACGTTTATTTATTGAAAGAGCTTCTGCATTTGTTTGACTTTAAGCCGTTATTTTTAGTTTGTTTTGTATTCCATATCAACAATGCTTACCATAAAAGGGTGAACATTATATTACTTAACACATACACGCACGCCGGTGCTTTCAACTGGATCGGACATTTATATACTAATCCTCATCGTTACAAAAATTTGAAAAGAATACGTTCCAAACATTAGCATTGCAATGGCAGGTACAAAAAACTGATTTTCCTAGTTAAGATTCGCTTATGAATCGAAATATAAAATTAAATTTTAATAAGAAAATGTGTTTATTTATTGGAGAAGATTCTGAACTTGTTTGGCTTAAACCATTATTATTTTTTATTATTTTGTGTGAATATATATATATATATATATATATATATATATATATATATATATATAATAAGGAATAGGGCCCTGAAACATCCTGTAGATCATACTTTCCAAAATAATAAATAAATAAAATATTATTTGTTTAAGTTCAAATAAAAATACATGCATTTTTATAAGAAACAAGCTCTCCAGGATGCAGACGCTAAGTTAACCGTATTATTATCGTTTTAAAAAATCAACAAATTTACATAATATTAAGTACAATTAATGTGAATGGCGCAGTTGCTATGCAAATGAGAATTCTTAAATAGAAGAAGCGTTGTCTGAAAAGAAAATATTCTGTTCACATTTTATTTTAATCGATATCGAGTACTTTATTCTTTGATAATAAAAATGTATATAATGTTAAAATGCATATTTCGTTTTTATTTGTGTAAAACCCTGAGAAAAGCAAAACTTCTTCCTTTTCCTGATTAAATTAAAATTAAATGTTCGTGTGTAAATGCTATAGGTTATATTATTTTACAAGTCAAATTAGGATATATGTAAACTCTCCAAGGATTTCTCTAAAATAAAAATGTGACATTAAAACTGTCATGGATTATAATTTAAAAATATTACCCGGGTTCTACATTACCAAGTCTGCTATACTCTTAACCTACAAACCACCAGCTAACACATTCGCGGGAAACTCCTCAAGCATGGGCAACGATAACGAAGGCAACAGTTTCTCCTGTCCACGGTTCGTTCTGAAACCTTCTCTTTTTAATAATATCAAATAAGTAAATGTATATAATATTTAAAAACCTGCATACATATCTATCTACCTATCTATCTATCTCTCTATCTATCTATCTATGTTGCTTTCTATCACTCACTCTCTGTCTCTCTCTATATATATATATATA
Organism: Euprymna scolopes; assembly: GCF_053919585.1. Taxonomy (NCBI): domain Eukaryota; kingdom Metazoa; phylum Mollusca; class Cephalopoda; order Sepiida; family Sepiolidae; genus Euprymna; species Euprymna scolopes. Next base: position 70,252,684 of record NC_136501.1, read on the forward strand.
TATATATACATATATATATATATATATATATATATATATATATATATATATATATAATATGATAAGTTATAAAATATATCTGAAAATTAAGCTACACAGAATATTCCGCGTTTCATCCACGCTAGGATTTGTCAGGCATAAGATGTGTAACTTAATTGACAGATATATATATAATACCCCCTACCTAGCTTTACCTACGTATTGAGCACTCTTGAAGTAAATAAAGTTTGACAAGAAATTTATACTTTCGTATATTTATGTGATTAAATGAAGTAGTCATATATATATATATATATATATATATATATATATATATTTATATATATATATATATATAATTTAAAGGAGATTAGAACAACAGTATAAAGAGCTGAGTGTATTTTTATGTAATAGTGGAATTACTAGTTTAATTACAATACAGGAAAGAAAAAGTGCTCGTCGTAATTTAGATAAATAATAAGCTCGATAGTAAAATATCCTAGAGCTAATTCAATATTAAGTAATGTGAATGATAATTTAAAATTTAAAAATCAAATTATAATTAAATTAAAATTAAAATTTCATTTCATAAGAAGGAACAACAACTAAATCAATTATCTGTACGGTCGTTTCGGAAAACAGTGTTTTTATTGTGGTAGACATCAATTTACGGACAATAAGTATTACATATAGTTTTTTAATAAACAAGGTCTCCTCGTCAGCAAATTGTGAAGGGTTTTTATTAAATTTAAAAGACACCATAAATAAACCTAACATTAAAAGTAAGGCAGATGTATCTGAAAAAAAAAATGAAATAAAGTCTGGTTTTAAAATTGATAATAAAATTAATATGGGTTAGAGATAGAAAAGCAATATATAAAAATATAAAATTGAATTTAAATTTTAAATTTGGTGTTAGTGCAACATTACAAATATATACATGCATATATATGAAAAAATAGACACATACATACATATACATAGATATACAGATATATACATAAAAATAGGTACAAAAATTTACCTTTTAATTTTTCGCCATTTGAAATCAGGAACTATGGTTAAAATACTGATATAGATGTTTACTATAGCTTTTCACCTCATTGAATTATGAATTTTAAAAAGGGGACGCCCGTGCAATAAATTATTTCCGTTAGGGTACTTTTGATTTAAAGACGCTACGGTTTATAATTCGAATGTTGTTTGTATTATTCAAGGGTGGTAATTAGTCATATTTTCTTTAATTAAAGGGCGCAAGGGAGATAATTAGTCTAACTTAATTTATTAAAAAAATTGTAATCTATTTTTACTAATAAGTACTTTTTAATGATTTAAGGTGGTTTATATTATTGAATTTAAACCAACGTTTATGACTGCATGTGAATATTAGTTCCTGTCTTGAATTTAATAGGGTGGTCGCATTTTGTATATCTTCATATTTTAAAATTTTTAGGGTCCTTTTTGTACATAGTGCACAGAATTTATCTCCTGGTTTATATGGTTTGCAAGATTCAATAACTCGCCATTTCAAGTTGAAAGACATATTGCTATTTTTTAGTTGCCAAATATAGTTGGATAGAGTAGATTGGTTTGAAAGAGAGTTATTTTTAAAAGAATGTTTGTGCGTTGAAATTCTATGTTTTATTAGGCCAGACGTGGAACCAAAATATATCGCCTTTTGCTTATTGTGATAATTTTCTGTTCGGTCTAGTGTTGGATTATTATATGGCGGGTTGGTTTGTAATTGATCGGTAGATTGGTTTAAGTGGGTGTCATTATTTAATCTGGTAGTTGAGTTATGGCTGTTAATAGATTCATGTAGATTTGGCGTTTTTGATACTGTGCAGCTATAGATAACATTTTTAATTTTACATGAGCCTTGTAGCGGACATTTATTTTTTCTTCTACAGTTACAGTCTGATGTATTTTGTATAGTTGTATTTTGTAGTTTATTAATTTTCTTACTATTAGAGCTAATTATTTTTTGATGAAGGTAAGGCATAGTAGACTAAGAGACTTTGATTGTGTTCTTATTGAAAATTTTATTACATCTATGTGAGGCTTTAAAGTTCTTATCTAATATTTTTAAAAAAATCTCTAGCGTCTAGCGTAGCGTCTTTAAATCAAAAGTACGTTAACGGAAAAAATTTATTGCACGGGCGTCCACTTTTAAAAATTCATCATTCAATAAGGTGAAAAGCTATAGTAAACATCTATATGAGTATTTTAACCATAGTTCCTAATTTCAAAAGGCGAAAATTTAAAAGGTAAATTTTTGTACCTATATTTTAATGTATATACCTGTATATCTATGTATATGTATGTATGTGTCTATTTTTTCATATATATGCATGTATATATTTGTAATGTTGCACTTAAACCAAATTTAAAATTTAAATTCAAATTTATATTTTAATATATTGCTTTTCTATCTCTAACCCATATTAATTTTATTATCAATTTTAAATCCAGACCTTTATTTCATTTTTTCAGATACATCTCCCTTACTTTTAATGCTAGGTTTATTTATGGTGTCTTTTAAATTTAATAAAAACCCTTCACAATTTGCTGACGAGGAGACCTTGTTTATTAAAAAAACTATATGTAATACTTATTGTCCGTAAATTGATGTCTACCACAATAAAAACACTGTTTTCCGAAACGATCGTACAGATAATTTACTTTGTTGTTGTTCCTTCTTATGAAACGGAGTTTTAATTTTAATTTAATCATAATTTGATTTTTAAATTTTAAATTATCAATCACATTACTTAATATATATATATATGTATATATATATATATATATATATATATATATATATATATATATATATATATATATATAAATATATACATATATAGGGTTGAACTATAAACTCTCGCCCTAAAGAAAACACTACAACAGTTTATTTTAAAAGTTTGATAAAATCAAATCAGCTAACTGGAGTACATAGTGAATCTGACATCTATAAAGTGTAGACGCCTTCAGCCTCAATTACCGCGTCGATAAGTGCCCACAATTTGGAGCATGTTTTTCCACAATCTCCGGCGGCAGCTACGCGAATATTCGGCGGATGTAAGCGATTACAGTGGCTCTGTTATTGCGGGTGGTCTCGTGGGTTATGTTTTCGACGGATAACCAAACAAATTACATAAGCGGGCTCAGGTCGGCGAAGAAAGGCGTAGAGAGAAAAGGGTACACCGTTGTAGCACTTTTTATGAAGACAATCCTGTGTCTCCTTGGACTTGTTTGCTCGCGCCGAGTTCTTCTGTTAAACCCAGTGTATGTCAGCGGCCACCTGATTGCACCAGGTTTTACTACGCTATTCACCACATCCAGGTACACTTTGATGTTGATTTTAAGCCGACTTAGAAGATGTGATGTATCATGATATTGCCCTCGCATAAAACAATAATTGTGGCCGGAAAAGGGTCGTTCAATGCGTTGAGCTATGCTTTCACGCGCTGAACCATCTGCATTTGCATTTTGAGTGTGCGTGCTATTGCAATTTTCGCCATAGCTTGGATCGATAGAGAGCATGAGTTTGAGAGCGACACATTTCCGTTCTCGCTCGTAAACATTTTGTAACTTGTAGGCATACTAAAAGGCTGTTATCGCGCTTGGGATTTGCAAACAACAGGGCAACTATTAAATTGTCTGCAACACAAAGACAAATAATCTTGTTCTCATTAAATCGAAATGCACTTATGTCGTCTTATCTAGAGCGAATTTTTTTTTTAGTTCCAGCAAAATCACAAACGATATTTTGAGTTCTTATTATGACCTCGTGTTAGCAGAGTATTAATACATGTTTTGAGAAAATATGCTTCCCGTTTGATTGTAGTATTGTTATTTCTACATAATGCTGACTCCCTCACGTAAATAGTCATAGGTAGAGACAGCTGGCGTTATTATACTTACACAATTAGATCTACTTTAAACGCCCATAGCTTAGACAAGTAAACGTAACTCATAAGGTGCTTTCTTTTTCCGTCATATTTCGCCCCCCCCTGATTTTTACCTATGATTTTATTTTAATACATGTACTCAAGAAACTGTTGCTTTGCATTACACCGTCGTATGTTTATTTTAAATTATATTTATTTGTCTACTTAAAACCGATTATTTTAAGCTTATCAGAACAGCCGATTACAAGAACGATTTGTTCACCCACATCATTCATTTCAATCTTAGACTCTATTTATTTATCTTTTCTTATCATGGTGTATTTCTAATTGTATATCACATGTTGTTTGTTTCTCTCATAAGTTATTTTGGCTACAATAATTTTTGTCTTATTATTTACCAGTCGTCACTCTTAGAGAGCGTTTGGCTTATACGTTGCCTCATATTATAGCAAAACGGGGCGCCGTTTTTTTTTTAAATGGTGGACAAATAAACGTTGTAATGTAATCAAAACTGTTTCTTCCAATATAGTGCTTCGCAAACACACATTTACTTGTGATATCCATTGCATTTTACTAAGCAGAAAATAGCTTGTTCATCTCTTCAAAACTGATATTCTTCTTTTTTGTTTGACATTAAATGATGCCTAAGTTAATATAATTTATTTTGTATGCTTACAAAATACATTTAAATGTACTTACAAATAGAGAACAGTACTCCAGAAATTATATTTTATAAGTTATTATTATGATATTTGCAATTAAGTATACTTATTTTCCTTCTCTGCAAGGGATTACACTCAAGATACAGAAGGCATCATCCGGATATTGCGTCTCACGTGTTTAGTCAAGGAGGACAGAACAGAAAAATAACTCAGGTTAACTCCCGCTAAGATTTCGTTTGCCGAGAGTAAGAAAATGTTTTAATATAAAAACAATGCCCAAATTGTTTGTTTCTTATAAATAATGCTTCACTTAAACAACGGAACGAATTTTAGATTTTTGTGAAAAAATACCCCCGACCGAACCCGAGAAAAAATGAGCAGTGGCCAGTAGAACTGACACTTATTAATATGCTTCTTTTACTTAGAATTACTATTTTTTGCACAACAGCGATTATAAAACTACAGAAAAATTAATAAATGATTTGCTAAATAATCTGTACTGATACAATTTAATAAAACAAATTGATAATTTCCAAGAAAATATACTTGAAAAATGTATTTAGAACATTTTATTAGTCAGTGAATATATAAATGATGGCGATCGTAGACATCTTAGTTTCTCCATACTACTTGGCTTAATAAAATTCATATAAGCATATAATTTATACAACAATAAGTTTTAAAGATTAAAAAATACAATTATTATTATTTTTTACTGAAAAATATGTAGCAAATGAGCAGGGTATACAAGATAAATATTAAAGTAAAACAACATAATTTCCTATGAGTGTGTCTAAAATAATTTTGATTAGATTATTTGAACTTAGTCTAAAACTAGTTGTAATATTGGTAGTATCCCTGCATTTTGCTACACGGACACCTGTACTTCCTTATTTTTTTCCTTCTCATTTGACTATAACTTTCTCTTCTCCGTCGTCTTATTCTTCTTCTCCTTTTCTTCTTTCTCTTTTTCTTCGTTATCTTATTCTCATTCTTATTTCCTTGTTTATTATCAATGATAGTAGTTGTAGTAAGTATAGTAATAGTAGTAATAGTATAGATATATAAATAAAAAAAAAACATTTTCTTTTCTGGCTTCAACCATTTCAATGTGTTCAGACGTGAACAGAAACATATCATGTTTTATACTGACCGATGTAGATATAATATAATCTATATATATAAAAGCAAAAATGTATGTATGTTTGTTTGTGTGTATGTATGTGTGTATGTTTGTTTGTCTGCTAGAAACTTTCTGCACACGCTACGAAAATTCATAAACTCGGTGACATATCGAAGCCCCATCCTTCTCTTTAACAATATCGAAAACTTGGGCCAAAACGGTAACTTTTTAACCCCGAAATCGACAATTCTCCAGAAGGGGGGTGAAAAAAAACGGGTTTCTCGTAACGATGCCCGATTCTACGCATGCGTCAGATGACGTCATGACGTTGTCACCTGATTTACTTTAAATAGTTGCAAAACCGGATAAATTTTATCTCCGTCGCTTTAACGCAGTTGGTTAACGCGTTTGTTCATTATCTAAACGTTTTGGGTTCAAATCGTTGTGTAAGATGTTTTTTTTTTGATTTTTTAAATATTGAACCCTGTATTATTTAAGCCATTTTTACGTAACGTTCGTTTTCCTGCTTATTCTTAGCGACACCCGGGTATCCACCGATTTTTTAAGTTTTACTATCGAAACAGGCTATTTAAGCCATTTTCACGTGTTCGCTTTTTTTCTGTTTTGAAGATTCGTTTGCCTTACATTATATATTTTGTGTTTTTTATGTTTTAATTACCCCCTTGCTTTATTAAAACGTTTTCTTTTCTTACTTCGCTTATAAGAATGCTCATATCGTCATCTTCTTACCTTTGCAACGTGAGCCTTACGCGCCCTTGACCCCTGATCGCTGCCCAGTTATGATCTGCACCCTGGTCCGTACAGTTATGATATGTTGACTGGGCAACCAGGTCTGCCAACCGTTAGTACGTCGCGTCACCCAGTGAGTTCTTCGTTAAGGCGTTGGGGATTCTTCTCGGATGCTCGGTCCTCAAGGCCTGTTCTCCGTGGATCGTCTAGTTATCCCGGGTGTTCGTTGACGGATACGGTGTCACAAATGGCAAATAAAGAATGTACATATATAGCGATCAACGCACATCAGCAATAAAACTCCGGAGGTTCGTTAATATAATATATATTTCGGAAATTCATAAAAGAAGTATTTACAGCATGTACATATAGTTGACAATTAATTCAAGCAAGCAGTTAGTTCTACAACTGAGCTTCTGTTGTTGAAATACCTGGCCGGTATCGCGGACTTTGCGTAATTCTCATTAAGTAATCTACACGTTATAAGCGTTGAGTTATCAGGCAACAAGCGAGGGGGAGAGAGAGGAGAGGTGACTCGACTTAGCCGTCTTTGACTCTGGTTCCGGATTCTCTCTTCTTCTTTTCTGTTCTTCTGTTCTCTCTTACTCTTTTCCTTCTTCTGACTTAATCTTTGATTTTTCATTTCTTTTATAATACAATTATGGAATGATGACGACACTCATGTTCGTCATCGACCAATCAAATTGCTTGATTATAATTCGACGGGGCTTTTTCTCATTGGTTGATTATACTTCGACAGGGCCCTTTTTCATTGGTCCATTTCCAAAATTGGATTGACTCCTCCCTTAATTAACGCCCAACTTACACGTTGTATTAATTAACTCCTCCCTGGCTTACTAATGGAATTTCCCCATATCCAGGAAAATTATTTTTCCTTTGACTTAAAGCAAATCACACGATTTTATTTGTGTAAAATTATCTATTGATCTCACCTTTCGCTTTGATAATCCAAAGAGATTTTAGTTTATCTTTGAATAAAGTTCTGGTTGTCGGCCATTTTATTATATCAGACATTTTGTTTACGTCAAAAGACCAAGAATGCATTTGTCGCTTTGAACTTATCGGACAACACATTTTCCCATACGAGCAAAAATATTTCATAAATTCCCTTTTTTCGTTCGACCTGATTCACCAAATGACAATTCTCGATACGTTATTTTATTGTTTCGAAATTTCGGACAATTCATTTTTTATATTCTTTGTTCTAACACATAATGCCGAGTCACTGCGTGTGTTTCTCTTAGATCAAAAACAACCACACTTTTCAACTTGTCAAATTCAAAGGTCAACTTTAGCTCCTAGTTTTGCCAATTGCGGGTGTGAAATCCCTACCTCTTTTGCTCCTGTACACTATGATTTCGGCCATTGGAGATCAAACGCCTGTGTATTTTGGCTAAAATATTTTATGCATTCTTTTTCGCTACAAAGGCACTCTTGTCGCCGCCATTTCAACAACAGACTTAGCTCAGAATTTATTCACAAATAAAAATTAATAATAATTTTTATTACTTCAACCCGATCCTCGTCCGGGAACAAAACATCACTTTCAACTAAAAGAAACGTCACATCAGCCCTACAGGTCTGATGTGGCCTCTCTTTAGTGTTACATACGTAACGCTCGACGACTTAAAACCATCTTTCACTAACTCATTCTGGCTGGCCGATTTTATTTTCAAACTTCGCCTCAAGGATTCGGGTTCGATCCTACCCCCTTCCGCGGTTTCTTTTTTATTAAACACCACACACACCTACAAACACATGGTCAACGCCGTGTACCCCTCGCTAGTCTATATATATAAAAGCAAAAATGTGTGTATGTATGCATGTTTGTGTGTCTGCTAAAAACTTTTGAATGACGGAACAAAAATTCACAAACTTGGTATCATATCTTAGCCCCCACCCTCCGGTCGAGAAATATCAAAAAATTAGCCCAAAAGGGCCATAAAAAGAGCGTCACCTAATCGATTTTCTGCATGGGGTCCCCAAAAGTTACATTTTAATGTTAAACATTACATATTTTTTAAATAGATTTATAACTGCCCAAAAAAATATGGGCGCCAACTCTTCTACATAAAGTATACACGGGGCCCGTTTATTTTGGGTGAACTTGTATTTAAAACCCGCTGAGTCATGTCACGTGAGCTTGAGGTCAGCAAGCTCTAATGGAAGTCTGAATTAAAAAATAAACATGTTATCGGTAGAAAAAAATATTAACCCTTACACAAGCTAAACTATGAATTTCTACGCTATGGTAACATTACCAACGTTATTAGCACATTCAAAATATTTAGATACGACAGTTAAACGAAAAATAACAAGCCAAAATATGAAGTAAAAAAAATATGCTTACAAAAAATATTAACGATTGATGTTTAAAAAAAAACAGCCAGCGGTCATTTTCTTTGAGATAGAGAGAGAGAGAGAGAGAGAGAGAGAGAGGGAGAGAGAGACAAACACAAACAGAGAGAGACAGATAGAGAGATGTCTAGACCGGAAACGAAATACGTAATTTAATAAAAAATAAACTACTGCTACGTCATCTCGTACCGCTCCCGCGATGACCTCATTTTGTGGCTATCTGTCAATCAAACCTCTTTCACTTGCTTAATAAGCCTTATTTTAACACTATAATCAATTCCTTTTACTCTTGGCTTAGAGAGTTAAGTGGTTGGAGTTAGTTTCACCGCGTTCCGGGTTCAATCCAGCCTCACGACCCAGACTATTTTTTTTTTCTTTTACATCTTTAGACACGCAGGCAACGTTGATTTATTTGTTTTACTTCCCCCTATACACACATCGGTTTTTTGCTGTTTTTTGTTTTGGATTTGGTTTTTCCGATTTGTTTAACATCGTTTCAGGGTTATTACTTATTCCCCCCATACACACCTAAAATACCCGGGCAACACCGGGTACACCCCCGCTAGTCTATATATAAATAAAAGCGAACATGTATTTATGTACGCTTTTCCTCGATGTCCACAAAATACTTCTTTCAGAGAAGCGCTCGCTCGCTTCACAACTTCTTAAAACTTTTTATATCATCTATAAATTGTAATATCTCACACTTAACCACGGAGCTTGCCTGTTTATTTAATTTTATTGACTTACAACGTTAATTATTCCACATTTCCCGCATCGGCATGCGGTACATTTGGTTTTCGGTATAAACAAAAAGCGAAACTCGACTCTGATCACAGGCCCAGAAACCTAGAGGTCTAAGTAACGTTTGGTCAATGTCGACTTCGTCATATCAGACGGTAGTTCGCGTTTTTAAAAACAAACAAACCGATTTATTGACCTCATTAAAAACTGTCCCGGACAAAATGCTAACTGCTGATCATCTATCGCCGTCACATCAATCAAAAACGCGCACCTGTTTTTCACACTTTACTATTTTCCAACTGCGCGTCGTCAAGTCTTTTTTTCACGGGCACCTGTTTTTTTCACACACACCTACAAACACCCGGGTAACGCCGGATACCCCTTGCTAGTCTACAATAAAAACAATACATTTTATACGTGGTATAATCGGTTACACAGCCTAGTTTTTCTTAATGCCATGATATTTTTTAGATTAAACGATCGAGCGATTTCATTCCGCTTGCTACCCTCCCGATTTAAATCAGCGTTATATCATTAAACACACATAATGATGAGTGAAGTATTTTGTATGTCCTATCAGACAACTATGTCTCTGTCTCCCCTTACATGGTAGCAACGACTTTATCATTTTAAGATAATTATATGTTATACAGGTTTTATAGTAATGTATTACATTTTCAAGAATACGTATTTACATTGTATATTAATTTAATTTCCCCATCTGCTAAGGACGCAATGTTCAATAGGTATATTTTACTTTTCTCGTAAATGTTTGCATTTACATTATGTTTGTTTGTTCTGTACATATATAAAATTTTAAATACGACTGACCTGTTATTATAGTAAATTCTTTTAATATCAAAATGAATTAATCTAAAATGCAAAATACACAATTGTTTAAAATAGATAGGTCATCGCATGCAAGCTCCTTGTGCGTGCAGATCACAATAATAATAAGTAATCCATCGTCAGCCAATGCCTGACGTGTTCAGACACAAATACTAATGAACTATTTCTCTCCAGCTAGTGCATGGGTGGTGCAGATAACAATAATATGTTCTTTATCGCCAAACAGTGTATGGTGAGTGCAGGCTACAATAATAATAAGTAAATTATAGAAAGTCACTGTCTAGTTAATAAAAAACAGAATACTGTAAATGTATTTATTCCCATAATTCAAGAAGAGATGAAACCAATCAGTTCCTCTCCTCCATATTATACACATTGAAACGTTTTCACACACTGGTTAATGTTAATCGTTTTAATGGTGTTTATGCATGGTTAGAATCAATAACGCATATCTGTTTCTTGCGCACGTCTAAATCAGGGGTTGTTATATTCGACGCATACACCGCCTATACCTAGAAAATAATGATTGAACTTTGATAGAACTTCTCATTCTTTCGGTGGAATAAAAATAGGAGACATTATTTTGGAATAACTTTCGTATCATGCACATTATTAACATATTGTGTTAATAGCAGACCATTATTTTTGTACTAATGGTTCTCTTGCTTAAAAATGAATATATACATATTCTTAAGTTTAATCGAATCACGGACTGATTTTGCTCGCCAGAAATAGAGGGGCATAGTGAGTTGCACTAAAAAAAAAACGATCGTTAGTCTCATTCTGATTTTTTTTGTACCCTGATGTTTATATGACCTGTATTTTTAATCCTGATTTAAAACTGGGTGCATTGAAGAAAGACCAAACTAATTTAGAACATAATTAGAAGAAAAAAAGCTTCTGAAAATAGTTGAATTGTATGAAAAAATATATTATAGAATTGTGTATTATAAAGTTTTTGTAGTGTGGTGAAGGGGAACAGATGTATCTTGTATTTTTTATTCAATTTAATTCTAATGTCAAACACTTTTTTGTGTTTATTATTTTCACACTTCCCGCCGGTAAATTCCCGGTTAATCCTACGCTGAGTTAAAACTTTTACTTTTTTATTGATGGATAAGACATAAAAATTCGGAAAGAGAGTCAATAAGAAAAAATTATGTTCGGCAAAGAAAAAGTGTAAATGGAAACTTAGATTACATTCATTATAACAAAATTACGTACATGAATGCTATTATGATCAGCTATATTTCGTCACCACAGTAACTTTTCTCGGCATTATGAATAAAGCTTGTTAGAGGCGCTATAATACGGCAATAAGTAGTTTCTAGATATTTTTTTCTTTTCTAATACAAAGCTGTATTAACTAAATTTTGATTGTCTATTTTTCTATTCTGTTAAGGAATTAAAATGCACAATACATTATATTTTTAGATTATTAATATGTGGGCAAGAGTGTGTGTTGCACCTATTTTATACTTTCATTTAACAATTTGATAAACAAGAAATGACTTGTATAATATACGCACCAGGCTGAAATAACAACGTTATTATTTAGAAAGGCATATTTTCAGTACATATCTATATTAACTAAATTTTTATTGTCATTTTTATATTCTATTTTTGACAACAGCAAAATGAAAAGTATGCACCTTCGTAAACAAAATATGTCAGACTGCCCGCTCGTAAAATACGCTTGATGATTAGTATTTTAATTTATGCAATCATTCAAGAGCTTTTTTTCGTATTAGTTCTTATGTAGTATCTAATATGCATTTATTATTTCGAAAGTGTATTACAGAATACAACTTATATGACATTAGTAAAAATCGAAACGCAACATGTTTAGCGCTTTTCGGTACCATCTGAGCTACAACCACATATATAGTCACTTGACAATTTATGGCGTAAAAACCTTACTCTATAGTTATGCATGAACGAAAGATTTGCCCCATTTCTTTGAATAATAATAATAATAATAATAACACGAATTGATTACGTTTTACAGGTTTAGATAGTCCATCAAACAAATTTGCAAGTTCGTAGCCAAACAATTAAACACTATTTTGGTTGGGACCATTCCGCAAACATACAAGATTACTTCAAGAGTATATATATATATATATATATATATATATATATATATATATATATATATATATATATATATATATATATATATATGGGTGTTTGTATTTGTGCGTGTGTATGTATGCGTTTTCCGTGATAAAAGCGTTATGTACGTGCAAATTCAAAATGAAATTTTAGTAATCCAACGCAAACTTTTTAAAATAAAAAAAAAACATTTGTTTATAAATCAACCTTTTTGACGTACGTAATCACTTCTTTGTAAATAAACAACACAAACAAAAAAAAACATTATTCTTTTAATTATTTTTCCCCGAAACGTGATGCTACGAAGCAAACAAGAGACGGTGATTTTCAAATGTCGACCTTAGGGGCATCCGAGTGGTAGGGTGTAGAACTATGTTTTCTCCGTAATAAAAGCGTTATTTTTCTGAAAATTTAATATGAAAGTTTAGTATGTAAATCCAACCCATATCTTTTAGAAAAATAAACATTTACTCGTTTATAAATCGGACTTTTCGACGAAATCATGACCTCCTTTTTTCCATTGTTATCGCTCATAGTAATATGTTACTAATCACAACAAGATACGTTTAGTGTTGTCAATAGCGATTTTTAAATGTTCAGGTTGCTATCTCTTATATTGAGGATTGCGAAAGCATTAAACACAAGTGCCGGAATGTATTAACAAAAAACAACTATTTGTTTATAAGTCAACCTTTTTGACGTATCTCATCACATTACCTATGAAAAATATTTACAAATTGGCATTGCTTGGAAACTAAAAAACTAAAAAAAGCAATCAACTAACGTAAATGTAATATTCAGGAATTTGGCTTGTTCGATTACCCTACACTGTTTTTTATACGCATTAATAATTCAGTAAAAAGTTGCTTATGCCATCTGTCTACTTGGCAATTATTTAGTGTCCCAGCAGTAAACGCAAATGAACTCAAAGTGAAAATTATAACCTCTACACCAAAGATCAGGAAGGCATAGCACACTAATGTATATAATTATAAAAGGTTATATATATATATATATATATATATATATATATATATATATATATATTAGCATTGTCACTATCATATAAATTACATTTTATTAGCAAAATATACACTTACGTACATCTGTTTTGCTTATTACATTTCCTCTGATGTGATGAGAAATTCATTGGAAATTTCTGAGCCAAAGGAGAAGACATTAAAAAGTATCTGTACTCCTTTGTAAGAAAATAAATTTTGTTTTCATTCTTTAGAAGGTAACTCAGGATTTCCATTTATATCATTACTCTATCTAGCATATTGAGCTTCTTTTATCTACGTGGTATCTTATTGTAAATATTGATACGGACATTTATTTAGACTTCATGTTTTCAATATTGCACAATATGTAATATTACGTTACTTCAGAATCTAATATATTATAATATATTCCCCACTGACCTCTAGCCCAACTACTAAACCCCACATCTACGCAGCTCGTTTGGCTTATTTCCCATCAGCTTTTGACCTTTCTAATCATCTCTGTAAAGACGCGACCAAATTCTTCACTGGATGCCTCGATTTATTCGCAACGAGGATTTACCCCTGCAAATAACTAGTTATCTCGTTTTTGCAAAAATGGAAGAAAATTACTGCACCATCTCTTAAGGATAAGATATTTTGAGTTCCGGAAATGGCAAATGCGGCAACATCAATACACACCGTTGAATTAAGGGCCACTCCAAATCGTTTATACCTCCTTAATAAATAGAGATGTTAACGCTTTCCTTTCATATTTTAATCAAAATGTGGTTGTGCGTGTGTGTGTATCTGTTTTGGTTTCTCATATGCAATAATTGGTCACTGGCTTTACATCCAATGACCTGTTTAAAGTGCTTGGCATTTACACTCCCACGTCAGGCCTTAGAAAACTCTCTCCAACTAAATAATTTCTAATTAATCGAACTTTCATTTTATTTTATATCCTTCTATATAAGGTTTATTGTTTTATATTGTGGATGTTCTATATTTGTTATTGTTAATATGTTAGCAAAATTCAGCTTTCCGAAGAGCATAGTCTGGATTGGAACAATAATTCAAACTGCCTCACTCTAGAAAGATTTTTTAATTACTAACCGAGAATTGAAAAGCAGAAGTGTAGTATCAGATCAGATATTACACTTTCTAGATATTGTCTGTTTACAATTATATTTTATATTTTTATACCTTTCTAATCCTCATCTCAAAAATTCAGAAACGTCAAGATATGACTATATTTACGTAAAAATGTAGTTTAAAGTATCATACACACACAGTAACACACACATACACACCCACACACATACACACACACACATATATATGTATATATATATACACGACACACACACATAGTAATACAGACGATATATATTAAGAGAAAGTAAAGAATATAGACGATATATTGAGAGAAAGTAAAGAAGACAGTGTTGCTTACGTTTGCTTTGAACTTTAAATAAACAGTTACCATAGTAATTCAATCCTTTGTTTTATGCGATGTGTATTTAGCTTACCCACTTATAATTGCTAACGGTGTATACTTATGAATACAAACAGTTGAAATTTAGATACAGACTCAAAAATCCAAAAGAATATTAAAACTAAATCCATTGGAACACGTGCACGCTTTAATGAATTACAGATTCATAGTTGGCCTGTAGGTTACCCTAACATGTCGATTATAATCGATTTGTCGAGTGAAAATGTACGCCTTTCATTCAGATGTGATTATATATATATTTTTTTAAATGGAGTCAACTATTCTACCTATGTAATTTCTTATTTAGCACATTCGTCATGCTTCTCTTCTAAGCTCCGATGTTCTTGCGGAATCTCTTAAATAAAACTTCCTAGCGATGCGATTACTCATGATTACAAGGAATGCCACGCGTCTATATTTTATAGGGATGTCATTTAGTAAAGAAATACAAAAATAAAATACACATGTAACCATTCTTTCTGATAAATCTGTGTCATTTTAAAAATAGTATGTTATTCATTTATGTGTGATTCAAATTTATTATGGATGTGTTCGGCATTTGGTGATCTAATTTAGTAGGTATGCATTCAGCATATCGTTCAGCACAACAACTCTGTTCATCCTCAAATTTATCTGGAATTATTATTTTTTTTTAAAGTATCATTTATTTCAGGAAAGTAAGCCCTCGCAATAGAAGGCTAACACACGGGGTGTGCACAGCGATTATTCTGAAACCAAAATAAGAATACAATTTATTATTCAATCTATCATACAACAGCATGTACGTAAGAGATAAAACGAAATATATAATTGTTTTAATAATGTATTTAGAGTAAAAGCGAGTGAAATATTCCGAGAAACAGAATTTACTTTTTGCTATTTTGATCTAGGATTTAAGGTAGTTACTAAATATTTTTCGGTATTTTTATATTAAGTTAGCGTATTTTTTTTTAAAAATGCAATTCAAATTTAACTTACAAATATGTACATTAATTATGCTTTGGAAGCTATTTCACTGTTTTCGAATATTAGCGGATTTTCTTTCGTGTTAATGGGCCAACGTGTATACGTAAATATGTACGTTTAATTGAATATCTGCTCCAGAGAATAATTCACGTTAGTTCAACAAATATGCATGTACTAGTTTTGAATAAGTATTTTATTTTGGTCGTAAGTTTGCCGATGCCTGCAGATAATAACCATACCAATTAATCTAACTAATTCCAGTCAGGTGTTGGCAAGCAAGTCATGTCTACGCGAATTTATGAAGCATAAACAATGTAATCAATTTTCTTAAGACATATTTTGGCGATTCTGCCAAAATGTGCATTCAGGGCTAGTTTAAGTTATATTCGACGCTATATACAAAAACCCACATATTGATTATGTATAATTAACGTTTAATAACTTAGTCATCACTTTATCTATTTATCACATCAATTTATATAATATGCTTATTTAATACAATATCCCTACTAAAGTTAACATAGTTCATTTTAATGAAATTGGGGTTCTTTTTCTCAATCAGCGGAATATAAAATTAATGTGGACTTGTTTATTGCTGTTATAAACTAAGGATATTTTAATATTTGTATTTTGTTATTTTACAAATGTTCTAAGTCGCATCGGTTTTTTATGCATTTTCTATATGTGCATTTGACGCATGCAGATGGACGTGCCCATGTCATTGAAAAAAGTATGACAATTATGTCTTTTTGAGACCTGCTTCCCGTGTTTTTGTTATGGACGAATATATTGCAATAATTTTTAACAATTTTTGCTTATAAATGTAGGCGCGTTTTTGTTCTCCCGACGAAACGTATAATCAATACATTATTGTCGCAAAATGATCATTTGAGGAAATATTTGATGATGTTGAATTTATTAAATTGTTGCACTGTGTAAATGATTATGGTACGTGTTACTTTGTTTTGAAATTGACCATTATCGTTATATTACAGCTTAAAATGTGAAAGTTAATTTTTGGACTAAATCAAAGAAGAAATCTTTTTCCTTTGTTTTCAAAACTGTTTCTAATATTAGGACCTGCTGCAGAAAAGAATGGGATAAAAAAAGCTGATTCTATTTAACACATAATCAGACTACCTTTTCTTTAGCCCTCTTCTCTCTCTCTCTCTCTCTCTCTCTTTCAGTCTATGCAGTTGAATGTATGCTACTTATCAAAATATAAGAGGTTAGAATGTAATAGCAATTGTGAAGATAGCTATAGTCTACTTTAAGTATTTTTTTCGGATGAGACCGAGCGAAATGAAAACGTATAAGCTTTTTTTCGATTTACGTAGATAATATTAATCATTTGGATCGGTTGAAAATACAATTTATTTTTAATAACTAAGGCTGTGAAAACAGAATATTTTAAGATTATTTTGGACCACCTGGTACATATCTGACACAGACACACGTACTCAACCTAGAACCACACCCGTGTATAGAAAAACATATCAAATATTAACGGGCACATACTCAACAGTCAAATCAATGAAACTAATATGCTGTTGTCACCTCCCTAATAATAATACATAAATGAAAAATAGACATTATTCAAGAATTAAAATATTCTTCTCTCGAAGTGAATTACTGCATATAAATATTGAATTTAGAGCCGATTTTAAGACTAATATACACTAATGTTCTATATTGTATTACTCGTATCATGGTTCTCGAGCAACACCAAGTAAACAAAACACAAAGAAATTATTTTTCTCGAAGTAATTTTCGTTAAGCGTACATGATATATTTAATATTTGAAGTGGTTTTGGAGTACACTATACCACTGTTTTAGTTAATTTTACATATATCGCCCCCGCTTTAAAAGTTAATAAATAAAAAACAAAATTGAAGAGGCCTGAAAAGCGTTACTGAAAGTATCCTTGTTAAATTCAGGATGCATTCAAAGCACTGCTTAATCGATATTTTAAAGTTTCTAGGCGCTTTGTATCTTTTTAAAGTGTTTCTATTAAAATTATGACTAAATTTCATTGGTAAACGTAAACGTCAATCTTACACCCGCGAAATCTTACCCATAGTCTCCTATGCAGATAGCCATTGGAAAACACTCTAATTAATTTTCCAAATTAATATTACCCAATAATTAAGTTTTAAAGTTTTATACTGATACTATACATATTTTCAATGAACTGAAATGTTTCTGTATATATATATTAGATCTGGAAATCTCGTATATTTCACTCAATGGTAATAAGGCATTTTTAGTTTTCAATAATGTTTTGCCCCAGAGCTTATCATAAGTGGCTAGCAATCCTATTGCATAGGAAGCTGAAAATTGTAACAAACGCCGTACGATTCGTACTGATTCTGTACCACGTTAATATAGATCAGAAAGTGTAATTCTTACGATACATTTGTAATTAAAGTACTTTAAGAAACCTTAAAATATGTAAAAGTTTTCAGACGAAACTAAAACATTCTATTTCCAATCATGTGAATGGCTTCATAAATTAAATAAAACAAAACAATTTATTGAAATTGTACTCGAATTGTTTACGATTAAGATTTAATTTCGATAATGGCTGAAAGGGTAAAAAAATAAAAATAAATATTTTTCTTGTTTTTTTTTTTACTTCTATAAATATTTTTCTTTTGATTTTTTTATTTTTTTTCACGAACAAAATGAGTGTTGATATATTTCAATCATTTGCCTCAGTAAATTGAAAGTAATCGAAAATCAGAAACTGTATTATAACAGTAGAAAATAGCGGCCTTGTTATTTTTACTATTATTAGACTATTGCGTTATATACACTTTTTGACTGCATCTTTTTCTTATGTTTAAGAATTCAATTTCTCTATTATTTGCATGTAATTCTCAAAACATATTTCCGGTGCAATCTGCTTTTTTAGGTCCTGTATTGTTGAATAATGCACGCATTTTTACGGGCATAGTAAGAGTAAACATCAAATATAATTATCATTTATTATTTCTATGTGAATGAGGGCGAGCATATATAATAGATTTAATAAATTTTGCCGTTCGAGTTTTGCTGTAGATGAAGCAATTTAACAAGACCAACTAAAAGAAATTTGGAGATCTTTTCGATTTATTAATCGTGGGCTAATCATCGCTAATGAGGACTCTCAGAATCTATACTATAGTATCAGGTCACTCACGCTTTTTTTACATCTTAATAATTAAATTCTTTTTATTACGATGTATGTTGACCGCCGCTTTCGTATTTGTACAATATTTACCATTCCCATTTCTTACATCTTGACACCGTCGTCTCTTTACACATTTTAAATCATTAAAATTGTAAAATTGTAAGTATCATCAGAGAAAATAGTAACCTCTATGATATCAATAAGCCAATTAGTGAAGACAAATTTGGAAACGATATATCGGTTACATAGAAAAGAGGTGCCATCTTTCCGCGTAAATAAGAAGAATATTAGATAAGTGAAAATGAGATTAGGATAGGCCTGGAATCGAACCCTGTAGGCAAGGTTAAGAATGGAATGTTAGAAATTAAGTAGATTGTCTGATCCTTTTAAAAGTCAGAAGTGTGTTTGGATAAACATATGAAGAGCCACGTGAAATTAGTCACGTGTGAAAACAAACTTCTGACGTCATAGGCAAAGACCATTTCTCATATAGGATTCTATAGGTTCGGATTTTTTTCAGTCAAGCAGAAAGTAAAAGATTTAGCCAGAGAGAGCCAGTTGATCAACCAAGAGTTGAAATAAGCAGTAGGGAGGAGAATCACTTAGAGGCGAAGAGTAGAAGATTTATACCATGTAGATACAAACTTAATTCCTGACGTCATCGATCGGCTGATCAGATGAACAAAGAAGTCATTATTATGTTTAACTCTTGTCTTGTATCATCCTCCATCACGAACAAATGGTAATTGTGTTTATCATCTTATAATGAGCATTGTGTAGCCTTTCGAAGATTATGTGCCCTCCCCACCATCATCATAACTGAAGTGCCTCCTCCTCTGTATATGTGTAAGAACTTGCTTCATATATCACCCAGTCCGTACCGTATTTAATATGACACCTCCAAGAATTGTCACAGTCATCGTCATGATGTAATATATATATATATATATATATATATATATATATATATATATATATATATATATATATATATATATATATGTATTTTCATAAGAATTGCCATCGTAATCTCTGTATTACATGTACCCGTTATATAAGTCCGAATATGGACCCCTGCTACACAACATATATAAAAGGAGATAATAAACAGAAATACTAATTTTGGACTATTTTACTTTTATAAATTCAGCATGCTTGTCAAACGCATTACTGTTCATATCATTTGTAAGACTTCTTTGATGTACTGAAGAAAACATTTCACTCTCTTGGCAGCAATTGCCATATTATGATCATAAATGTCAAATGTTATTTACTATTATTGCACATACCTATTTCTTTTCAGCCTTAGAAAGGTAAATGATAGAAACAGCCAATCAAAGTTTGAGGGAACCCCGGATAACGTAAACACATTTCTTGGTCCACACAGTGAAAATATTCCAGATTAAACCACATCTTCCGAATTTATGTTTTTCACAACAAAACAATATTTAAATCAAAGCATGCGTTGGACAAAGACACGTACGCTCACTGATAGTATAATTTTACATAGGAAATATGCACTGCTTCATACGCTGTTAAGATTACAACTTAGAATAAACTATAGGTGCATGTAACTCGTGAATCCCAACTAATTTTTATTTATGTCATTAATGGGACAAAGACATGAATATATCTCACACTTAACAAAATCATGAAAGCACTGAAACCCCAACACGTCTCTTGTCTAGCTATTGGTATCTGCATTAGCTTTGCGATTGAATTTTATATGAATCGACACATGTATAAAATAAAATTCGTTGATGGCAACTAGTTGGTCCATTCATAGGTCTGTAACAGATTAAAGGAAATAATCCGCAGTTGTAGCAATATCAAATATGCTTTTGTATGTGATCATCAACGTGTGCTAAGGTATTCTCTCTATCTATTAATTTGCCTGTAAATGTGTCACAAACAAATACGTTGTAAGATGAACCATTCCATCGTATTATTGCCTTATTTATATCTACCTATTTGTCCGCACGCACATCGGAATTTAGTTTTATATAAAATACATTTCTATTGTGCATAGATGTGACAAAAAATTTCAGAACATAATTTAATCCTTTGTCGGTCAATACTATCATTGCTTATACATTATCTACTCCCATGTAAATGTGGAAAACTATACAAAGGTGAGACGTGTAGTCAACTAAAAGTACGTTAAAAAAATCATCGAAAAGCCGTGGTGCGTGAAGACATTGAAAAGTAAGGTATTGCTGACCAAATCTGAGAGGAAAAGGGAAATCATCTACCGTTATGGGATTAGTAAAAATTACAGATAGAGAGGAACGGTGGAGTGTAAGACGAGTTAAAAAAGTTGGGTTCTCTCAGAAATTGGCCTTTAGTCGTATGTTTTCTAGTTGCCTCGCATCACGTCACTTGTTATGTATTTTTCACTTGTCTATGTTTTTATCAATCAGCCAGGTTTGCTTTCTTTGTGGTCAAGTACGTGTCTACGTCAACTAGACGGATTCATTTATTTTTCTAGACAACGACTATATTCTGTACCTCAGATACAATATTTCACACATATTTGGGTGTGTACTTTCCATAAAAGGGGCAATCTCATGATTATGAAGGAAACTATATTGAAGCTGTTGCAAATTGGATTAACGCAATCATATCATTTACAATATGGGCGGCGACACTTTTTTCTGGTTGCTTACAGAGTTGTGCACATGTACACTTTGATGTTGAGAAAAGAATGCCTAAAAAGGTACATACTATGAGAGAAAGAATATTCTAGGAGATGGAACTCCCGGTGAAAAGGAAAAAAAGTCTTCAATCCAAAATTAGATACAAAAAACTTCAATGTTTGTTGATTTATTCTAGTCAATGTGAATGGAATACTTCTTCTCAAATTAATATGCACAAGCTAATGTGGAAATACACGATCGTTTCATTTTTTAACGAAAATTATCTGCCTCAATGAAATAAATAGATTTTGTTTCAAACTTCTGTTCAAATGTCGCACAAACAATAATGATATTCATTCCCAAAGAATAATCATTTACACCTGGAAAATTAATAGTATTGGGAAATGAGAAAAGTACTTTAATGCAAAGTTTTTTTCTTGTTTTTATTTTCTATTTATTCCATTTGTTTAGCGTTGTAAACGAATTGTAATTAGGTTTCAATTATGTGTTTCCAGATGGTGTTTTGAATAGAAAAAGTGTTAAATGCAAAAACGGCACGAGAATATTTATTGCAACTATTAAAAATTTCCAATAGCTTTTCGCACGTAACACGGAAGCTATTTGATTCGTATGCGATGTCCAGGACACATAATTTATTTGGAAAAGCATGAACATATATTTTATCTCATTCTCTTTAACATGAAAGCAGTTTTTAAACAGTTGTGCACAAAATTCTCGTTGTTTATTTTGTATTTTTTTAAAAAAGTATAAATCATAAAATTACACTCTCAATTCAAGGAGGACACATCAATATTTATGTTGATAAAACAATGCTCCTGAGGAGACACACTTTCAATACTGCGCAATTAAATTTTATTAAATTTCAGTAATTAAAGTCAATAAATAGAAAACTAATAAAACAAATCTATAACACAACACGAAATATAATTATCAGAATATATATATACATATATTTATATATATATAAATATATATATATATATATATATATATATATATATATATATATATATATATATATATATATAAAAATTCATTTATTCGGTATAGAAAAGACGTCCATGTAACGAACTGATTATACAGGTTTCTAATCTCCTGGAAATGCAGCAGAATGCTTTCGCTGACGTAAATTAAACCAACGATATAAGTAATATATAAGACGATTAAAAGAGTTTCTATGAATGCCTAATAATAAATATTCGTATATATATATATATATATATATATATATATATATATATATATATATAATCTAGAAAGAGAGAGAGATAGAGAGAGAGAGGTAGAGGTGTTTTTATAATATCTATACAAACATATGTAAAGATATTTTGTGGAAAATTTTTGAGACAACCTTATTTTTTTTACCAGCCTACAATATATATATTTCTTGTTGATATGTTTAACGATTAATACAGACAAGTATCATCTTCGCCTTGTTAAAGCCTGGTTTACTTAGAAAATAACCTATATATTATTTAGACATAGATCAAAATATTTATTTATTTGTTATTATATTTTTATTATTAATGTTATACACATTATGAAAAATAAATAATATATATATACATATATATATACATATATATATACACGTGTGTATGTGTGTAAACTACATCAAACACACAATCGCATCAACAATAAGTATTAGGTGGACAGATGCTAAAGAAGAAAATTGCAAATATTCCTTTGCATGCAACATTTTCGGGACACATTAAGAATAAAAGCAAACGTCATGGGAAGGAGACATGCGATGCTTCATAATTAAATATAATGTGTATTTATGGTTATTTATATATATATATATATATATATATATATATATATATATATATATATATATATATATATATATATCCCATTAACATAATATCGGCGGTTAGAAATGGTATGCTTTCTAAACCCCAATGCATTACTCTCAATTGGTATGCGGCAATCGAGACAGCTAATCGAAAGTAAGAAAATTACATTAAAGTAAGCTCGCCATCTAAAATATTCTACTGAACTAAATCGCACTATGTATGAGGTGAAAAAGTATTTATTTGGTTTAAAATATGAGTTTTTCTACTGCTAGTTAATACAGAGAAAATCCGTAAGAAGTTCTTTGATTCTATGTAAATACTGCCGTATGTGTGTGTGTGTATGTATGTATGCATGTGTGCCTGTGTTCGTATACGCGCATTTGTGCATGTATGTATATATATATATATATATATATATATATATATATATATATATACATACATTAGCACAAACACATATGTGCACGACACTATTTATACACACCCACACCTAAACATACACATACACCCCCCCACATATATATATATATATATATATATATGTGTGTGTGTGTGTGTGTCAAGCGTGTGAGTTACATTATAGAAACTTTGATTTTATTTGAATAAAATAAAATACTTAAAAGCGAAATCACAACGTAATACTAGGATAATAAGCAAATATTTTTCTTGTTTGAAATTTCATATTTAAATACGTATTGACGTGTATCTCACCTACCACCGCTGAGGGACAATGCGTTTATTTTTACAAACAGATTTCTTTCTTTCCAATTATACAACGGGGAATGAAAGAAGACGAAAATACTGGGGCTGGGGTTTGGCTCCCAAACACATTTAAATTGTACATTTCAAACCAGGAGATATTTGTTCATTTTCCCAATATTACGTTGGTATTTGGCTTTCAAGCGCGCTTGATGCGTATTGTATTTATATATATATATTTTCTTGCTTGACAATTTTCCGTTTTATTTTTTCCAGTTTTCGAATAATCCTTCTTGTGTTATATGTAAAATGGTGTAAAAGTGTTCCGGAGTCTGCGAGCGCTTTCGGCGTTTCCGCCATCTTCAGGCTGGTTATATAAAAAGTCGTTTTAAAATTACGTCGAATGATAAGGTCGTGTTTTAAAATTATATCGTACTATAAAATCGTTTTTGGCTTATGTGGGCTATTTATATACACATTTATTGGACAGTTTTTTTTTGTTTTTTTTTATACATTAACAGAGGCATTTTAAAATATTTTTGCTGGATTCATATTTGAAATTATTTATTTTGGGTTGTCTCACTTTTATATACAATGCCTCCAAAACCTTCAGTCTCCTAACGTTAGAGTCTGTTTGTAAAATGTTGGTGTTTTCTACCATGATGTTTCTAAATTGAGAATGCTGGCAGCCATGTTTTTTAAATGTTGCGCGATAGAGCTAGTATCGGAAAGATAAAGCGTTAGTCTACGGGACAACGTGTTGGTAGTATGACCAATGTAAGAAGAACAGTTAGAGATACACTCTCCTATTGGGCAATTAAATTGATAAATTACATTGTTCTTTTCCAACACTTTGTCCGCTTGCGAAATATTGTTATTAATTACGAGATTAGTCGTTTTCTGTTTTTTATAATAGATAATGAACTTCAACTCTCTACCGCTGCTGGGAGATACGTGTCGTCGAATTATGTCTTTTAAAACCCTTTTGTCTATGTGATAGTTTTTATGTAACATGTTACAGTAAAATATATTTATGGGTGACGGATTACTATCCCTTTCCCTACCAGCAACATGACTTAAATTGTTAATAAACAATTTAATTTCTTTATCCACTAGAAAGTTTGAAAATGATTATTTATCAGTACCTGTTTTATGTTTCTTAATTCACTGTAGAAGATTGCTTTACTAGACGAAATCATTTTTGCCCGTTGGATAAGGTTTGTTATTATTGCTACCTTATAACGAATATCACAATAAATTTGTATAGAAATAGCCCACATAAGCCAAAAACGATTTTATAGTACGATGTAATTTTAAAACACGACCTTATTATTCGACGTAATTTTAAAACGACTTTTTTATATAACCAGCCTGAAGATGGCGGAAACACCGAAAGCGCTCGCAGACTACGGAACATTTTTACACCATTTTACATATAACACAAGAAGGATTATTCGAAAACTGGAAAAAATAAAACGGAAAATTGTCAAACAAGAAAATGCTGTGCTGTTTAACAATATATCCTTAAAGGAGAATATGCTGCCTAAATATACTCAATATATATATATATATATATATATATATATATATATATATATATATATATATATATATATATATAGTATCTGAAGAGTATGAAACGTGCAAATATTGGAGGTGATTTGATAAAGATCGTGCATTATTGATTATGGATCGTTATCTAGAATATTGAGATGAAGAAGAAACTGAGTATGATCGACGCTAAGAACTTGATAAACTTGCAAATAATATCTGTATGAACAAGTAAAAAACACATGTGAAGCATGCATGGTCCCCCCCGGTAGTGCACAGTGAACGAGGCATGATAAATGACTAAGTTCAGCGTGGGCCCCGCCCCTTTTTAGCCCCCCATCTTCCCAGGAGACGTCAAATTTTGGTGAAACTGAACAAACGGTGCAGTTAAAATCCTCACCATATGTAAGTTTTGGACCATGCAAAAAGAGAAATGACTGCCCCACCCCCATTAAGCCCTAGAATTCCAAAGGACTCAACATGTTTAGATTTGAGTTCACCACAATGCAAAGCTGCTCAATAGGCATGCATAGAAAATGTTGGAAAACTATGATAAAATGGTCCCAACAATGGGGGGTGGTTTATTAGCCCTAAATGAACCCCTGAGGCTCACCCAAGAGTTACCGCGAAGAATAGACAAACAAAATTATACATCAATTATTTACAACTTTTCAGAAAGTTTTATAAAAATCCAAGGCATCATTTTTTTTAATTAGCACAAAAGTGTAAATTTTATCCATTTTAACCCAAACGGCACCAGTAATTTTGCCGGAATATCTATTCTGTTACTATTTTTTTTACACATAGCATGTTTAATGTTTGTGAAAAAAAATCCAATGCGTGTTTACTGAGAAAAGTTCAAATGGGCGAACGGACGAAGGAACACTCGTGAATGTACACGTCCTACCCTCCTGTTTTGTGGGACCAAAAATATATAGGATCAGTTTATGTGAAGTAAAATCAGTATATGTATGAAATATTTTACTTTGGAACTTGACATTAAATCAGTAACGCAAATAAAAAACAAAAATTTGTTATTGGTTTAAAATTTTAATCTAAAGAGGTATGCGTATTTATGGTGCACTTACGGACACGGATTGATTAGTTAATCCAAGTTTTTTTGTAAAAATATCTGAAGTAAAACATTATGGGACTATGAGTCAAATATCTGAAGTAAAACATTATGGCGTTGTCCAATATTATAATAATATTGATTTGTAGAAAAAATAATGATTAATTTTTAGATATGATTTCATATTTTCTGCCTACTTGTCATATTTCCTTCGAGCAAGCCATTAAACCTGTATGCTTTAACTATTTCTAGAAATAAATAAATGTACTAATATGTTTTATTTTTTACAATTATAGACATATATTGATAGGAGTTTTTTTAGGTGGCCCTGGGGTATGAATTTAGCCGTTGGGCCAAATAGGGCTTTGGGTTTGGGTTAGAATCGTATGACCAGCAGGAATACTCATTTTCACACGAAAAATTTCGTAAGCATAGTAACTAGGTGTCAAGTGAAGGTCGATCGATGGCATTTAGAATATGCATGCGTAACGTGATAGATATTAGTTTATAGAAGCGTGTAAATATATCTTCGTAGATAACCTATGACCATCAAAGAAAAAAAGTAAATCGTTATCTGAACGTTTAGGCTTCGATGGTTCGTTGGGGACTATGAGTCATTTATTTTTTACATTTTTTGATCATTACTACATAATGGGTCCCATATAATATAATAAATATATAATCTGCATAAATAAAATATAATATTTAAGTTTATTTATGATCGAACCAAAAAGACCAAACTGCTAGTATATATATATATATATATATATATATATATATATATATATATATATATATATATATATATATTGAATTCATTACTGAATTGTTTAAGGGAAAATTATTCCTGCCTCGCATTTAGGTAAAAACGCACTTACATATAAATAATTTAATTCATTCAAAAAGCATCGCGGAGAAAGACAAAGGAATTATATCTGCATAAAATATCGCGATATTCAACAGTAGCACGAAATGAAACATTCGTCGCGGCCTAGGTATCTTTCCATGGGGTACCGATTACGAATCTTGCTCGATTTAACCACTTCCATAAGTCGTAGACGACGAAGCGCCTGTCAGTGGATAAGTATATTTTAAAAATTCTCCCTCTCTCTCTCTCTTTTTCTCTCTCTCTCTATATATCTATATACTTATATATATATATATATATATATATATATATATATATATATATATATATATATATTAAACATAATCATTCAGATTATAATAAAATATTAGTAATTTACGTAATTTAAGAGTTGTAAACATTTGAATCCAGATTTGATTCAGCTATTATTTTATGGTTTAGCAAATAAACACATTCAGACGTACAAAAATACTAACACAAGCAACACAAAAAAAAAGAATAATAAAGACAGGTAACAGTAGAAAGAATAAGTGGGATTAGTGGAATATTGTCTATAAAGATTGGGGTGTGTTTGCGATTTTAAGTTAGGGTTACAATTAGTCATTTCAAGTTATCCGCTGAATAAAATTTTGAGATGTTTTTAAAAAATAATTTCTTAGGTAAATATATATATATATATATATATATATATATATATATATATATATATATATATATATATACATTAATAGGCAGTTTATTGTGGTAAAATTTCTATGACATACAAAGTACTAGAAATATTTTATAAAATTTTAAATAAATTACTTACTGCAAAGGCAATCAAGCAGTTTATTAATTATTAATCTATAATATAAAAATACGATACATCTAGACTAATACCAGTTCGGTTGCTTTGGGCAATCATTTTAAAAATGATTATAAGTAATTTAAGTAAGACAGTTATCATTATTTGAGATATTATTTTTAGAAAATATTTGTGTCATTTTCAATGAGTTGTTTCGATAACATTCATTACAAGTCTAATTTTTCTCAAGCCAGGTTATATTACGATTTGATGAAGATGTCTTGAATTTATTGTATTGCATTACAATTCTAACTGAAATATGATTGCGGACAGTAACCGAGGATGCGATATCGACGTGCACATCAAGTTTTATATTTCCAAATTTATTGTTGCAAATAGTTCAGAGGTAAATAGAATTGAATATGAAATTGATTATTAAGAATGACAACTTAAGGCGGTTCAAAACAGTACTTCATGTTCGTCAACGTTTCGTCTTTATTTCATCCAAAGGAAGTCTCGAAATAAAGAAAAAACGTTGATGAACGTATAACTGGGTGTGCCTTTTTATTTTCTCTTTATTAGATTATACATAAAATAATAATGTAAGGTTGATTATGTTTAGTAAATGGTAATGAGTAGTTGGGAGTATTTTTTATCTAATGCTTTTACATGAAGGGGCTGCCCCCTTCTCATGTAAGTAAGAAGAGATACCAGATAAGAGAAAATGATATTAGGATAGGACTAGAATCGAACCCTGTAGGGAAGTGTTAAAGATAGATGATGATTGAATGTTAGAAATTAAGTCCATTATTAATTCTATCATAAATAGTTAAATATTGTTTATGTCGGAAAAAGACTCGATTGCACATTCTTTTAGAAATCTGGATATTAAATATGTCAGTTAGATGAATGCACACTGCGAGTAAAAATATATTGTTTTAAAATATGTTAGAATTAGAATTGAATATTCTTTGTTTGCCAATAGTGTGTTGGATGGGCATGTGTAGAAAACGTGATATAGTCACGTTGAAAATCACACTACTGACGTCATAAACAAAGGAGATTTCTTAATATAGGAATCTGAGGGTTCAAAGTTAGAGTCAGTCAACTCT
The DNA here is from genome assembly GCF_053919585.1 of Euprymna scolopes. Classification (NCBI taxonomy): domain Eukaryota; kingdom Metazoa; phylum Mollusca; class Cephalopoda; order Sepiida; family Sepiolidae; genus Euprymna; species Euprymna scolopes. The sequence continues at coordinate 70,282,355 of NC_136501.1, forward strand.
TGACTTCTATTCTATTCGAGGATTCATATTCTATTTGGATACTAAAATTTTACATACTTTTTTAACCCTTTTTCCTCATTGTGTCTAAACGGGATTCAATCTTTAAAATCTATTTTTATGAATATGCTAAATAGCAAAATGATATCAAACCAGCATTAATATTTTGTTAATGAATGTTTCCCTGACTATATAAGCCTACATTGAAAATCCATGGATTAAGGAAAGTAATATAAATATGGTAGGTTTTGTCCAAACAATGAATTTTTATTTGGAAAATATTTTTTAATAGATCAATTTAAATAAAAAAAAAACTGCACAATTTAATTTGCTCTATCAAGTATATTGGGCAATTTTTTGTGGCCGAGATTTACATAAACACACTACCTGTAAAACGGATTAGCGAAACCTTGAAACATGATTCTTTAATCCGTGATCTAACTTACCTCAATTTCATATATATGTATATATATATATATATATATATATATATATATATATATATATATATATATATATATATATATATATATATATATTTAAATAAGGGGGTAGTCACTAACAATGTGTATTTTTTACATTATTTTATTATTCCGTGTATTGTTTTTTAATTGAGAATTATGTTTAGATCATTCAAATAATGTTTTTAAATAAACCAATACAGGGAATAATAAAATAATGTTAAAAAATACACATTGTTGTTGAGTACCTCCTTATTTAAATATACATCTTTCTCTCGTTGGAATTTCTTAACATATCTTATATAAATATATATATATATATATATATATTTATATATATAGATAACAAATATATTGACATATTAAGGCATAGACAAGTATATATACACGTGTATTGGGTAAAAATCATTATGTCAACGATAAACTAAACTCATATATTTAAAGCCTTATAATTTTAGATTATATAAGCAAGCAGACATTCCTGAACATACAATCGAGAGATGTTTGTTATTTCTAAATTGCTCGCAAATATCAAAATGTAAATATTTAATCTCTATCTTGCTTCGACTATTAACATAAAAATACATTTTATGATACACATATTAATGAAAACAAAATATACTAGGTACGGGCAAAACGAATGCCGGTGCTCAAAATGTGCAAACATTTTGAACCTTACCTTTACTTAAAAAATTAACCACAAATCAGGAGATTAACCAATTCTAATGAACTTTTCAGTTTTTATCAAATAATGATTGCAGAATATGAAAAACTTAATATTTCTTATTTAAGTCTCAGGGAAAATGTATTATTTTTTTAAATAATAAATACCTTACTAAAGTTATGCCTTTCAGTAGTAAATAAAAAGAACGCCATAATGTATTTTTGTTTATATATATATATATATATATATATATATATATATATATATATATATATATATAAAGCATCGTATTTGTGACAATAAAAAAATAATTAATTTGTACAGGAACATTACGAAAACGTCTCTAAATCTGTTTTAATTAATTCGATCTAACTCAGAGAAAAATGAGTTTCTCGAACTACCGATATTACCATTTGATTAAGGATTGTTTATTTACTATTTTCACACGAAAAATTATAATAGCGAATATATATATTATATATATATATTTTAATTACAGATTTAACACAATTTTTACATGCAAGATTTTTTAAATTTCCTTGCTCGCAGAAATGTGAAACTTTCAGTGTAACATAATTTTTATATAATCTGGAACAATAATTAAAAAGGAAAAAAAATTAAAACAGGAACATAAAAATAATAAAATGAAATAATGAAAAATTTACACATTTAGAATAGGAATTTATGGATGCACGTCTGGGAAAAATAAATCTGACACCCCTACTTCCTTTTACTATCATGACTTCATTTGGAAACAGCGTTTCGATTGACTGAAATTTTGGGTCTCCTTATAATCGTGTTTACAAAATTTTAGTTTGTTGCATTTTTGGCAAACTGTAAATTACTTGCTTTTTGGGGGGTAATTAAGTTATTTTTGCACAAACAAGGTGTTTTTACTAATTTATTTAATTCAATATCTTAGGATTTAATCTTACTATTTTTTTTAGAAATAGACCGAGAAAACTAATATTTATCTTTTAAAGAATTTTTAAAATCAATTTATTAAACTTCAAATTTAGCTGAATTAGTTAGCTCGCCGTGAAACCATTTTTCATAAGATTTGTACAAATATTTTTCTCGTTTAGGAAATTAACTTTAGTCTCTAATCTTTCAAATGCAATCAAAAATAGTCGAAAACCTTCAAAAATTATGATTAATCGGTTTTCAAACTAAGTCCCTCTATCTTTGACCGCCCATTTTTACGCATACCTAAAATATACATGGTGGCTTTAATGTATATGTATCTTATTTCAAATGCATCGTGTAACCTTTAATATTTTTTTATTTCCATGTATATTCTGATAATATTAATTTTGAACAGATATACATGCGAGGAACATATGCGCAAACATTTGTTGAATAGCCCCTATATTTTTCTAATATTTATGTGAATTACTAATGTTAAAATATAAATGAATAAACTATAGAGAATTTGACATATCTCTATTTTGTTGATTTGACATGGGAATTTTGATGGCCTTAACCCATATGGGTTGAGTTGGCGCCTTTCATAGAACACACAGAAGGCCGAATAAACGCAAACGACGCAAGGCGGTGTGCATTTGCCAAGATACATATATTCGTTTTGTTGAGCATAGTATAAATCGTTTTACATCTCATTTACAAAAATTGCTTATCTCACGTTCTCTGTAAATTTACAACATCGCTTATCTTTAATATTCTGCAATTAGAAGCGTTATTCTCAAGTGATTGCAAGTTAACATATATTGAAAATAGCTTTTACTTGCACGACCTCAATTTTCTTGACGTCCTCTTCATCTCGATAAATTTACTCCAAATAATGGCGAATAATAACCTGAATTTGATGAGAATTACTGCGCAGTATATCGCTTACATAACATGGCAGGTCGGGAATAAACCGGGAAAGGAGGTCGCCAGCAAGTTTTATCGTATTTGGTCTCCCAATCAAATGCTTTATCAGTTTATTCGGCCATATTGCTTCTGAAACCAATCATTAAACCTTTCACTACCGTAAGTTAATGATAAGTAAGGGAAGAGATTTAAACGGCAATTTTGTAAATGATGGAAAAATTAATTTCATTGGTTGTTCTATATGCATTCTATTGGCGATAATGTAAATACCGCTGTATGAGTAATAATGTAGTATCCGAATAGACATTGTACGTATAAAAATTAATTGATCGAACGTAATGATTAAACTAGTTCCAATTTTGATGGAAATAACGGAGATCCTCGTTTTAGTTATTGTTGTCATCTATATATATATAAGGTAAACTGGACGCAAGCTTTGTGTATGTCCGGGATAGGCTTTTCAGGTTGGGATTCGCTGTCGGTTCAATTCTGCGAAGACTTTTCCTATACTTCGGAGATCATTATATCTGAGATTCGCAAATAAACACCGTTTCTTTTCTTTTTTTTAACAAGTTGAAAAATATATCCCACTGTGCTCTCGTCTCCAGTGTTTGTTCATCTTTTTCGCATACGAAAACGAAACTATTGGAACGCAATCGACAGAAAGGGGCTTGGGCTTCGGACCTCAATGTGTAGTATCTGTTCCGATGCTCTACTTAAATTAATTGATCATTGGTCAATGTAGGGTAAAACTGTCATACTGAAATAATTACTATTTATTTTGATACTGCTAGAGTGCTCCATTTTGCGGGGGGACTGGTTTTCACCAACATTTAAAAAACACTTGAAAGTTTAAAAAAATGACCTTGTGTCTAATTTGCTTTTCTGATGAAGCAGATACATATCTTACCTGGCCTCGACCAGATTTAAGCCAGCATTTAATAAATCAAAAGTTTTACCTGGCTCCCGGCGAGGTTTAAAAGTAACATTCATTTCTTCGCATACGCGGCGACTCCTATGATAATTAAGTTAATAACCAACTCACTAAATTCACTAACTTCTTTGGCTTAATAATTAACGCGGAAGACTAATTACTCTACGTTTTTTAGTTCGATCCCACCTCTCTCTCAATCCGATTTTTTCCTTGTGTAAATATCCTCAACTTTGGCAAAAGTTTATTACCAACTCATGCAATTTATTACCCTCTTTGGCCTAATTGTTAATCGTGGAAAAACTAATGACCCACTTCTCTCTCTCTCTCTCTCTCTCTCTCTCTCTATCTTTTTTATGTTAACACGTGGAACGTATTCTTAAGATCGTGTTGTCTTTGTGTTAACATACTCCATTCGGGCAACGCCGGGTACTTCCCGCTAGATAAAAGCGAAGTTTTTAAGTGATTCATTTTAAAAACAGTCGGGAGAAAGAGGCGCAAATTAATTATTTATAGATTTAAGAAATAGTATTTTTATTTTTAAACTTCTCTGGTATTTAATATTTGTATTATTATTATTATTTTTTACAATTTTGAACTGTTTTTTAAATGACGGTTTTAATGCAAAAATTATCGTAAAATTTCAAGCAATAAGAACTTCTTGAAAAAATTTTTTTTTCATTTTTTCCTATTAAATAAAAAGTAATTTTAAGAAAATAATTTTCATCTGCTTGGTATTTTTCAAAAAATAAAAGAAGTATTTGTGTACAGTAAGAAATAATTTGTTACATAGTTATGGTCAGCCAATACTCTGTGAGGCATTTATTAATATTTTTTCTTGTGGGTTGGGGGTTAATTGATTGTAATAATTTCGTCAGTCTATTTTGCATTACTTTCATTGCACTTATATTACAGCTGTCATTTTGAGAACAATGTTATCAATTATGTCAAAAAAGGGAAGGTCATCGATAGCTGCGTTGAGGCATCAACTAATTCAAAGAAAGCGCATGACGCAACAATCAACAATTACTGTGTCCTACGACACAGCAGAACAGACAGAGGATGTTTGGGTCGTATTTGTTTAAAATGGCCGTTTGGTCATTCGGCTGGGAGTGGTTCTTCCTTCATTTCAAATTCGGATGCAATTGGTGATAATTCAAATTTGCCTGTGCCTTCAGCAAGTAGTTTCTTAATCGTAGCATTAGACGGTGCACTGCATACCAATCTCCCCATTTACACAAATAGAAAGAGTAAAATACATGTTGTTTATTAAGCTTCAATAAAAGAAGACCCACGAGAAAGTTGTCTGGAAAACATGCTTCAATTCGACTTAAGTGCAGCGAAAGAATCGTCTTAAAAAATGGTATAGACGAGTCGTCTGCACGCGCTTCAGAAACCGAAGAACAACGCGACAGAAGTTTAAGGATATATGCTTCAGCCATGTACAATGCACGCACTTCAGAGCAACGAGATAGGGGAGGGTCAGATAAAATATAGAGCCAATTTGGAAGGCCATTCAAGAATAACAAAGTAACATTGGTCTTTCAACGCATTCAACTATATTCACTCTTCTAATTATGCTGAATAGCCTGACATGAAAATAGGCTTCCATAGTCTCGGAAAAAGATGGCCAAGTGAGCCAGCGGAATATGATGTTCAAATCGCAAGATAAAAGTCCAACTTCTTTAAGAAACTCCACAACCGCTAATACGGTTACTCACAAGTTCAAATCCTGAATCAAATACCTTCATGGGAGAAATAAGGTGCCACAATTGTTCATTTCAAATGACAGCTTTAGGATCCAATTACCAATATGATGCGGTATTTATGCAAATATTCAAAGTACGGGGGCAAGTTTGCAATCTGATTGGATCGCTTCAGCTAAGTGAAAATGAAAAAAAATAGTGTCAAAGTTCAAAATATATGATTTTTACGTTTTCTACCAACTTACTATGCCAATAAGGAGTGTAAGGCCTCGACATTTCAGTACATGGTAATCGGATGTGAGGAACAAACATTTATTCGCTTTGACACAGAAAAATATCTGCTATATATATGCTGGTATATATATAAAAGTAAAAGTGCTTGTGTGTGTATTTCTATGTACATTTCCCTACACAATAACAGTCTACATACTCGTAATTTTATATACAGGCTTCTGAGATTTGAGACAAACTTTGTAATCCATTTTCGGCCAGAAATTTAGCTTTTAAGGAGTCAAAGTTAAACGATTTGACCTTCGAGAACTCTACCAAACTCCTCCGACAATTTTGGGTCTAAACACTGTAAATTTTAGACATATGTTCCTTGGACGAGGATCTATCTTAATAATTTATTTTGAACCCAAAAACAGTATATTTTACGGGTTATAATAGGGGACAAGTTTTCAAAAAATTGACTTCTGCGGTATCTACCAAATTACTCAGACATATTCTGGTCTAAACATTTGAAATTTTACATAAAGGGTATTTACAGATAGGGCTAGCTTTTTAATCGGTTTGGGCCGAAAATGTAGCTTCCAATACATAAATGTATGTATGTATGTTTGGATGCCTGCCTAAAACTTTCGACAGAGGAGACGGATTTTCATAAGATCTGTATCGTTTTGAAGCTAAACCGTTCAGATCACAAATATCAATTTACAGTCTACAGACTCGAAATCTGATATACAGTGTAATGCGGTTTTGGAAACCCTTTTTAATCAGTTTTCGGTCAGAAATTTGGATGTTAAAGGGTCAAAGTTTAACGATTTGATCTTTGATAAGTCTACCAAACTCCTCCGAAAATTTTTGGGTCTGAACACTTGGAATTTTTTATGTAGATTCCTTGAACATGAATCTAACTTAATAACGTAATTTGAGCCCATAACAATAAATGTTAAAGGGTCTTAATAGGGGTGAAATTAAAATATATATATATATATATCACTGCGGTATCTACCAAATTACTCAGACAAGTTTTTTTCTAAAAATTTGAAATTTTAATAAAGGGTATTCACAGATAGGACAAGCTTTTTAATCGGTCTGGATCGAAAATATGAGCTACAAATCTATAAATCTATGTTTGTATGTCTGCATGTCTACCTAAAACTTTCGACAAAGGCAACAGATTTTCACAAGATCGTTATGAAGCTCGATCCTTCAGATGACAAATACCGAAGAATTGGATAAAAACATTAATTTCTTCACCCTAAACTGGGCACATTTGTACAGGAGAGGAAATTTGTTTTCGCCGATATTTTCAAAAGTCATCCCCTCCTTTCGATTGTCTAGCCTTCATTTGACGTTCGTCGTAATAGCAAAGACGTCACATTTTTTCATGTCTTCTCCTCCTTCAGGGTACGGTTTCGAGCCTGTCGTCCTACTACCATTTTTCTTTTTGTTTTGCTAAACACATCCCTCCAAAACAGCCGGGCATCCCCGTGTACCCATACTATTATATCTATATATCTATATATCTATATATCTATCTATATATATATATATATATATATATATATATATATATATATATATATATATATATATATATATATATATATATACACACACGCAGGGTGAATTCCCCCCCCCCAAAAAAAAAGAAACGGGCCCCAACTCTAATTAGGTCCCGGTTCTTAGTGTTTTGTCCGAATGAAATAAGACTTTGGTAATAACTAGTATACTATATTCAAAACACTACATAAAAACACAAGGGTCTTTGGCCTTTTTTATCCGGTGTATAGCATATGTTTTAGATGGCCTCGATTTAGCGTTCGTTTTTTGGGGGGGTCACCCTGTATATATATATATATATATATATATATATATATATATATATATATATATATATATATATATATACATATATATATATATTTGTGATTATTAAATGCCTATTAGGATAAATACTATTACAAAATAAGATTGTTTTTTTTTCACGAAATGTAATTGTAAGTGTCAGATAAATACTCTTGAAATAATTAAACGAACGTTTCCTTCTCAATATATATTCTTAGTTGCGAGACGTGTATTAAAATATATATTCTATTTCTGCTGGCGATAGAATAAATTATCAACTAAATATGCAGCAACGCATAAAAATAATGTTTTTTTTTGTGTTATACATTTATTAACAATTCTACGTTTTAGTTGACGTGACGACATTATCGAAAACTTTTATCCTGTTGACTTGTTCAGAGTCACTTCACTAAAAACAAGATTTAAAATATTCATTCTATGAAAATTTACAATTATGAACATCACATGCACCACACGTTGTAGAACGAAGCTTTTATCAGTATACAAAATATAAGGCATGTATGAATAGAATACTAAACAACACTCTTTGTAATTTTATAGGTTTATAAATAATAATGAAGCTTTTTTAGAAAAATAGTGTAGTGATCATCCTTAATAATCAACTCTTCTACTAACAAATCGAGAGATTGTGTCTCCTGGTGCTTCTCCATGAACCGCTATCTCGTGAAGCTCATACTGATATATCGCTACACTTTTCGTTTTACTTTAATATATTTGTTTAAACTGAGCGCCTATTTTTTTTTCTGGAACCGCACGACAGACTCAGAACTACGATGATAGATCATAAAGGAAATTACGTAACCCACAACAGCAACTAGGGCGGGTTCTAAAGGATTATTTTCTCAGAAACATTTAAAAGCTTGCTACGTCAGGTGGAAAAGTATATAAAATAAATTTTCCCCGAGATTTAAAATGAATAAACGTGGAAAACAACGGCGAATGTCTGACCCTGAACTGAAACACAAGCAGGTTCTACAAATGGATTAAAAAAGTAAATTGAATTCGTTTCCAGCTAAAGTGAAGGGCCTTATTTATATTCTTACAGAAGAAATCTATATATCCATTTATTTCCATAACATTTTAGAAGAATGTAATACACAGTTCTCTGTTACTTAGAAGGAGAAATGAATAGTTGCTTATATTATAAACGGTCAATGTTTACTAAAGTCTACAGGCAATACTTTAAATGATATAAAGATTAGCAGACTTGCTTGCGATTTCACGTAACCGTCTCAATATTATAATTTATAAACTCGTATAAATAAAGACAAAAAGATGTGTATGCTAAAATTGGTTAAATATCAAATTGATCAGCACCTACAAAAACAAAGTAAACTTTAAAATAAAATAAATCACCAGACAAACAGAAAAAATAAAATAAACGAAAGAAACATAGGTAAAAGTAAAAAAAGGCTACTACAACCGCAGTAAAACAGAAAAGCTACTGCAACGGCAAAGACACATAAGAATACTGCAATAACAGCAAACCCACAAAAACTACGCTTACAACGGATAAAACACAATGCAGACTACTGAAATAACAGCAAAAACACAAAAACTACGGTTACAACGGATAAAAACACAATACAGACTACTGAAATAACAGCAAACGTTCGGACAATGTTAGTACAAATAGTATCAATTAGGGTTCAAACTTCCGAAAATGAAAATGTCATTAGGAATGCACTTGAAAAATTAACTTACTTTGGTTCAGATTTCGTAAAGTTCTGAAGATTTTGTGAAATCTAGACAAACTCTAAAATGTTTTCTAATGGGAAAATTATTAACCACGATCATTAATAATCCGTATACTATGTATAATCGAAATCACAACTGACTTGACATTTGTTGAAACTGTTCGACTTATATTCAGCCAAGCCACAAAATTTTCCGTCCCACAAAAGTTTTATATCTTAGTTAAATAACGAAAATACAATGGCAACTACTGAACGTTTTAATTAATCATAACACAAGCACAGTGACTATCGAAAATTATCTGATCATAGAGATTATCACTTTAAATGCTTAATATTAGTGCAAAGTTTGTATCCCAGAGTAATGCAGACGTTAGCCGAGGAATGCAAACAAGTTGGAAGGAAAACCAAATTTAGCGTAATGAAAAACTGTAGACTACGAAAGTAGCAAAGCATACCCGACCTGAAAGATTTTACATTGCTCACATAGTAAAGATACGTTAAAATGCATGTTCAGACATTTCTCGAAAAACAAGCCAAAGAAACAAAAATGGTACTAAAATGTAACGATCAACATTCATGCATGTACTATTCGCTCTGTGTCTGGTAACCGATGATCAAACTCGGTCCATTTATTGAGATTGTCGGAGTGACCTCCTCATCTCGGTTGTAATAGTTACAACGTTTCGGTCGTTTAGCCATCCGGCCTTTATCAGGTGTTTTGTGTCGAACTGGGAAACCGTTTGTTAGGAGTCTCGAACCCAACACATTATTATTATTACGGGGGTAACGTGTTCGGCTCCAGCTAGGCTCTGGGACATAGTTGCTGATTCTCTCTTTTGAATGTTACTTTTCACTGCCTTCGTCCAGGATTGAACTCAGCGCGTTTGGGTAACAGTAAACTTTGATACAACGTCTAGGACCACTCGGCCATATGTCACTAGAACGTTGTGACTATAACAACCAAGATGAGGAAGTCAGTCCGACACTCAATAAATGAAAACACCTCATATCAAAAATACAGATAATTACAAACTCGGTCCATGTCTAATGATTTTAAAGAGTATAGTAAAACTTTTAAAACCCCACACATTAGGAACCCTCGTACTATATATAACCATACGACAAAAGAATATTTTTATCGAATTCCTGAAAAGAGTTTAAAAAAAGAAAGCGGCCTTTCCCAATATAATATCTACATGTCTATAGGATAACCCTTAATACTAAGATTCCATTTTAATTACATTCAGCTTAATTAAAGTCTGCGGAAAAAGGCAAGTGTTTGAAAAAGCGTCCGCCTAAACAAACAAAATAATAATAATAATAATAATAATAATAATAATAATAATAATAATAATAATAATAATAATAATGGTAATAATAATAATAATAATAATAATAATAATAATAATAATAATAATTATAATAAAAAGTACTATGACTATGATGATGTTGCCAATAAGCACCATCTACTATAGCTGCCCTACAATAAAACGTAAATATTCTTTTAGGCATTTGCGTTTGAAAACATTTGAATTGTTGCTTAATATAAAACATAATATCGAATTAATAATTTGGATCTATTTCCTAAAATAAACTTAATATAAAATAATTAATGTTGCTTGCCTCTAATAACCTGTGAGAACTGCTTACGATTTTCTATATTTAACCATTAGTTTGACTGTCAATCATCAACGTAAAGTGCATAAAATTGATTCCACAGATTAACTTTGGAACATAAAATTTTAAATTATATTCGGAAAAAAACAATCCCGTTTTAAGGTGTAATTGAGCTAAGTACTTTGACATTCAATTACGTTATACGTTTTCAATAATAAAAAAATACGCTGGAAATGTCTGATGTAGTAAAATGTTATACTTTACTTCGACGAACAAAACGAGTTTAACAATCATATACCATCGTAACATTCGCTAAGAAACAAAGTTAACAAAGCATACTAATAATAAATAGTGTTGAATGAATGGCCGATTTTTTATTTTCTATAAAATAGTTAAATGTAGATAAATGGTTACGTGTCGCGTTTTGTTTTGATTTTACGTCTTTACAAGTAAACAGTGTGCATATCTTTGTCAGTGAAAGAGAGATGTAACACTTGAACAATAAAACGATTTCAATAATAAAATAAAAATTGTTTTCGGAATATTTTATTGTATTCTATTTCGATTTTGTACGTATTTTATGGATTTTTAAGAGCGATTGAAAAAGCATCTTACATCTCGCGTCACTGAATTTAGGTGTTGTTTTTATCTCAGCTACAGAATTTTTTTTTTTTACAAAAAAAATACAAACAAACAAAAAACTCACATGCACATGTCTCCGTTGCTTTAGGGTTTTTTATTTCATTGATTAAATATGTTTAACATTACGCTGATGGTAGTTCTGTTTATAAATATTTAGAATTCAGCATTAATGACAATAAAATATAGTGCGCATTTTACGAGCGGGCTGCCGGGCAGCCTTTTAGTATATATATATATATATATATATATATATATATATATATATATATATATATATATATATATATATATATATATACCATGTATATATACATATATATATATATATATATACATATATATTATAGAACAAAATCCAATATAAATGGTAACATATAAACTAACTTATAATAGGTTGACATTTTGTTTTCTGTGTTAATGCTAAGACACTTCTAGGCATACCATTGATCATTTGGCGAATATCATCTTGAGAAATTTCTTGCCAATCTGACGTAAAAATGCTAAAAGTTCAGGCCGAGAAGATTGTTTTTTTGTTTCGATTTTGTGATGTTTCTAGTCAAATATCGAACAAATGTTTTCAGATGGGTTCATATCTTGGAACTGGTTTTACCATGTAAGTTTATTAATCTTAATTTGGTCCAATCTATATCGTGCCACCCTAGCAAAGTGAAAGCTCAGGCTTCCATAAATGGAGATTTTACTTGATTTAGTCTACCACTTAAGAATATTGGTAGGTGACCTTCATGTAATATTGAAACATATTTAGCAGGATTGATGTGTCCTTTAGACTCCATCAGAACTGCACCAGTGTCACTTTAAAGTGCACCCCATACCATAAACCAGATATCCACATATTTTTTAAAGGAAAGTCTTTCTGAGGAATCCTTCATACCCATATACTTCAACTGTAGAGAAGTAGTGCATATTGTGACGCATCAAACAAAATAACACGGGTCATAAATCTCTCAACAATCTCCTGAGTCTGATCATTTATGGGGTTTATATTAGCAAGAGAAAAACGAGTTTTTTCTTCTCACAGCTCTACAAAAGTAGCACAGCTTGTGAAGATACCTAAAGGCTGTTCCGGGAGAGACACAAACTTGTGCTGCAATGACAACATTTTTGTACCGGGAATTATCTTCAACATTTCTTTTACAATACGCAATTTTTTTTTTTAAATTAGAGTTCGTTCATTCTTTGTCGTCTCTTAAAAATAGTACGATCAATTGATTAAGAGTATAAAGGAGTATTAAAAGTGTCGTGCAATTTTACGTTAACTAAGATCGCCTTTATGTTTACCGACAATAAATCCTCCCATAAATTCTGACGAATCATCCTAGCACAAAATCTGATAGGTATGGTCAATGTTGTTGTATGCAAGGTTAATAAGTGTTTTGAACAATATCCTTACGTGTAAATATAAATAAGCACTATTAATTGCAGAAAAAATAGTCATCATTGTCTGTTGTTTTCTGTTATTAATATCAATTTACATACACAACTATATATATATATATATATATATATATATATATATATCGGGATACACGCGAATACATATATACAAAAAAATGAAAAGTATAAACAAAATGAATCAAGTGGCACAATATAATAAATTCTATAATTATTTTATTTGAAGTCAATTTTTTCTACACACACAGCCGTATACACACGTGCACACACACACGCACACACACATACACGCACACACACTTATACTTATTACGTAGGCAACTATTTATTAAATTGTTGACGAGGACTGCTGAATTAAACAGATCATTTGTCGGAACCATTAGCATGTCCAATGTAGCCACAATGTTTATGTTAAAAATAATAGTATAACACTATTAGCCGGTCACTGATGTGTGACTGGCTTCACGTGTTATACTAAATGTCTTAGAAGTTGTCTCGGGAAGGCGTAAAGATGGCCAGTCATTAGGGTATGTGTAAGAAGAAAATCATACCTGAGATGCTGGATGTGTTGTGTAGCTCCTTCTTCTCCCAAGATTACTTCTTCACCCTGGTGGCGTCTTCGTTGGGATTTTCTTTCTTAATCCTCCGGACCGCTTCGTTGTTTCAATGGAGGCATTTATGGCAGGACCAAAAAACGACACGCGACACAATTGAAACATAAAGAACTATTTTATTTAACACTATGGATATAATATATATTACAAACACTTTTACAATTTACATATATTCCAAACTAAACTAACTAGCCTAACTAGTGTTGACAAAGATGGTGATCCCCCCTCGTTTTCGGAGAGACAGAATTATGCGTGCTTACCTCATGATGGTCCGTGCAGAAAGAGAGTGAGCTAGAAAGGGAATTATGGGAATGTATTTATTTGTATCTCTACGCCCATGGCAAAATCACCACTGCTGTATAGTGTGTTAGAACCCATGGCACTGAGAAATAGTGCCACATCCCTCCCTATGCAATCAGAAATTTATGAGTATTCATAAATTTTATAAGTCCTTAATTTTCCTTGGACTGTGCGTCAACCGGTCGTCAGTGATCAAGGTCCGCATGTTGTTCGTTCCGTCAGGAACTCAGTGAACAATTTTTTTCCGCGAGGTAATCATCCTCGCTCTCCATCGAGGCAGTTACCTCATGAGTTCAGTTACTGGATTTACGCACTCTTTAGAAACCAGTATAATATATTTTAAATAAGCCGAAGTTTACATGCGTTCATCACGCCGACCTATACGTGTTTTTAATTCATTCTGCATCAACTTAAAACATTATTTCAGTAACTTGATTTACGTTCGCTTCAGCAACCAGTATAATGTATTTTAGCAAAGCCGGAGTTTACGTGAGTTCATCACGCCGACCTATACATATTTCAATTCATAATGCATTTTTAACCAAGCCGGAGTTTACGTGAGTTCATCACACCGACCTATACGTATTTCAAGTTATTATTTCAGTAACTTGATATACGCTCACTTCAGCAACCAGTATAATGTATTTTAAATAAGTCGGGGTTACGTGACCTCATAGCGCCGACCTATATAGATTGAGTAAAACCTCGGTTTTCAGAGGTTCTAATACAATTTAATTCTGTAAGAGCAAAGAGTCTGCCGCTGTCTGATTAATAGAAACCACTCATCACGGACTATTAATTAATTATTCTTTTTTTTTTCTCTAATTACAATAATATTATTCAAGAATTAATTGAAAACGGGCACTCAGCCTTCATGAGTTGAATATTCAATTAGGGCAAAAAATCACAAAATAAACAATTCAGAAATCTGTGTATACATTAAATGAATGAAATAGGATGTTAACAATTTTTTTTCTTAAAAAAACACATTTTTTAAAAATCATTTCAGAGTACCTCGGTCAAAATTAGAATTCGATTACACAATGCAAACGCATTTCAAGTTATTACATTCATAATGAACTTTTTCCCAAATTTCAGGAAAAACTATTCATAAAGTATGTGTTTTTTTCAAAATAACTTGATTTACAAAAGATCATTAAAATTTCATTCCAAAATTAAAAGAAAAATATTTCAAGTATTTTGGTTCATCGTTAAAATCAATTCTTCTTCCCAAAGGACCATTAAAAATTCCGAATTTATGTTAATTTCTTTCCAACGTTATTAATTTATTATTAAAAGCAACCTTCTCAAAAGATCATACATTTCGATTCGACCCATTTTTCACAATGAAATTCAGAGATATCCCATTTTTTTAAATTTCGTAGTTAGGTTTTATAAAATTCAGTGTACAATTAAATTATTTAATTTATTGTTAAACATCACTTCTTTTATTAAACCATTATCAAGGTAATTTCGAATTTAGAAACCCTTCACGTTAATAAACTTTTTTAGTTTATTATTCAAACGCAACTCTCTTCCTAAAAGATGACTTACAATGATAACTTCGAATTAATCAACTCCCACTACACCTGGGAGGTATATTAGTTAACGATCAGTTCTGTATAGTTTACAGCTTGACAAAATTAAAGTTTCAAAGAGAGATCTTTCTAGACTGAAAAAATATTTTGATTCTTAAGAATAAATTCAACTTTTCGGAAATACTGGCCAGGCAACATTTCAGGGACCCCTAGCATACGGTCCAATTTCAAATAACCTTTCAATTAAAGAATTCTCTCAAATAATTCTTCCTTACAAAATAATCTAGAATTCAGGAAAATAAATTTTCGTTAGTCAATTAATATTTCTTTAGAAATTAAAAAAAAAACATCAGATAATATTAAAAATATAAGAACATAATTTCCCTTAAAAATCTATGAATAGTTCAGAGAACTCTTAAAAATGTTACGTAATCATATAACAGTTGGCTTTTGCAAACACTCGAAAATTTCAGAAAAGTATTCCAAGTTTTATGTTTGAATAATTCTATGATCTTTAATTAAAAAAACAATTTAGACATCATTTAATGTAATTAAAGGAAGTAAAAGTATTTTTGTTCCTGTTCCTGAAAAGCCCAACCCTACTCTGAAAGAAACCTCCTCCCCTAAAAAGTTCCAGCCCCAGTTAACACCTCACTACCTACAGGGGGAAAATGACTTCATTAGGCGCCCCCCCCAGAAAAAAGAAGACCAAGACCCTCCCCTTTATCCACCCCTACCAACACACCCCAAAACACTCCCCCTTCACCCATGAAAACCGACATGCCCCTCCTACCCCCTCTGAAAAAGAGGCAAAGAAGCCCATCCACCGAATCCGAATCTCGGAACCCCCCTTTCATCTGGCAACGCCATATGCCAAATAACCCCGGAGAGAAAACTAATAATGAAGACTCACAAATCTAAAGATAACAACAACCTATTGGCTTTAAAATTAGTTACAGAGCAAGATACCTCACACCCCGAAAGCCAATAAGATTTTAACAGTAGTTAGACCTAGAGGGGAAGCAAACGGGGTTTGGACAATGATGGAAGAGGAAAATAACGCCTTCACCCTCTATCCCTCTGTCGTTTTTTCAACGATAAAGAAATAGCAGAATTTAAAAAAAAATCATATGTTGGTCGGGTCCCTATAAAAGTGCACCCATCATTATATAGCGCCATAAAACTAACTTTTCATCTGGACATCGGCGGTCTGTCCCCTGACGGGCCAATCACCACTGAGAGGACCACTGGATCCATGGGGGCAGCTGTCGGTGTCTTGACACCGTCTATGTTTGGTCTGGATTCCAAAACCTAAGTAGACCAAGATGTTCTTAAGATTAGCTACGTTGAATATCCGAATAGCAACTTCGAGTTGCACGCGACCTTCAACTCCTCGGCGTGGATATACGTTGCTTACAGGAGACTCACCTTATTCCAAGTGACTATCAGGATGTGCTTCTTAGTGAATTTAAGCTCTACTCAGCATATTATGATAACAGGTAAGGGGGGTTACCTGGCTAGTTAAGCGAACTCCTGATGCGTCGTGTGACCTTATTAATGCAGATCCACAGGGGAGATTGCTCGTTCTGGATGTTACTGTAAAGGATGTGGCATTTCGTTTTATTGGGGTTTATGCACCCAATAACCTTACTGAGATAGTTTCCTTTTTTCGGCGAATCGAACCCTCCATGAATTCGTCTTGCGGTTTAGTTTTAGCGGAAGACTAGAACGCGGTCCTGCATTCCGAGTTAGATCGCGGGTTAATACCACAGGGGATACTAACCAGAACCGGGATGCTAAAGCGTTTCAAGACTTTGTCGACAAGTTTGATCTTGTCGATAAATTTCGAAACGAAAACCCCGGGGCTTTAGCATGGATTTGGACAGGAAGACGCGGAAACGATCCGATGCAACTCTCCAGTTACATCGATCGGTTCTTATTAAGGAAAGTCGACCTAGGGCTTTTAGACTGTTTTCATCGTATAGTTTATTTGGACCATAGGCTTCTCCGAGTAAACTTAGATAGTGTTAAACCTAGGATGGCTATTTACTGGAAGTTCAACACGTCGTTGTTCGACGTGAAGGACTTCCGGGAACAGCTTCTACTAACAATACAGAGGCAGGTTACGGGGACTATCATCGGGAATAAGTGGTGGGATAACCAAAAATCAGTCATTAGGTCCTTCGCTGCTGATTTTAATCGACGGCTCAAGCTTAGTTCTAGAGCAGCGAAAGCGGCACTAGATGATAGATTAGAAAGGGCGGTGGAGGAAGGGGATAATGCTGGTTATACTATAGTTAAGGCTGAACTGGACTCGTTGGATAACAGGGATGGCCAGTGATTTCTAGTTAGGGCTAGATTAAAAAGAGCGCCAAACGAGGCAACAAATATGGCCGCCTCGTATCGTGCGGAGGAGTTTCGACGTTCTGCTGATGGACACATCGCCAGTGTCACATTGCCGGACGTACCGTAACTTCGAATGACGGAATTTTGTGAGGGCTTTCGAACTCACTTTCAGGAACTATTCACCAAGGAGTCTTGTCTGTCTATTGAACAGTTTGACACCTATTTAGCCGACTTTTCTTGCTATGAGGCGACCGAAGCGGCTCGGTGTGAAGGTAGCATAAATGGGGAAGAAGTCATTGAGGCCTTGAAACAGGTCGGACTAGACAGGACCCCTGGGAAAGATGGTCTGCCTTACGAGGTGTATTTGAGACTGTCGTCCATTTTTATTCCTTTTCTGACCTTACTTTTTAACTCCTGGTTTAGGAAGGGGTGCATACCTCAGTACTTTACCAGGGGGGTCATTAAATTGTTAGGCAAAGATAAAAATGGAGGGGATGGGATAGGTAATTTCCGGCCCTCAACGATGTTGAACACAGATTTAAAGATTTTGGCCAAAATCTTAGCAATCGTCTGCAGATTGTCTTACATCCTCTAATAAGTCCTGAACAGACCTGTTCTGTCAAGGGCCGGACGATTCAAGGTGATTTGCACACGATACGCTTGATCGTAGAAAAAGTAGACATAGAAGCTGATCTGATCAATTTAGATCAATCCAAAGCATTCGACAGAGTAGACCATCTTTACCTAGAGGCTGTTCTTCGCTCGGCCGGGTTTGGTTCCCAGTTCTGCTCTTGAATTCGCCTTTTGTATGCCAACACCTGTGCTATAGTGGAAGTAAATGAGATGAGTTGGAAACCCTTCATTTTAACTAGATCGATCCGTCAATGTTGTCCGTTATCACCGATACTATATGGGCTGGCGCTTGAGCCATATTTGCGCCAGCTTCGGGTGAATTCGGTCCTTCGCGGGATTACTTTGCCAGGTGGCTCTACCCCGGTAAAGTATACCGTCTATGCCGACGACGTGACCGCGCTTGTAACGAGAAGTGCCGAGATTAGAGTCGTCGACATAAAAATAAGTCAGTATGCCACGGTCTCAGGGGACATAATCTACTACGGTAAGCTCACACGACTCATCAAGAGTGCGCTTAACTAGCAAGGTAACCCCCCTTGCGTGGGTATCGTAATGTGCTGAGTAAAGCTGAAAGTCTCTAAGGAGCAGATCTTGATATTCACTTGGAAGTATATCGGGGCCTGGAGAGGTATGCCCCTTCAGGGAGCCTTTGATTTGACTGATGGGCCATGCAATCTACTCGGCGTCTGGTTGGGCCCCGGCCTCCAGCTGGAGAAAAATTGGTCGGAAGTATTGGAAGCGGTCAAGGTCGCATCTCATTTATGGGCCTTGAGAAACCTGTCTTTGAAGGGTCGGGCGGAGGTATATAATTCTCATATGTACCCCCTGATCCTTTACCGTCTATCAGTACTTCCACTCCCGGAGGCCGCACTAGTTTATCTGGTGCGGGCGCTTTTCGCGTTCTTGTGGCGCGAAAAGCAAGCCATGGTTACCCGGGAGGTCTGTTACCTGCACCTTCCGTTTGAAGGCAGCCTGTGTATCCCTAGTGTGGAAATGCGTAGACACACTCTTAGGCTGATATATCTGGATCGAATGTGTACACCTAGTGAGGGAAACGGTGTTCTTGATAAAATACACTAAGAAAGCCTTTCAGGTTTTGGAGGGTGTGCATTCGGCTGAGGAGATGGAAGACAAGGTGCCCCAAAACGAGTGCCCTTTCTATCGCGAGTGCGGGCAGGGCTGTAGATTCTTCTACGGGTTAAAGAAAGCCTCTCTGACACCCAGCTGTTGTCTCGCCAGGCGCTATATCTGGCCTTAGTGAGGGGATCCGTTCGAGACGAAAAGTTTATGGAGTTCGGTTTTACGAAGGAGGAGCGCCGCTAAATACAGCCTTGGACGCCTGGATCGAGCGGCTTTGATAATACGAGGCATCACTCACCTGGCTGGTAATTCGAAATGCCCTCTGGATCGGCAAAAGACTCAACGCAGCGGGTTATACGGAAACACCTAATTGTGTCCGATGTGGGGAGAGGGAGGAAGTCCTTGATCATGCTTTCCTCCATTGCGCCATCGTTCGACCGTTGTGTGCGTTAGTTGAAGGCTTCAGGGTTCGCATGCTGAGCGGACGGTTTTTGTGCTGGATTCGGTTTCCCCATGCTGCAACTGGGCACGGACCATGAAGAAAGAAGAACGCTACGTTTTTCTGTGTTTACTAGCAGTTATGAGAAGCGTGATTTGGACGACGCGACAGAAGGATGTTTACGGAAATGAGACCTTCACTGCTCCCCAGCGTGTTCTCATTTTCAAATATCGACTGAAAATGCTAATTAAGCTGGAGAAGGTGAAACTCGCCCCGGCAAATTTCAACGACAGGTGGGTACAAGTTTCGAGACTGAGTGGACTGAATGGAGCTGATCTTAAGTTCTTTTTTTTTCATTTACTTAGGCATTAACAATTTTGGGTGTTCTGAACTAACGTAGACAAACATCGGATCACCTAAATTAGGCTAGTTAGGTATTTTTGTTCGATTTTTAGCTTCGCTAGAGTATGCATGTTGTCATTGTTCCAATCCCCTTTTTTAGTTCGCCCCTGTCCCATCGCCCCTCGTGGTGGTTTCTCCTATCCCCCCCCGCTTGTTGGTTCGATAATCCCCACTCCTGACCCCATTCGATGATGGATATACTGTTTTGTCAGTGATGTAGGCAATTTTTGTGGTGTTTTCAATAAAAGTCAGTTTTCGAGGGACCTTCATCTTTTCGACTGACAAAACATTCTACCTGCCACAATTAGTAGTGAGGGGGTTCTTTTTACTAACCATTTTTGTTTCATCTGTAAATATCGCATTCGTTATTGTAAATAAGATTTTTATACCACATCATATATATGTATTTGTAATTTTCGGGTTTTAAGTAGGATGTCAACGGAGTGATTCTGGCATTTTGGTGAAAGAGTCTAGTTATGTTAACATTATGTTAGTTAGGTCGACATTAACCTTCACCCCCCTTTTTCGGCCTTGTGCCACATTTTTAATTATGTGAAATTTATTTTTGCAAATGAAATATATATTTAACCTCATCAGGAGTACAAACATATTTTACAGACATTTCTTACTTTTTTTTCGAATGGGTTATTTTTCAATACTCTTTTTTATCGATCTTTTGTAACTGTTTTGTGTTTATCCTTAGTTTCCAGATTCTGAATATTTTTGAGTGCGTTTTTTTTTTGTTTGCGTTTGCGCGCGCGTGTGTTGTGTGTTCCATTGGAGCCGTCATTTTTTACATTTTTGCCTGAAATATTTCTTCAGTTCGTTCAGTTTTTTTTTTAAACGTGCACCTTATTTTTTTTATTTTATTCGCCTAGTGGATATTATTTTTGGTTGTGCCGTGTTTATGTTTTCCACAGTCAATCTTTCGTCTGAAGGCAACATATATAACAGATGGTACCGTAATCGATTTAAAACCTGGCAAGGTCGAAATTATTTCCACGCTAGAAAATAATATGTCCTGGTCATAGTGCCTTATTTATAAAACTATTAGCCGTTCACTGATGTTTGACTGGCTTCACATGTTACACTAAATGTCTTAGAAGTGGTCTCGAGAAGGCGTAAAGATGGGCAGTTATTAGGGGCTGTGTGAGAGGAAAAGCATACCTGAAATGTTGGATGTGATGTTTGCCCCCTTTTCTCCCAAGATGTCTTCTTAACCTTGGTGGCGTTCTGGTTGGCATTTTCTTTCTTAATCCTCCGAACCGCTTCGTTGTTTCAATGAAGGCATTTATGGCAGGCAAAAAAAAAAAAAAAAAGAAATTCGACACGATTGCAATATATATGAAACATAACGAACTATGTTATTTAACATTATGGATACAATATATATTACAAAAACTTTTACAATTTACATATATTCAAAACTAAACTAACTAGCCTAATTAGTTTTGAAGAAGGGGCGATCCCCCCTCGTTTACGGAGAGACAGAATTATGCGTGCTCACCCCATGATGGTCCATGCAGAAAGAGAGCGAGCTAGAAAGGGAATACTTGGAATGTATTTCCTTTTACCTCTACTCCCATGGCCAAATCGCCACTCGGCCATGCTGTAGAGTGTGCTAGAACCCGTGGCACTGAGAAGTAGTGCCACACTATTTCTATTAATGCTTTTATTGGGCCCTCCTAATAAACTAGTTAAATCCATAAGTTACTACATTTGAATACATTAAACTTGGTATACACCCCCATATATATATATATATATATATATATATATATATATATATATATATATATATATATATACTAGCAGAACCCGTTAACCGGCGTTGCCCGGTGATAGCACGCATCCCCAACCCGCGTTAAAATTCAAAGGCGGCTGTTGTTGTTTTTGTCGTTAAAAGATTCATAAGCACCAAGTTAAGCTGCCCTATGGTCGCATAAGGTAGTTGTAAAAAACCTGTTTAAGTGTAATTAAAACTAAATGGCATCCTCACATGTATAATAATAGTGTGATTGGAATTTATCGATTTATAATTTTTGTATATAAACAAACATTGACACATATTATTCGAATCCTCCACTGGTCGTAATTTTAAGGGATTGGTCGGTTGTGGAGAGAATTGTCATATTTACCCTTTTTAAAAACTAACATGTATAAGTGTAATTAAAACCCAATGACATCCTCATATGTATAATAATAACGTGATGGGATTTATCCATTCATAGTTTGTTTAGATAAACAACCATGGGAACAGACAATGGAAAGCCAAATGAAACGAAATATTATCGGCTGCGTCTCTTAGGAAATCCTCGTATTTACTCTTTTTTTTATTATAAACGTGACTATTGTTTTCATGCGTACTGAAAACGTATATCTCGTAATTTAAAATGCGTTTAAATGATTGATAGGAGGTGGAAATATTCCTAATATTTACCCTTTTTTGTATTTGTTAAATAACATGTTTAAGCGTTATTAACATTTAATGATATCCTCGCGAGTGTAATAATGGCGTGATAGGGATTTACCCATTTATAGTTTGTGTATATGAACAAACATGGACACATATAACTCGACTCGGAAACTGGAAAGCCAAATGAACCGGAATATTATGGGATGAGTCTCTAAGAAAATCTTCGTATTTACCCTTTTTAAAAATGTTGTGTATTTATTATATAACGTGATAACGTACTTGTTTTCCGGAATGTTACACGGGTGCTGAAAACATATAAGTCGTAATATTACAGGATTGATCGGAAGCTAAATGTAATGAAATATTATAGCATGCATCCGTAAAACTACTTATGGCGAGTCTTTATTAATAAAATAATAAGTTAATATAAATTAATTGTTAACCACATCTGATAATGTGAATAATATCGTGAATTAATTTTAGCCATGTATAGTTTGTGAAGAAGTTATAATGCAAACAGACTTTAAAACTAAAAAAAATCATCGAATATTCAATTATAGTATGTGTATATAAACAATCAAGCAAATATAAAAATTGAATCCTTGACTGAGAACCTAAATGAAACGAAATAAGTATTAACCACATTCTAACATGTTAACTAATAGTGAATTATATTTTAGCCATTTATAGTTTTCTCTCTCCCTCTCTTTCTTTCTCTTGCGCTCGGTATCGTTCGCTAGTCGGTGAATGGGGTATTTTTGGAGTGTAATATCTTCAAAAATAAACAGTAAAAGTATAGAGAATTTAAGCGGAACAGTTACGTGAATTGTATGAGTACATCTAAGCAGAATAATTGTATGAATAAAAAAGTAAAAATAGTGTGCACTTACAGAAATGCCGGTATGGCTTATAGTCGAGGAGTGTTCGTTTATTGTTGGAATAACCGAACCAGGACATTGTAGAATGTATATTTCTCAGTCAATCAGATTCGTTGCGAACAACTGTGTACACGGGATAAACTTCACTCAATTATAAACATACAAAATAATTTTAAAATTAACAACAACAATAGAAAATAAAAAAATGAAATAAACAGAAATATACATAAATTGTCACATGTATATACATATAAAAATACATATATATATATATATATATATATATATATATATATATATATAGTCTAATCTAACATAATATAAAAAAAATCATTTAACCTAGGTTGAAAATAGGTCAGAACACTAGATATGTACGCCCTCACCCGCAAAAATAGCACTCACAGAATAATGGGTGGACCGGAGGTAAACTGGGCTTTTGGCCTGTAAGTGCCCGATCATTGGCTGATTAAGAAGTGTGCGGTGGAAACTAGAAAGCTGATTGGCTATCTTGTAACGTACTACCTAGCTCCACCTACGTATTGAGCACAGTTGAAGTAAATACTTAAAGTTTACGTATAAATTTATACTTTCGTATATTAATTTATGTCATTAAATGAAGTAGTCACACACACACAAATATATATATATATATATATATATATATATATATATATATATATATATACGCTATCTGGTCATAAATGCATCTTACACAATCCAAAATTAAAATCACAACATCACTCGCATCATCCTACGAGAATTTAAAAAGCAGAAACTTACACCAGTATTTCATTTAATGCTTTAAGGAAAAAAAGCATATGCAAATCTCTTAATTCGCAGTGCTACCTTTGCTTTAGCGAAAACCGGTTTATTTCAAATTCAAGGAAAAGGGATAACTCCTTAATGAGAAAAATGAAACCTCTATTTATTGTTGGCACTATACATCTCACTTTCTGACCCACTTTGATTTCTTTTGTAACTATCTTTATCTTAATTGATCGTTCATTATTACACTATTCCAACCCTATAACACCGAAATTTAGTCTTGATTACTTGTAAAGTTGCAAGGTGTGCCTTGTTGCACACACTTGCCTCTTCTCTTATTACCTTCTAATTTACTATATCTTACCCTTTTGTTCTTCCTTAGATTACCATTTATCTCTCTGTTCTTTAATTTTAATTTCATACCCCTAAACATAGACCTGCTCTCTAAGATTTATTATTCTAAATTGTAATTATAATTCTCTTGCAAATTATTTTTTTAATGTTTTGTTTTTAAAATCTTTAAATTTATTATATTTTCTAAATGTTTAAATTTTTAACTTTAAATTTTTAAAATTTTAAATATTTTACTTAAAATGGTTATTTTCACTTCTACATTTATGTTTGTATTATGTTTTAACTGTTTCTTGTTTGACATCTGTTAAAGACCATATAACTCCAATAATTATTTAACTTTTTTATGTCTGATGATGTAATTCTAAGATTAATCCTTTTTCTTACAATTATTTTTATCCGTTTATTCTAGTTTATTCCTTACTTAGTATTCTACATGTGTTTCTTACTCCTAAATTTATTCATATTTTAAATTTATTGCATTGTTATATTCATTTTTTATCAATCTATTAATATGGCTATACTATATACCTGTAAATTTTTCTATAAATTTCTTACTCTATCTGTTTTTTATATTATTAATATCATTATGAGTTTCTTTAATAATATTTTTCTTATTTTTATTGTCTTCTTTTTTATTTATGTATATACACGCACACTTATATTTAATGTTTATTATTATTAATATTTTTATTATCTTAGTATTAATGTTATTATTATTATTATTATTATTATTATTATTGTACCATTATTTTTTTAAAAATGTGCCTAAAATGGGGGATTATAAAAATACATCAGATAGTTACTAATAATCTAGACATAATACATTTGTATGTGGTATCTCTTGTTACAAACCGACCTTATTTGACCCAGAATTGAATTACTTCTATCAAAATATCATATTATAAGGATCTATGTAGGTATGGGTATGTACTAGAAAGCAGCCTGACGTTTCAAACCTGTGAAATACGCTTAAATATAGTATTTTTATAATGCATATTTTGTAGTTATCAATATATTCGATTGGATCAAATATATAGTAACGATTTAAAAAGTATATAAAAAACGCTCGTGTGTCACCACTGAGAATCGAAACTTAAACGTTAAGCTTTCGATTTACTTTTTCCTTGACGTTAATGCCTGAGCATACAAGACATGTATGATGCAAGGCTAAAAATTTAAATCTGATCCAATAGCTTCTATGCATAGTATATTCGTACCGTCACCTTGCAAATTACACGTCTATAATTTTAACAAATATGCACTCTACATATTTCATGTCCATAGAGAAAAAAACTACCAAAGAAGTTTGAAAGCCAATTTTTATAAATAAATACAGGCTGTCGAAAATAGCACTGAAGCGTTGGAAATCTTTGTCATTTTACATTTAATGATTACTTTTTTCTATTTAAGATATTTTACAGATATTTAAAAAAAATCTAGCATTGAACAGCGTACTCAAGCTGAGATATTGTTTTACCAAAATCAGCGGTCAATTGTCTTTAACTAAAGAGCTTACCGACGGCATTTTATTGTCAGAGATAGTCCAGGCCACAACACAATTCGAAACATTATGCGCGGATTTGAATACCAAGGAGCTGTACTTGATCTTCTGTGAGCTGCTACACATCGAAAAATCATCACAATTAAAAAAAGGAAAGAATGCGAGAAGTGTGGAGCAGCACAATAGAACACTCGATTCGACGACGTTCCAAAAAATTTGGGATATTTTGAAGGTTACTACACCATATTCTGGACTGTTTAAAACTCTTTCCTTATAAAGTGAAGCTTATTAACCATTTAAAGCCTGAAGATATACGAACAAGAGTTCAATATGCAGTTAAATGAAATGAGTCAATTTTTGTGTCAAATGTCTTCTGGCAAATTTTGAAAAATTACAGAAAGATATCATAAAAAAACCTCTATTTAAATTCAAAACTCCTCAACGTCTTTTTAAAGATAATAATTCCATAAATGCAAAAAAATAAATAAGGCTATACCGCGGCTCATGTATATCCAAGGTGTATTTAATTTTCAAATAAATAAAATAATTTAGGATATGAAAATCAATACAAACAAAAATAATTGTAGAGGTATATATATAAACATATATAAATATATATATATATACACATATATATATATGGATATTATATATATGTATATATATGTATATATATGTATATATATAGATATTATATATGTATATATATGTATATATATGTATACTTATGTTGATATATATTTGTAGATATATATATATCTGTGTATATATGCCTATATATGTGTATATATATATGTATGTGTATATACATATATATGTGTATATATATGTATACTTATACGTATGTATATGCCTATATATATATATGTATATATATATATATTATGGATATCATTGTCTTCAGAAGTTACAGACCGATTATTATAAGTTCGTAGTTTCATTTCTAGGCAATGCACTATGTAAGATAAACAACACATTTGAACAGTACACTATTGCTCTGAGGGACTTTTTTTCGCGTTCGTATGGATGCAATGTTATGTATATTTTAGTGAGATGTAAAACAATTACAGAGAATATTATTTCTATGAATATAGTTTTTATTAAATTATGTAATATTTTCCAGGCCCTTACGTTCATCCGTGCGTCTCAATCATTAGCTTGTGAGATGTAAACTTTTCCTGTAATAAGTATAACAGAGGGAGTTTTAGAGCATGAGACATTGGTAACACGTACTAAAATCTGTTTTTAGCAGACCTAATCTAATCATACTCCATGGCCAAGATTGGTACCACTTTAAAGGGTTAATGAAAGCAACATATTTATCAAGAGCATATTTTTTCTTAGGAATTCTGAACACGAAATCATAACAGGTATAATAATGAAATATTTTCTCGATACAAATATAAGTGGATTACTATGCATCAGAATTAACCTTAATGACAGAAGCGATTAATTCGACTCAGAAAGAAATCATTTATGCTTTCGTGTATATGTTCAACCGAGAAATAGTTTTGGCATTAAACCCCAATTATTTTACTTCTACTGAATGCAATAAAATAGAATACATATCCCACTGTCTTGACAAGATACGTGGAACTGAGAAAAAGAATGGCATATTTATGAAAGTAACAACGACACATGCCGACTTGTATAGAACCTAATCTAGAAACACTTGGCTATTCAATGATTTCGATAATTTCCTAAAATCTGAACCCATACAGATTATCACCTTCGTAGTAATAATAATAAGACCCCAACATATTGCATATTACATGTGTTCTAAGACAACTAAAGGCAATGCACTAATACAAAACACATGTAGAAATATATGTTAAAGCATGAACTGATTAATATATATGAAAACCCTTTGATTGGAAAATGTATTCTGTAACAAGCTGAACTAGTAACATATCTGTTGCCATATTTTTTATATAACTAGTAGTAGATATTTACTTGCTTTCACAACAGCAAAATGAGTGAGAAGGTCAGACGGTGAGGTGTTCAAACCAGCATCTGATAAAAGGGGCTCTATGGTTAAACAAAAATTGACTGAGCATTTCTGTTGAACTCCCGTGGTAGGTCGTCCCAGGCAACAAACAATACACTTTCCCCAGTCGAAAGTCGAGTGACAAATCCTGGACGGATGAACTACCTTTGTTTACCTTAGTAAGACACACACCGGGCTAGTTACTGCGCCCCCACTACTCTGGTTAATTGTCAAGAACGGTTTCCTGACTGGCATTTTTACTAAGTTATATAGAGAAACGATGCCGCAATTCACAATTGGAATAACTAGAGGGTAGATATTTGAATGTTGCCCACCACAGCAGTGTGTGACACGAAGTCAACAATATTGGGAGTCTAGTAAGCTTTCCTAGAAAAGGAGCACTCTTGCCTAGAAAATATTGCCTGAGATTCCTCGTGGGCATTAACCGGTCGGGGCGCCACAAGCAGTAAGCAATGCACTTATTCCACGTGAAATCCGGGCTTGCAAAACCCGGTAGAATGTAGCTCTTATACTCAGACGGGCTACCTTATTAGTCCGATAGTTAGTGAGCCAGTTACTGGTCTCGCATCTGTCGAGCTGATAGTAAAGGAAGGATTCATGACAAGTATTTTTTACTAAGATATACAGTAGAGAGTTGCGATGAAACTAGCGCTACACCGCTAAAATAACTAGAGAGTATGAATTAAGAGAAGTGAAAAGTGAAAAGACACTGGCGATAGGAATTGGCAAACAACATTAACCCATACTCTGCTAGCAATCATCATTGGATTTCTAGAATACCGGCAGATATTTTTTCATGAAAAATCTTTGCTTGTTGCCTTCAAAATTTAAATGTCCAAAGCTTAATTAAGCTATTGATCAGCTATTTACTGAAAATTATCTTTCATCTCCAGGACGTGTTCGGATTAGCTCAGCACCGAAAACTCTTCTGAAATTTAGGATGGGTTTTTATTTAAAAATTGTCTGATGTTGTATTTCTCACTCCTTTCATATTACTTCTTTTCTTGGAGAAATAAAATAAATATGTTATGGATCCGTACCCACAATTATCACATATGTAATTAGAGCACAAAATAATAAACTTCATTTCTTCTGTCAACGAAAAATAAAAAATAAAAAATCTATATAATAATGATAAAATTCCAAATAAATATATTAGAAAACATAATAATACTTTGCATTTAAAATGATGAGTATGTGGGTTATTTACGACAAAGTCATTATATCCAAACAATGGTGTTTAATTACCGGAGCAGTTTTAGGCGAATAGAACATGTATTTTTTAACAGATGATAAAACTGACACAAGAAGTCCTTTCTGTAAGTAAAGACTATTTTTGGTAAAAAAAAAATAGGGCATTTCTATTATTTCTCTGTGAAATAATTTCGCATTATAAATAACAAAAACAATTAACATATTGATAGGTAATTGGGTATGGAAATTATCTCTCAAATTAAGTCAGAGCACATTACATATGTTGTTTTTAAAATTATTGGCTCGGGAAGCAAGAAGAGTGCGTTCCGGAATTTCTTAAACTTCATACATTCTTTAAAATTCATGACACATACTATGTACACTAAAGTTTTCCTAATCAGTAAATAGTTAGCCTTTTATTATATCACAAAGGTCGAATTATATATTATAGATGAATTACAGAAATACTTATGTGAGTTATATTTAAATACGCCTCCAATAAATTAAACGAAAGACGCGCATGATAAAGAATTGATGAGGACAAATATCAATTGATATTTTATTATAAAGAAAGTACCTTAATTAGACATCAATTTGAAATTCGTATATATGAACAACGCTCGTCTATTTATCCATAATAACAATTAGAACTATACTTGTAAACGATTTCCTTTGAGAACAATTTAGATTTTCAAAGTAAGAATATTCCTTTTCTTCGTTGATAGTGAATTCCGCATTCATAAATTTTAATACGTATGTTATGAATGCGTTCATTCTATTTTGAGATTATCAATGACATCCCTTTGGTAAGGCAACGTGTGAAATACGCAGACGCTTTGGCATACACTTAATATTTTATTGGAAACAGTGTTTCTACCTTTTTTGTGTATTTGAACTCTTTTTGTTGGTTCAAATTTTAAAATTTACATATTGTCAAAATTCTAGTATACATACTATTTTAATATATATATATATATATATATATATATATATATATATATATATATATATATATATATATATATATACAGTTTTTTAATTAAATAATTAATACATTCTTATTTTTGGATCATTAAAATCGATTGCCAAGTTTAGAAATTGAAGCATGTTTATACTTTGTTATTACTTAATTGGGAGTTGTTTTATTTCTACCAAGGATTTATTAAGAACAATATAGAACATATAAAAGAATGCCAACTAATTTTCGGATTAAGTATTATTTTTTATTAAACTGTTTACATTTAAACAGTTCGAAAAAAGATTGACACTTTGATGCTGGCCCTATGGGATCATTTTTTCCCTGACTCTCATAATAAGAAACAGTCTATTCAATAGATGTTTGATAATTTTTTCAGTCATAAAAGACGGCTTCTACTTATAGATAAAAGCTGGATTGTAACTCAGGCTGCCCCTGGATTTTTAGGAGGGATATGACAACACTATATTTCTGATCTGCGTTTTTATTTATATTCGGTTTCCTTTATATATTGCAAGTAATTCTGTCGATATTTATGTCGCTCGTTGTTTATAAATAAATTTTGTGATTGGGTTGGTATAATTAGAGAAATCCAAAACACGAAACACTAAAAACGATAAAAATGGTACCACTATGTAATCATTTTAGTTGCAAATTATTTAACCAATTTAGTAAGTTAAGTGGAGCTCGAAAAGATGTACTCTCGTTTTGATATTATACTAAAAATAGGGAGAATCTATCGTGGCTCTCCGCAGTTCAACTTACCCATAATTTTCTCTACTAACTATTCATAGCAACCCACTATTGTTCTATACTTCTATGGAAAACACACATTTAATAACAGAATTTATTTTCCACTTTAGTGCATGATATACATTAGTTTTTATTCTTAGATATACAACAATATACTATTCAACTGTCACATATAACGGTTTAATAACAAATAAATATTTTCCAATAAAATTTTAGTTCATTTTAAAATATTTAATTAGTATTTCGATGAAGAAATTCGCCGACATGTAGATGCACACAATAGTCCATAAACCGAAAGCGGCCACTCAGTTTATCTATGACGTGGATATGTAATTAAGAATCAAGTTTTATTCTGTTTTGCACACTTTTACAATATAATTAAATTTGTCTGTCAGGCGTAACTTAAAAAAAATAATCTTGACTGTTAATTGTAATGTAGTGCTACCATACTCATTTATTTAATCAGTTGTCATTTTGTTTCTGATAGATGCCTATCAAATATTTGAATTGCCTTACCAATTTTATATTTGTAATAACGCTTCTTTTAACCTCTTACGTTTCAGATTGAAGTAGTATATCGACCAATCTCAGGTTTAGATATAAAGTTGCGCTTTGTCGATCAAACTAACCTTCATAAATTATTAGTAAACCTACCTATTCGGCATTATATAGTGTATGCTGATATTGCAAATTGGTCATGAGTTAAATTCTCTGTGAACATATATGAACGGTGAATAATTTGTACATTATCCCCCACATCATCATTAGGCTATCGGCGAAATTCAGGCCAATGAGTAGGAGCTTTACAAATCGGTTTAATAACCAACAAAAGCGTTTACAGCAGTCTTCCATTGACATGCATACACATGCATGCATATATATATATATATATATATATATATATATATATATATATATATATATTGATAAGCTTACTTTGCTCACTAGCTCGTTTCGTGAAAGGATTCTTGTCATAAGAACAATTAAATTGTAAAAAATATGACAGTACTATAGAGTTAGAACGGAATTAATCCATAAATAATGACAAAATAAATGATCTACTTACCTCAACATTAGAGCGTTTCTCATATACACGCATGTCCAATTAAGAAATGAAAGTCAGCTTTCTTTTCCCTCATTACCGATTCTCATACGTAATAATCATTAACCATAATTACTAGTAATTATAAACGTCTACTTTCTTTGATTTGTCTCAACAAATTGAATTTCGTACATGATAATTAAAGCAACTATGGAAAAATCTACTTTGAAATTCAGTATTTTTTATTTCATCAAATCTTGCGTACAAAATCATAAGTAAGTATGACTTTACAACTCTTTCTGCTACTCATAACTTAGGTTCTCTTAATCATCGTATATATTTCTTACGCCTGAGACCATTCTCTATTTTTAAAATCCATAATCAGGCTATGTATAATCTACTGTTGTCATATTTTGAACTTGAAGATCTCGATTATATTTTATAGTTCTTAGCCCGAAGTGCAGAAACACGGATTTAATTTACTTATCTCTACCTATCTTTTCCCTTCAACCTACCTCTCACAGACGTAATGTTGTTAGCCTAGTCTGTCTTTTTTTAAATACTATTATATCACGTATACTTTAGATTTGTCTGATATATCCCTGCGTCTTTTGTTCGAGATTACTTAGCTGTTATGATGCCCCCTTATCAACCTGGTGTTTATTTTAGCACCTTAAGATTCACTCTTTCTGTTTAAATAGCTTTTTCCCTAATACCAACAAGTATTTAAAACTTTCTTCCTGCCGACTGTGTTCACACTATATATAACCATTGTATTGCCAAGACTCAGTCTTATATGCATTTCTTTGATAATACGAAAAGTATCCCTCGTTCTTGTAAGCACTTTGCATGAATAGTTTCCGCCTTGCCTGGAGCATTAGTCTATAGAAACAATATCCAAACACATTGACGGTGTTTTTTATTATGTAAATGCCCATTTCTCTGTCTGGAGGGTTTATATTTTAAATTCGTTGTCCTATTAAATTCACTTCTGATGAAATTCAATATTCTGTATGCTTCAAGTGGTTTGAAGCAATAAGGAACGATAATGTAAAGAGACTTGAGATAAAAGTAAAGTTCATATTGAAAATACATCCCGTGTATCCTTTCCAATATGCATTTGTCGAAAGCTGATATATTACGCTATACGCCTGCTGCTATGCGGGTATGACTTAACGAGGACTTTACATCGTACAAATGCCTATGCTCGGTTTGTTAACATGAAAAGCATCGCTTAATACGCTAATTAGAGATTTTATATCAATTCAGAATATACTAAGCCCAAGATATATTCACTTGAAAAAATACAATTGGTTAAAATGCCGAGATAATATTTTAAAGGAGTTAGATCTCACGCCCTTCGTGAACGTAGAGACATACGCTTCGATGTAAATTAAGTGCAACTGAATGCACGGCCAATATCCTTGTTGTAAATCTCATTATCTGATTTAATATAAATTTATCAGTCTTTATGAGAGAAAAAACAAACAATTATCAATATAAAATCTAAGTTTAGAGATCAAGAACCATGTCGTGTACTTTGAAACAAAGAATTATTTATTTGCTACAACTAGGTGTGTTTTTTATTATTAGCAGCATACAATGCAATTATGTAATTAGTAAAGCAAACGATGTGTTATAAATTATTAATCAGTAATATTATTAATCAAAACCTTGGAATACAGTATCCATCTGTTTATTAGTGAAAGATCACACGTTTAATCTTAATAATCGATTATTTAATTTCTTTAAACACTTACAGCTCGGGCACTAGTGAAATATGCTATTGAAATATTATTAAAAAATAAATAAAAAGAACGCTGTAAAAAGTTATGCAACTGTTATGTGTGTGTTTTACGGTCATTAAGAGGTAACATGTTATGTATAAAATATTTAGATTAATCAATACTGATTACAAACATATATTGTTTTAAATTTATGACTGGGACAAAGCAAAGGAAAATGATTTACTATAATGCAAGTAATAAGACTAAGATACCATTTCGATTACTATGTTAGCTATTTGTAATGCGTCCCTTTATTTTACATAGCAACGTGAAATTTTGCAATTCTTCGAACACAGTACTATGAGTAGAATGTATTTGAATTCAATAGTGCAGCTTATTTTTATGTAAGATTGATTGTAAAATGTAGGCAATTATAAGAGTTTATAAAATGAAATACTAACGGTCGTTCAACAGTTCTTCGGCCATTTAATAACATACCATTTACAAGGTGAGTGACATGAGAGTACATGCTTATTATAGAGTTAAATGATTATGTAACTTTTGTGAATGCGAAAAAGTGCATGTACTTTCCTACAAATGCCCATCAATTACAGGAACATTTTACACATACATACAATTATATTATTTACGAACTAAGTCCACACAAACACGCATGCACACACACATACACACACCCACACACACACATATATATATATATATACACACACACATATATATATATAT
Source organism: Euprymna scolopes (assembly GCF_053919585.1). Taxonomy (NCBI): domain Eukaryota; kingdom Metazoa; phylum Mollusca; class Cephalopoda; order Sepiida; family Sepiolidae; genus Euprymna; species Euprymna scolopes. The sequence continues at coordinate 70,317,123 of NC_136501.1, forward strand.
GTATATATATATATATATATATTACTATGATAATTAATTACCTACATACACTAGTGTTTCATCCTTGCGGGAATCTTCTGTTCAGGGTGTTACAATTAACACCAGTCGAACGATTCGAACTCGGCAACACGAGACATCTCTGGCTCGATTAGCAAATACCGTATCCATTCGGCTACCATTACCCGCGTTAAATAACATTTCAATTTTAAATGTTCTTTGCGTCAGTCGGACAGAGATCTATTCGTTATACGATGATCTATGCATAAAAGCTAAAGTGACCGACTTTAATTCAACTGAATGTGCTCAACGATAAGAAACGAATATATGGTAGCCAAATGGATACGGTCTTTGCTAATCGAGCCAAATATGTCTCGTGTTGCCGAGTTCGAATCGTTCGACTGGTGTTAATTGTAACACCCTGAACAGAAGATTCCCGCAAGGATGAAACACTAGTGTACGTAGGTAATTAATTATAATAGTAATATATATATATATGTATATATATATATATATATATATGTGTGTGTGTGTGTGTGTGTGCATGTGTGTCTGAGTTGACTTTTAATCGAGTGTTTCTAACATTTTAAAAATTTTTGCTGTAGAATCATGATGTGAAATATATATATATTATTCACTGCATGAGTGAAATTCTATTTTTCATCCATTTAAATAGATTTAAATTTAAAAAATGTGCATTTACTTTTTCAGCTGGTCACAATTATATAGTAAATAGTAATTCTTCTATGTGTTGTAGCGAAGATAAAGTAGTAATTAATAAAACCATATAATTACCTTTAAATAGAACTACCAAAGTCTTAGCCAAGCCCGCTGATCTAATTACCATGCCGTAATATTAATCTTTCATAGAATAGAAATCACCTATGACACAAAGTAAACTGATATTAATATTATGAAAGTGTTTACCCACATTTTTACTTTTGTTGTTGCTATTTTTAAAACAATCTTTTTGTGATAAATGAGTAACATCCGCCATTTTTAATTTAAAAGATTGATGACAATTTTTCTGGAGTTAAACAGAAATAATTCGTTGTTATTTTGAGCATTGTGGCCTTGAATTCCATGAAAGCTGAAATACTTTTTTCAGGTAAATTCGACAACGAGCGAAACTAAAAATAATTCCATCATCAACCACTTTAGAAATATTTTAATGAAATAAACACACTTATCAAACAAGATATACATATATATATATATATATATGTGTTTGTGTGTCTGTGTGTATACATACATAGTTATGCACATACATATGTATTTACATACATACGTATATATATATTTATATATATGAATATAAATATGTATATATATATTTATATATATATACACCTGTATGTGTACGTGTGTGTATACATATAAATTTATGCATATACATATGTATTTATATACATATGTATATATATATATTTATATATATATATATATATGTATATACATATATATATTATATATATAGATATGTATATATGTATATATATATATATATATATATATATATATATATATAAATTTATATACAGTGTGTCCACAAAGTCTGGCTACATTATGTAGCCGGACTTTGTGGAAGCATCCTGCAGATTATGTAGCCTGACTTGTGGGCACCTTATATATATATATATATATATATATATATATATATATATAAATATATATATATATATATATATAAATATATATACCCACACAAACGTGCCGGCGCACACACGTGTATATACAGTGATGATCATATTTATTGGCACGGTAAAATAAAAGTTAAATTTTGTCTAATAAACTCTAAAAAAGGGATTAAATTAAAGAACATAACAAAGTATATTATGTATTTTTAACTGGCCTTTCCGATGCAGCAATCGGATTTTAGAAAAAATAAATAACAAAGGAACAACAAACATAATTGCAAAAAAACCTTGTTCAAAATTATTGGCACGATTTATTTAATAATCAATTGTATAGCCTTTGGCCTTGATTACCTTCCTCAGTCGCTTTTCATAGTTTACAACCAAGTTGTTGCACTCTTCAGTAGTAATTTTAGCCCACTCTTCCTGACAATAATCCTCCAATTGAATAAGATTCTTAGGCTTCCTTTGCATTACCCTCAATTTTAATGTTCTCCATAAATTTTCAATTGGATTAAGGTCTGCGCTTTGTGATGGCCACTCCAAAACATTAATATGATTGTCCTCAAGCCATTTCTTAGTCAGTTTAGCCGAATGCTTTGGGTCATTATCTTGCATGAACCACCAACGACGACCAAGTGAGAGCTCTTTAGCAGAGTCTTTCAGGTTTTCATCCAATATTTTAACATAATCTTCCTTTTTTATGCTACCTGTGACCTTAACAAGTCGCCCTGGTCCAGAGGCAGCAAAGGATCCCCAAAACATCAAACTGCCTCCACCGTGCTTCACTGTGGGTATGGTGTTCTTAGGCAGGAAAGCTTCGCCAGATTTTCTGTAAATATAAGACACTTTATTATGGCCAAATAACTCTATTTTCGTTTCGTCAGTCCATAGAACACGTTTCCAGAATGCAACATCTTTATCAATATGACGTTTTGCAAAGGCTAGCCTTGCTTTCAGGTGCATAGGCTTCAATAAGGGAGTCTTTCTCGGACGAAATGCTTTTAAACCAGCTCTCTTCAAAAATCTACCAACTGTATGTCGAGATACATTCACTCCAGAGGTGCTCTGTTCATCAACAATCTCCCCAACAGAGATCCTTGGGTTTTGTTTTACTTGTCGAACAATTTTCCGTTCATCTCTTGGGGAAAGAATCCTTTTTCTCCCTCTACCCTCTTAACTCATAACGTGGCCTTGCGATTTGAACTTGTTTATTATTGCTCTGACAGTTGATTTGGGAAGGTTTAGCTTCTTTGAAATCTTATCATAGCCCTCCACATTGGTATGGCATGCTACAACAAGCTTCCTGACGTCTGCGCTGTGTTCCTTAGTTTTAACCATGGCGATTGAAAATTATAATTTAGTCACTTATAATAGTTTAAATAAATCGCTATCTAAAAATTATCTGAAAAAAATTATTCACTGAATTAGCGTTAAACAAGAATAATATGGCTATAAAAAAGTTCAGAAAGCACGTAAACCGGAAATTGATTGATATTATACTGATACTAAAAGAAAAACAAAGCCATGCCAATAATTTTGAACAAGGTTTTTTTGCAATTATGTTTGTTGTTCCTTTGTTATTTATTTTTTTCTAAAACCCGATTGCTGCATCGGAAAGGCCAGTTAAAAATACATAATATACTTTGTTATTTTCTTTAATTTAATCCCTTTTTTAGAATTTATTAGACAAAATTTAACTTTTATTTTACCGTGACAATAAATATGATCATCACTGTATATATATATATATATATATATATATATATATATATACAGGGTGCCCACAACGTCTAGCTACATAATCTAGAGGATCTTTCCACAAATGTTTCTACATAATATAGCCAGACTTTGTAGGCACCCTATATATATATATATATATATATATATATATATATATATATATATATATATATATACCAGCAGGCCGCCAGCATTACCCGATCGTTAAATAATCTTAAATAATTATTTTGATTGATGCAGATTGTGTATATTTATAATATTACATTGGACTAATTATATGGTAATGATTTAAATGTTTGCTTTTTTTTTTAATGACATGCACCACACCGAGAATTTAACACAAAATATAAGCTTATGATTTGCATTTGTCTTTTAAGTGTATGCTTGACCTATTTAGGCATGTTTGGTCAAAGCTAAAAATAAAAACATGAACGAATAGCTATTATGTCATGGATGAATATTCGTAATTCCATCGTTCCTCCTTCACCTGACAAACTCCTTTTTTTTTTCAAACTTTTGCACCGATTTTCTCCGGCTCAAACCGAAATATAAAAATCAGTATGCCCTCGAATACCGTGTGTATGAGGTTCTATGTCTGTAGACCCAAAACTAACAGAAAAAATTGGTAAGGGCGCATTTACCAAACAAACAAATATATATATATATATATATATATATATATATATATATATATATATATATATATATATATATATATATTCGTTTTTTTTTCTGTTTTCTTTTTCGCGTTATCTTTTTTGTTTTTCCCATTTTTACATTTAACATCGTTCGTTTACCTTACGTTTGTTTTTTTAATTTTTTTTCCGATTTTTTTATGTTTTAAAATATTTACTTCGCTTATTCTTATGTTTTAATTAACACCACGCCCGAAACATAATATAAAGTTGAACGTCTGTGTAGGGCTGGTCATAAATAGGATCCTATATGGTTGACTATTATAGAATACTGATCATATAATGATAGAAGATGTATTGAGACACAGGAATTGGTATGTTTGATCTGGCATAATAATGATTCATTAAAATTGTGGGGTCTGCGTACGCACCTGGTCCACAAACTATGGAAATAAAAAAAATTAAGAATTAAAAAAATAAACGTTTACAAGTGTTTTTGATATATGTGTACATAATAATACTTTGATCAGTATGTTTTAAGTTAAATAGAGATATTATAATATAATGGTGGGGGTCTGCGTTCGCGCCTGGCCTCCATAGAATGGAAATATTCACAAACTTTAATAAAGAATGTTAATATCAATCTGCTTAAGTATACTTGATAATTATGTTCAGTTTGAAAAAATATGGCATAATAAAATTATGGGGTGTTCGTTCGCGCCTAACCTCCATAGAATGGAAATATGTCACAAAGTTCAACAATTGTTTTTTTTATATAGATCCACAGAGTATTGTGATAAGGGTCTCAGTATGAACAGGTATAGTATAATAAATTATGTGGTTTATCTATTTTATTTTTACTTTCATCATATCTTTCTTTGGTTTTGATACCCCCAAATTCGACGCTATCTTTTTACAGCCCTTCCTTTTCATAACCTATCATGCTTTCATAAATCAGCGTCCATTTTCTGTAGGCTGTTTTTCAACCCAGTCAACGACGGTACGTTTGCCAATATATATATATATATATATATATATATATATATATATATATATATATATATATATATATATATATATATATATATACATATGCTTTGTACACTGTTCGACACAAATTATGATGTTCTTTCATCGGTTTCGAATATGACTGTAGTCTTGCGATCTGAAGTATTTCCGGCATGTTTAATGCTTGTGGAATAATTCTGTATCAAAAGTGTTTACTGCTCTGTCTTTTCTAAAAACTTGTTTTCTATTGTATTATCAGTTCGTCCAAAATCAGCAATTTTAGGCCCTTTGTATCTTTTGTCTTGTGTTTGTTTCCCTCCCCTAATTAGAATAAATAGATATGTGAAGAGTGCGTTTGTATTGCTCTTGAACCATTTCTGCTTTCTTTCTGTGTGCCTTTATTAATCGAACAGTTCACAGTAAAGAAGTTTGTAGAGGAATGTTGAATGAGACATGTGGTATAGATGACCTGTCCAACAAACCTGGCATTGCTGTAACATAGTGTGTACTGAGAGAAAGTTTGAAAGTGCTAAAACCTTTCTGTCTAGTATCATGTTATATTATCATGTTATGTCTCAACAATTGAGCATCAGGGTAGAAGCTACACTGTGATCTTGTTCCGAAGGAAAATACTTTGTTTTTGGACATAATGACACGTGTTACTTTTATTCCTTGGTATTCTTGGTATGATTTTCTTTTTACATTAAGTTTTGACGGTATTTCTCCTGAATTTATAGAAAAAAAATAAAGAAAACACAATAAAAAAGAAATGTTCTAAAACTGTCATTTATTTATCGAGTTTATTGCGTATTAAGTATTAATAAATTAAAAAAAATGTGTGTGTATTTCCTAGACTAAATGGAAATTGACTATTATATTTTTCTTAGTACACACACACACACACACACACACACCCATATACACACACTCATGCTCACATACACACACCCATATATATATATATATATATATATATATATATATATATATGTATATATACATATATAACACACACAAACACCCCCATATATATATATATATATATATATATATATATATATATATTATAAGGTAAAATTAAAAGCTAAGAACAATGCGAGATTTTATTTTATTTTATATAGAGTAAAATTAAATGAAAACAAAAGAAATAAATTTCTTTTTTTTGTTGTTTGTTTTTTTCTTTTTCACACACATTTTAACTCTAACCAACAGTATTTTTTTCCTGTTATATTCAATGGTGTTATAAATCTCAATATATTTCAGACCTATTAGTCCTTTTCAAGAGAAGACAGCGGAAGAGTGTTCAAAAATGGAAAAACAGCTACAGAGTGTGCTACGTGATGCCGCAAATATAGAACAAAAATGACGTTAGGAGAACGTTAAAATAAATCAGTTGGTGCTTAAATACTTGTTGCGTTTGTGAATCAAGGGAGATGACTATTCAATCAAGGGTTGAAGGGAGGCAACTCTGTGAGATTTTATTAATCTTTTAATTATTTTAAAACAATCATTTTTTTATATTATTATTTTAATTATTGTTTTTCTTGTGTTTTAAACTTATATTATAAAAGCGGAGCTCAATTCCAGTCGATTGTTTAGTGTGGGATTATTTTTTGAAATAATTAAAGATTCGAGAATACGAAGTTGACCTACGTTTCTTGAAGAAGCAAGAATGTTGATGTGAAAATCCGGTTCTGAATTAATGCAAGTGCGAATATATTTATAGAACGACGAAACAGTAGTGTTTAATTGCTCTTTAATGCGGTGGTGAAGCAATCTGGTAGCGCTTCCAATGTAAGATGCACTGCATTTAGCGCATTTTAGGTCGTAAACAACGCGGTTCTTAAAGCATAAACCTGTGTGCGATATTGGGCAATTAGACAGTGAACAAGGGGAAGGTGTATGCGATGGATGTTTTCGGTTGAGCTGTTGTCTTAAAGTAGATCCAGTGTGGATGAGTTGAATGTTGAGTCCCTCGCTGCGGATGGCTTTTCGGATTGAAAATGAGATTTTGTCACTGAGGAAGGGTAGTTTTAGAAAACAATTGTTAGAGAAGGGTCGGGTGTTGCGTTTTTTTCTTTTTAAGTGAGGATAGGCTCGTATTAGGGTAGCCGTTTAGTGAGAGGGTCTGTAGGAAATTGTTAGTGTGTGTATGTTCGTCGGAGATGTTAGTGCATTTGTCTTGTATGCGTGAGATTTCGGCATGTGCGTAGTTTAGTTTGTCCTTGAGATGTAGTGAAGATTTGAAATGTACGAAGAGGCGTTTGCTGGCGGGTTTTCTGTAAAATTCAGTGCATATGGCACCATTTTTTTATTTGTATTTTAAAATCAAGTAGAGAAAGAGATTCAGAAGAGTCTGGGTGTTCTATAGTAAATTTTCAGTTTGCGTAGGGAAATGTACACCCACAGACACACAGATACACAGATACACACACAGACACTTTCACTTTTATAGATATGCTAGCATGGATCTCCGGTGTTGCCCCGAGTATTTGGAGGTGTATGTTGAGCAAAAAAAAAAGCGGTCGATTTTTTAAAACTTTGACCCCTATTATGACCCGTTAAAATTGAATGTTTTTGGGTTCAAATCAAGTTATTAAGTTGGATCCATGTCCAATGAACCTATATCTTTAATTTGAACTGAATACACCCACAATTGTCGGAGGAGTTTGGTATATTTCTCAAAGGTCAAATCGGGTGAAATGTGACCCCTTAATTGCCAAATTTCTTACCGAAAACCGATCACATCGATTTTCCCAAATCTCAGTACCTTGTACATCAGATTTCGAGTTTGTAGACTTAAAATTTACAGAGTTTTCGCGTAGGGAAATGTGCACACACGGATACACATACACACAGACAAACATACACTTTCACACACACATGTGTGTGTATGTATTAAGAGCCTTACTCGAAGTGGTTTTTGTGATGCATGTCCACGGGCATTTCATGCTGTCCGCTTTTTTATACTGGTCAATAACGCCATGGTCATTGAGATGGGAAAGTTCCAACTAAAAGGTTAGTGATATGTCCGATTTTAATATAACATTTCCCTGAACAATCAGCAGATGGCGAATTCAGATAGATGAGCCCCAGGCTCAACTCGAATTTGTTCGCGTCACACTATCCATGACTGCAATGTGTTCGACTAAGTATACATGAAACTATTGCCTCACGGCAAAAGCGGTTAATAGAGAATAAGAATAAGAGACGGTATCTGATTCCTAAAGCTACAAATCGAATAATGTATATTGTATATAATTTTTCAAATGAAGATAGATATTTAAATATACTGTTTTGATATCAATATCAAGATAACGATACATAATTAAGCCTTGTTCTATTTATTAAATATATATATATATATATATATATATATATATATATATATATATATATATATATATATATATATATATATCATGGCGAATTACATATAAGAAAATTTATTATTTATATTTAAATTAAATTCAGAAAAATATAATTTTTCGAAACAAAAATGTATTATTTGAACAATGAATACAATATACAAAGTACTGCCCTTAATCCATTGGTTTTTGATTCAGGGTCTGCTCTGCATAGGAAAGTCATTAGTAAAATTGTTTTTCTATATTTTGCTATCCCGCACATACATAGAAAATGTATTAAATATTTGATATTTATCAGGGTTGCAACAAAAAAGGATATGAAATATATCTATCTGAATAGAATAGTACTTCTTGAATAGTATGGAATTAGGGGTTTAGGGTCTAGATTGCTTGAATATGTCACCATTAAAAGTGAATTCCAATTCTATTCGATGGAGCCACCAGTGTAACATATTATTATTACTGTAGAATGGAGAAGCGTAAATTTGTTTTTCTCATTTTATTGGAAGTGCCAGATCCGGAGAAAAGTGTTTTTGATAAAGTAACATATGACTATCCGAAATGTATATTCGAATTAGCTTAAATATCATGATATAATAAAGAAAATTTAAATTTAAAATAGATTAAATCATCCATTTTAAGATTAGATTTGAAATATACATAAAACATAGATAAATGAAAAATAGACGGTGAATTTAAAAAGGAAACCGCTTAGTCATATATTTCAAGTCACTAATAAAATGAAGAGAAAAAAATGAAGGAATACGTTTTTAAAAATATTTTAAATATTCACTACAGAAAAATATATATAAGGTAGTTTAAACGAGTAAAATTATTAGTATTAACACTACATAATTAGACAACATCCGAAGTACTGTTAAATTTTGATTACATCGGTAATGGGTACATAACTTCTTAATTATGGATTAGCTCGAAAGACTTCATATGTATCGTCTATAAATTTTGAAATTTAAATATAAACAAATCTAAACGATCTAGAATTATGGTCATATTTGTTTGAGTGTCTGAGGCAATCATATTAACACATGATTAGTAATAATATACATCATTTTAAGATAATTTTAGATAGAAATTTGTTAAAAGAATATTTATTTCATCTTAGATGCTATTTGAAAATAGTCGTATTAAATTCCAGCGAATTAATATTAGGACTTAATTAGAAAAAACCAATAGCGCGAGATTTCAATCCTACGGACAAGAGGAGATTGTGAAACGGTACATACGATTAGTTGTAAATGCGCAGATCAAGTTCATTTATTACTTTACACAACGAAATCATTCTTAACTTGCTTTATATTTTGAATAAATATAGATAGTGAGATTGTGGTAAATTAGTTGCATATAAAATAGTAAAATACTGCAAAATCAAGAGTTCCATTATATCTGCTATCCGCCATATTGCATTCGATATATGTTGCAATTTTAAAACTTGTTAATTAAAATGCATAGGAAATTATTGATAAATTATCTTTGAATAAATTATAGCATCATTAAATATATAAAACAATGTTCTTTATTATATGTAAATGGCTTAATTAATATCTGAACTTTATCTGGTTGTTTGTGAACGTACGGATATTATTATCTGATGAGATTGACTTTACAGCATACATGTTGATCAGTTTACCACTATGCTTCGTAGTATATCAGGTTTGTGTCTTTGTAATCGCTATGCACGAGAGATTATTTGGCACAAATTCAGTTACAAATAGCAGTCCCCAAAACACAACAATATACATGGAATATGCAAAAAAAAAATAATGTCAAAAGACATAAGACATATCCGATTCCTCATTGTAGGACTTTAGATTTAATGCAACGTTATTACTCTAAAATTGGAAATTGGCTTTTGTAAAGTTGATATCGACGTCGGCCTCAATTTTGCCGTGCATTATACGACGCAAGGATTGACATTCTTCTTGCTGTCTCTGCTGTGATTATATTATACTTATCGATCAAACATTCAAATCCTGATAATTAACACACATTGTGTAAATGTGTACATAATACAGTATATGTGTTAAATAAGTATTCAACTAACATTTTCTGTAAGTGCATCCATCAAAATAATTAAGCACCTACTTCTAAATTCCCTGAAACGAGCAAATAAATACCTCTGTGTCAACTAGTATTCATGGTTGCTTTAAATAAATAGCATATAATAATCCGTATTTTGTATGGGTATAGAAATGCAACCGAAAAGGGTTAGTAAAAAGCATGTCAGTTCTGGCCATACTCACGTATTATCTTCGGCTACTGACAACGTTAAACTTAATCAATTGAACCTTCATATTAATCCCTGGTTAATCAATATCAGTTATCGATACTTTTCAACGTTTACTCTCATCTTGAACGAGAACTTGCTTTGAATCGTTTCCATAAATTATAAAACTATTAGACGCATGCTGTTCCCAAGTTATAGACTTCTTTGTAAACCGAAAATGCCTTCACCGGGCCTCATTGATTATTGATAAAGTTTTGAGGTTAGGGAATCTTGCTTGATGTGAATGATCAATTTCTTAATATTAATATCGAAGTTTGTCTCTGTCAGCGATCTAACCTGTTTAATTTCGCATCACGTCTCTAAGGATGGGGCTGTAACTAGTCTTGGAGGAAAACAGTAATTTTGCTTATTTTTGTTAATGCTTGCAATCGATATATTTCCTCGTATTATGTGTGGGGATACATGCAACTTAATAAAATTTCTACATAATAATTTCTTATCTCCGCCGGTAATATATAGGCATATTCATATACATGAGGCATATGAATTTTCCTGTGTGTGTATATTCAACTACTTAAAATATATACGCATCGCAAACCTGATAGTTGATTATTATAAAATCTAATGAAACCATGCTCGGCACCACACAACACAGACAATTGTCCTTAGTTTGAATTACTGTATAATATCAATTTATTCGTTTTAAATATTTTACATATAATCTTGAAAACATTTTTTAAAATAGCATTAGCAACGCTATTAACTACCGTTTGGGAGGTTGTTCAGGTAGCTTGGAGATTTTTTTTCTAACTAAAATAGTTTGAAGTTGAACCCCCAATAAAAATAAAAACAGAAACCCAAAACAGAAATATGCACATAGATAGTTGACTTAGCATAGCCATATATATAAGGGAATGCCCGCATAATATATAATGTCACTCTTTATGAAGAACGAATTATTTACAAGTTATATACAATTGAGATACATGAGCTATCATAACATACAATTACTGATGGTGCGGGACATATTGGCCGATCGATAAAACGAGGCTCGAAACTGTTCGATCCTATACCGAAAATAAATACAGAACATAACAGAGTCAAATAGAAAAATGTTAATTTTTCATTACGATATTATAACTCACAAACTAATATGTTGAAGAGAGAGAGAGAGAGAGAGAGAGAGATGGAGAGAGTTACTACCTGCTAGGGGTTACGTATGAAACCACAACTAGTGTAAAGTTTATAAAATATAATATGTATTTATCATAAATAATTCAGGAGCCACTAAAATCTCATACGATAGGAACGTATTCGTTGCATGCGGTTAAACATAGTATGTTTATTTAGCGTGTCGACCCCGGCCTTGGCATTATCTATTACCAAGTCCTCATTTTGAGTCCGATGCAGCCTTGGCACTAGGGCTAGTAGGGGGGAACGGGATGTGTGGGGGTCCGTGCTAAGCTAGGCTAGACTTGCATGAAAACAAGTACTTTATTAGTTTATTCCTACACTAGAATCACTATCATCATAAAACACCTTCATTCTTACCATGGACCTATCTAAAATCAGTATAACCCCCCCCCCAGCTTACAGGATGGTAGGTGATATGAATTCTGTTAAAAGAATACAAACAATTTACAAAAAACAAAACAAAATTAATATTTACAAAACAAAGGGAATTTATATATATATATATATATATATATATATATATATATATATATATATATATATATATATATATATATATATATATATATATATAGGGTGAGATGAAGGAGAGGGGGCAAAACTAGCAAACATCCAAAAAGAAAGAAAAATAAAACAATTAAACAAAATGCCTATGGGGTCGGGTTATTAAGAGGCCCCTCCCTACCTACTCGCTAATCATCAAATGTAACGCCCACTATCTTCCCTCCCCCCTCTCAAACTAAGCGTGACAGCAAGCAGGTCGTTCCCTAATGGGGAGTGGAAGACCTAATGGAAAACACTTCTGCGAAAATAACATCGGGTTGGAGTCGTCGGGGATTGACGGCGTCTTCAAAGATATAATACGTAAGGGGTAAAACTAAACCGGGGGCAAATCAAACAGGTGGACTGGGTATCTTTAGAAGCTCTCCTAGTGCCGATGAAAAATAAAGAGTCGGGAACAGGGTCAACACCTATTCTTACCCTAGTCTAGGCCCTAATAAAGAATTTGTTTTCCACTCTGGGCGGTAACTCTGCCTAACTACTCTCTACCGAGGGACTTTTGTCGGTCAAGGGGCTGGGTTCCGAAAAAATAGGGACTCCAGCACCATCCAACCAATGACTACTAGGGCGGAAAAAGGAACTCGAACTTAGCGGTCCGTCGGATGCACTAACTAATGTTGTTCACCCATCTCCTATCAAAGTCTATGCCGTGCAATCTTTTCCGATCGCATCTGATCTTTATTTTATGTTGATGCTTAAAATAAACAACCAGATAGTGACCCGAAACAGATTGTCCCTCATAGACAATGCCCGGACGTGAAACCCACGTCACTAACCTAGCTACGGCTAGGACAGTTAGAAACACTGACCGTTTCTACCCACCAAACGGCGGGTACACATTGTCGACTACGTACGCTAAATCAAGTGTCACCACGGCTAAGGATCGATGCGAGCCGTTACCTCTCCGACATACTCCCAGAGACTCCGAACTCCGCTGCAATGAAAGAACGCATGTTCTCTCGTCTCCTCCTCCTCTTCATCATTGCGGCGTGGGCGGGGGAATAATAATATTCTCTATCCCTGCAGTCCCTGGCTAGTCTGCCAAAGAGTGGCAGCGCGTCCCGGACTAGCCTCCATGTGATGGAAAACTCTGAATTCTTGATATGTCTAGTGGCTGGTGCCCAACTACACAGCGAGAGAACTTCCCCCTCGTCAGCTGTAGGGGCTCCACTAGCGGATCGTTTGCGGTTCCCACCACTAAATCCTCATATAACCTCCTCCTAGACCACGCAGAATCAATGGACCCCGGTAATGTCCTAAGGGCGGCTCGGCATTCGGTGAGAAAACACGATTCGCCCGCCGGTCTTCTGCGACCTTAAGTGGCAGGGGCGGATATGATCCGTGGAAAGGCTCGCTCCACGATTGGTACCCAGTGGCTTTCCTCTAACAGTGTCCGACTCAGGAACGCCAAACTTTCGTCGTGCTTATGACTCTGCAGGTAAGGCATTCCTAAGCCTCTCTACCAAATTTTCTGCGTACAAACCTGTCTACGGACATACGGCTTTCCTCCCTTCCACAGAAGTTTAAACAGGAGGCGCCCTAAAGCTTTACAGTGGTCCGCAGGCAGGAGAAGAACAGACCAGCGGTAAAGAATCAGCGGAAACACATAAGTAGCATATGCTTCTGCACGACCCTTCAAGGACAATTTCCTTCGAATCCAAGTGCCTACAGACGACTTGACCTTTGTCTGTACCTCCGACCAATTCTTGTCCAGCTGGAGTCCAGGCCCGACTAACACTCCGAGGATCTATACCGGGCTATCCATACAGCCGAACGCACCTGGGAGCGAGTTTACCCCGGTCCAGACGCCCAACCGCAGGCCAACGGACGTGCTGCGATTGAGTACGGCCCCTGTGACAACTTCATACTCAGCAATCTCCTTCATCACCGCTCTAATATCGCTTCGTCGCGCAATAAAAACGGTGACATCATCAGCGTACGCGGACAACCTGGCAAATTTGCCGCCAGGTAGATCTATGCGGCGCAGGACTGGTCTCGTCGCCTCGTCCCTTAATTTGCGAAGAAAGGGCTCCGACGACAAGACATATAACAGATGCGGCAACGGACACCCCTGGCGCACCGACGGAAAAACCGCAAATGGCTCCGACAACGTACCATTTACTTGCACCAATACCGCAGGATCAAGATACAGAACAGAGACACACTTGCAGATGTCCGGACCAAAGCCGGCGGTCTCTATAACAGATTCCAAGAACCCATGGTCGACCCTATCGAACGCTTGAATTGATCTACATTGATCAGCACGTTTTCCCTGTCAGCTTCTAAACCCTCTATGATCGTGCACACCATGTGCAAGTTGTTTTGAATCGATCGACCCTTCACAGCGTAGTTCTGATCCGGCTCGACCAAATCACCGATAACAACCTGAAGTCGGTTTGCAAGAACGCGGGACATATTTTCAAATCTCTGTATTCGTTATGGGTCTATTGTCATTTAAATTCCACCGACCATGCTGTTCTCCCTTCTTCAGAAACGTAACCGCTCTTTTTGTAACCTCCCCAGGGATCGAGCCCTGTTCAAATCAGTGGGTAGACACACCCTTCAGAAGAGGTACAAACATGGGCGACAACATCAAGAACAGTTCGTAGGTCAGGCCATCGTCCTGGAGATTTGTTATAGCCAATCTGCTTCTATGCAGTAATGATCTCACGCTCCGTAACCATCTCGCAGCAATCCGCTCGGGCCGTAGTAAGGCGAAGCTAACCAGCTGAATAGCTGTCAAACTCCTGACCGCTGAGTCTGGGTTATTGGGTGAAGCACTCCTCCAAATGTTGTCGAAACCCGTTGTAAATCTCTCATGCCGATACGAGAATGTGTTCTTCCAGGTTTTCCACCTCCCGAATGTACCCGTCCGAATCGCATCTTAGGGCGACCCCACGCTCAACAGAGTCAACGTTTACGGCTTCGTTGGATACACTTTTTAACCTAGATCTAACTACTTTACCTGCATATCGCTTGCTAGCCATGCGATCCAGTTCCCCCTTAACCAGCGCTACCTCTAGGAGATCCCCCTGCCACCGCCCGGGTCAGACTATCCTCTAGGTGCCTTGTGGTCCGAGCCCTAGTTAACGCGAGGTGTTGGCTACATTGGACGCAAAAGTGCCTAATCGTAGCCTTGTCAAACCCACCAGCTACACCCGGTAACCGCCCCCACTAACTCCCGCTGAATTAGTGTTATCAGCTGCTGCCGGAAGTCTTCCAATTCCAACAAGGAGGCCTTCAACTTCCAGTAGCCAGCCAACCTAGGCCTATTACCTAACTTCAAACCGGCCATAACTAGTTGTGGTCCGAATGACCTAGCCAGTGGAACGTCGGACAAGATAATACATCTATGTCGCCTCTTCTAACTAACATCCTATTCAAGTAGGTACTTAAACGGGAGGCCATATGATTTTGCCACGTCCACATCTCCCTCCCTGGGTGATCCAGACGGAATATGTCGACAAGATCGCACGAGGCCATCAGGTCAGACAGTCTGTTTTAACACCTCTCCGACTATCTCCTCCGACTTTATCTATTGTGGGGTCCAGGATGACATTCCAGTCCCCCATTAAAATTACCCGCTCCGGACCCGAAGAGAGAAACACCTCCCCCGCCGAAAAAAAGGAAACCCTCTCGCTGCAGACGGTAGGTGCATAAACTGCGACGGTCCAGAACTCGCCGCTTTTAACGGCAACATCGACGACGACCAACCTCCCACGAGCGTCCGCGTGAACAACGGTAACCGTCGTAGACAGGGTGCAACTCACTAGAACAGAAACCCTTACAGCTACGAAGATTGCCATATGCTGACTAAACGTGAAAGTCGTTTACCAGCACACAGCAATCCCCGGCCCCAACAATGTGGGTTCTTGCAATGCAGCTTCGTCTACCTACAGGGACACGAGATCCCTCAGTACGCGATCAGCATTGCTTCAGGATATCATGCCCCTCGCATTAAAATTAGCTAGGTTCAGGCCCGAGGCCATTATTCCCTAACTAGTAGTATTCGTCAAAGATGGGTCTGCAGTCTTCGGGAGTAAGTCCGTCGAAGGTCTGACCGAGACTTCCCGTGAGCAGGTCGGACGTAAGCCGTCCGTCTCGTGCCAGGTCCCCGACGTCCAAGGCGAACGTCATTTTTAATGCCCTATAAATGGATGGGAGAACGAAAATGGGGACCGTTCCATCACATTTTTGGGCAATTTGCCCAAGGGATTGGTACTCCCCGTCAATTTTACGCAATCCCTTGAAGCTAGTTTTCCCAGCCTCCAATATCCTCCACAAGGCCTTTGCTCTCCCTCCTCTATTTGGTCTCACGAATGTAATGAGCTGTGGAGCATCACTGAAGTTCCGGGGATCGGCGACCTCTTCCCGTCAACCTCTCAGAGGTTGACGAGGCTACTTAGGAACTTCTTCTGTCTTCCGTTGAGGTCGCCGGTCTTATCTTCGGCCGTCACTTCACAAATGTGCTCCCCCGGCCAGAAAGGAAACTTTATTGTTTTTTCCTCTCTGGGGGCACCGTCTTGTTTGTCTTGCTTCTTCTTTGACATCTCTGCTTCTATCGCTGGAGCTTTTGTAACTGGAGCTTTACCTTGTTCCTTTATCACTGGGTTGTTTAATAGAGGTGGGGTGGGATGGGCTTCCTCGTAGGGGATCTGGGTTGGAGGCTCAGTTTCTTCGGTGTTCTTCCCGTTCCTTTTTTCCTGCCTGTTTGATCTTGCTCCTCTCCTCCAAACTCGGGGGAGCTCACACGGAGTTTCCGCTTGGTCGTCACAGCTGTTCCTCTCGGTGTTTCCTGGGGAGCGGCCCCTTCCTGTCTTTTTGTTTTTTGGAGGCAACCTGGCTCCAGGTTACGGCTTCACGTTTTTCAGTCTCTTTTTTCTCCTATATTATCTCCGCTGGATACCATATATCTTCTTCCTTCTCGAGCGCTTTCTTCTGGGGGCAGAATTTGGCTACATGCCCCAGTTTGTGGCAATGCCAGCAGTGCGACCTTCTCTTCTCGACTATCATCAGCATCTGCCAGCCCTCGCATGTCAGTTGGGAAGGGATCTCATTGAATTCCTTCCTATCAACTCTCATAGGGATCTTGTAGTCGCCAGTTCGTATATTTCGGGTCCCCATCACTGGCTGTTCACCCTCTACCTCACCAAACTGGGGCAACGTAGTTCCCAGCAGGTCCCCATCTATGAAACACGGCACGCCCATCATCGTGACCGTAGTTCTCCGCTTCGATTGGTACTCCGGTTTCCTCCTTAAGTTCTTCCTCTTTTGCTATTCTTTCCGCTTCCTCCTTTGTTGGCAAAAGGAGATCCTACATGGCATAACTGCGTCGGACTATGTACTGGGCGGGGACCTTCAATTCGACCTGTACATCCAACATCTTATCTTTGGAGACCCGGTGAGACCCCTTCCTTTTACTTCAAGGGTTACCAGGGAAACTGATCTCAACTGTATATCCTCCCGTATCCCTGGCAACACTTTTAGGGTGTTTCCCTCCACATAGCCCTGGAATTAGTTATTGAAGAGGTCTCGATAGTATTCCGGGGTCTTTATCCTACCTTTCTTGAGACCCCATGTTGTAGCAGTCTTTGCATGTTCTTTGGGCGTGCCGACTGCTGGCTGGCTGTCACTTCTCGGCTTTTGTCCCGGTGGTATTAGGGATGAGTCACTCGTTGTGAGGGCTGACCAATCGACCGCATTGACTGGTGTCACTTCCATTGATCCCCCTCACTCCAGAGCAGCACCTACTCACAACAATAACTTCAAAGGATTTCGTCTTCCTCAGTCACGCTTCTGTCGTTTATGGGGCTACTCGTTTGAGAATTCCTCTGCGTTGGTGGCGGTGTTGACGCGGCTTCTACCTCTTTGCGGACCCACCAACGTTTCAGCGGTCTTCTTTTCCTTTTCACTGTCCTTCTATAATCTTCCTCAATGCTCTCGACGTCCGGACTGATTTCCAGCAGCTGTTTCCCTGCCTCCTTGGTTGTGGCCATCACTTTTGCCGGCGTCCTCTAGGGTGTCACTCCTTCCATAATTGGAAATGAGAAGGGTTCCGCCGTTAGCTCTGACGTTGCTTCCACCACAGCCACTCTCTCTGTACTGCCAGAAATGGTCGCTCGAACTACAGGCGGTGGCGACCCTCGGGTCCGTGACCGTACCCGCCTTGGGGGTACCTTTTGGGGTGGCATCCCCCGAAACCGATCTCCACCTCGAACTGGGGTTGCCCTTTAGGGCGGCAACCCCTGCGGCTGTCACCCTGTACCTGGGGTTTTGACTCCCGAACATGCACCGACCGAACTCCCGGATAGGGTGGTGACCCCGGTTACCCTTCTCGAACTGGGGGTGCCTTTCGGAGCGGCAGTCCCCAAACCCTTCACGATCGCTACACCAGGGGCGTCCCCCATGGTGAAGAGGCAGAGGCCTGCCCCCCTAAGTGTTGGCCCAGTGCCCTTTCCCAACCCGCCGATTTGGAAACCAGGTGGACCTTCGCCTAAAAAGGCACGTCGGTTTCCCTTAGTAGTGCCTGCTGCGTAAGTTGCGCCCAGACAGTGGACTATCTGCAAAAATTGTAAACAACAATTAGTAAAAACAACAACAACCCCAATTGGGTACAAGTAAACAAAATAATGCTTAAGGGACCACTCACCCAAAGAAGGGGTCAGTCCCCATAGCCAAACAAGCAAAGCTTTTAAATGGCCAACGGATGGTCAATTGGGTACGGCTTTTTCAGATCCGTACCAAATTAGAAAAATGCCGGGAAAGAATTCACAACATGTAGTTAAACATGGTCTGAATGTCTCCATTTAGTCTTTGAAACCAGTGGTGTTCATAGGACTGGTTGATTCCACTTAGTTCTCAGACAGGGGTGATTTGTACCCCACAACAATTATGTTATTTGCTTATCTCTAAAATTGCAAATGTTCAAGTGTATGGACACAAGCGACGTGACGCGACAACTCTCTCTCCCACTCTTTCATTTTACCTCATGACATTACAGCCGATTTTAAAACAAGAGGTTTAACTGAGATTCTTGTTCCCAAAATTCCATTCATCTGCAAATTATTGCCTATAATTATTAACTAAAAAAATGATCCGAGTGCAATAATTAAGAGACAAGTGTAGTCAAAACCAGTGTAGTCAAAGTAAAATATAAATTTATAGAGAAAATGTTCTGCAAACGTCCATTACAGCTTGCTTATTAAACGTGGGTGTTACACATGATAACATATTTAAAATTGAGTTACCTACTCCACACCATCCTCGAGTATTATCTGTTTCTCATAAACAATAAGCTTATCAGGACAGGCTTACATGAGAATACTTGATCTTACATTATATTTAATTAAATCAAAAATAATAATATAGAAACAAAATAAAATCTCCTTTTGTGGATATTTGCTGAATCATATGAGGCATGCTGCATGTTTTCTAGTGATTTTTCAACAAACAAAGACATTTAGCTGTATAGTCAAACTATTCAAATTAAATCCTGGTTGGGATTCGATAAAGAAAGATACAAGAAATTCATAAACCGTGGTCTGCTTAATTGGTAAATTAGAAAAAGGGAACATTCCTGGTGTTATTTATAATATCAAGGTTTAATTGACCACTAGTATATCTATTTGCATTATGTTTTGGACTCTGGTTTTACCTGTTTATATTTAGATTTTACTTTGGGAAATCACATAAAAACTTTACGTATGTGTTTATTTTAGTAAAAAAATACTCGAATAAACTTTAATAAAAGCTTATAAATCCGTCGCTTTTCTAAAATTAGGATCGATGTGTAAGACAAATGGGTTGCGGATATTTAAAATACAAGTAATAGACGTGTCGGTTTTGACTTACCGACAATAGGATTATTTATTATATTTGTAAATTTGAATTATTGAGGTGTGTTGTATAATTCATATGTTGATACCTCTGATACTTTCTCCGAGCAGTAAGCTACTTAATGCATGGTTTTGCATATATCCTGGCATATACTTAAATATAAAGAGAAATGAGTATATTTTTATGTGATTAAATCAAATATTCCGAAACAAAATAATATATTTTACTTGAAATACGATCAATAGCAGTGACCTGGTAAAACCACAGGGAAGACAAAGAAAAAAAAAACTACGCAAAATTCATAACAAAGAAGGAAAACTTAAGCTAGGATTCAAGGACACCATACATATACATGTAGGCAAATTTGCGCATAATTTATTGATTGTAAAATATAGTTTCTTTTTCTACCAATTGTCATTAAATTTAAATTATAGAATATTATTTCATGCGTCAAAAAAATTTTCATCTAGTTTTGTCACATAGAACTAAAGATATGTGCATTTAAATATTCAACTTTGCTACGAGTAAAGATATATCCATGTATACTCATATATATATATATATATATATATATATCTATATATATATATATATATATGGGTGTGTAGATTGATAGATAGATAGATTACTCTGTTTTTGCTAATGATATTAGTTTGAAATCACACCGACTCATGATCAGAATTTTACAAATGCAGGCTCGTTGGAAGATTAATGACCTCATTTGAGTAAAGGGCGATGTAAATTAGCCTTTAAGGTTCACATTAAGAGGATTATCTATCAACCATTAATCCCTTTTACTGGCATAAAATGTTTCGATAATGGTCAAGTATCTGCCCACCCTCGGAAAATCCTCTAAAATTACGACTATTATAGGCTCTCGAGAGCGCTGAAAACGAAAATAACGTTTTAAATTCCAGGAAACGAGTTGTTTCCAAAATGTGAAGATATTATAGCTGATAAAAAATGGATTATTATTTTCTATATTAATTTAAAGCAAAATGAACACACACGAGAGCGCTTTTTTGTTTTTTTGTTTTTTTAGCGGTGGTGTTTATTATGGCCTTGTAGATTAACACAAAATCTATCTTAAACAAACTTATTTTCTATAGGTTTTCAGGTTTGCTTAATACGAATATTACATTTACATTTTCCACAAATAAGTATTTTCCCTTGTAATTATTAAAAATATACGCGCTTGTGCGTATAGCACAACCACCACTTATATACATTGCTTAATAATCAGGAAAATACGTATTTGCGGAAGATATACATGTGATACTCATTTTCAGAACACCCGACTTCTATAGAAAAAAGTATTTAAAGGCAGGTTTTATGTTAGTTTACCAGGTTACGGTTATCAAATTAGCAGCATCCATAAAAGAAATAATAGACGATAGATGTATCATCGCCTTCAAGAGGTTTCTTAAATGGAGTGTCCATTTTACGTTCAATTAATATAGAAAAGTGACCCCCTATCTTTAAAAGTATAATTCCTTGAGTTTTAAACGTTATTTTCATTTTCAGTGCCCTTAAAAAATTATATTAGTGGTAATTTTAAATGTTTTTAGAGGGTGAACATTTTTCTCTGATAATCATTTGTGTTCCTAAATGTGAATATTAATTACAAAGTACCTGCTATTTCCCCAAAACATCTGAGCTTTATGAAGGACAAACTAAAACTTGCTGCTATTGTTTACAATTAACTGAAATAACAAGAACAGGAGATTGGATTCCAAATATTTCTCATATGCTATATCTCCCTTCTTTGGTTTCACAGTGTATAAAGACTATTTGATATCAGATCTATTCATGATCATACCCTATTTCTAAAAGTGATACCACATGACAAATATTTGGAATCAAGATTCCCATTGCTTTTATTTCAGATCATTTGAAACCATAGCAGCCGGTTTTATTTCCCCTCTATCAAGGTCTGAGATTTTTGGCAAACTTTGTATATTATTTATCCAACTCTAAATTTATGATTATCTGATATACCTTTGAAGATGATAATAAACTTAAAATTGAAACGTGAGCGACAGTATGTACATGTTATATCCATTTAAAAAACCCATTTTTGTAAGTGTATCTATTATTGGTGTAATAAATGAGTTACATTAGGAGTTGGTGACGTATGGAACTTGATCACGTGCACTTATCTTAGATAGTGTGTAGTATTATGTCAAACAAATGCAACTTACCTGGGGTAAAATAAAGAATACTGGAAACGTGACGAGACTAATTGTCAAGCAAAAAACTATGTTCATTATCAGAAAAAATGAATCGTATACAGTAGTTGCTATACGAAAAAATATTTTTTAACTTGTATCGGAGCAGACTGATAGAGCTGAGACTAAGGTTCTAGTTTACTCATCATTCAGGGAATTAAATTATTATTCCATATGAACCATCTTTGATAATGGTATGGGTTTACATAATGAATTATCATAGTCCTAATAATCATAAATATAAGAAAAGAAAGATAGGGCAATTACTGCAACTTTGCTCATAGTGTCAGAAAAGCAGAGAAAAATTTAACGCTTAGATTCCAAAAATCTGATATTTGTCAACGAAGATTTCAATGGTGAATTATTTTAGCGATAAGCATAACAGATTTCAATTGATTACAGAAAACAATAGACCGCTGAAAACATACATTAAAAAAATGACGCTATGTAACGTATACCCGCTGGGCTTGTTGCAGTGACAAGGATGTAATAGCTGTTCGAACAACGCCCCTAAGACACAGGTAACCCAAGATAATATTCCCCAAAACATGATGTTAGCAAACAAGCATTGTTTAGAAAATGATGAACTGGCAGATTGACAAATAGACTGACAGACTTAGACGAATATAATCTAAAGATTATTGGAAGATGTATCTTTAAGGTTAACGAGATATAAGAAAATAGGATCAGAAAAAAGTATTAACGCTATATAAAATATACCTCTAACTAAAACAGCTGACAAATAAAATATAAAAATAATCGCTGAAGCAAAATAACTTAAGCCTGAATGAACCGTCGAGACGCAATTTAAATTAAATGGTATTGACACTGAATCAGATAAAATGTTAATTAATACTTGTTGGAGCACTAATGAATATTCGGAAAATATCTGTTAATTTAAAGGTGAAGAATACAAAACACTTAGTTACCCTGAAAAGAAAACAGATTTAGTAAAAGAAACAAAATAAAATAATTCTAATATAATTAAAGAAAACAAGCGATAACATAGAATAATATACATAAATATAAAGGTAACCACAAACTATAAAAGTGAAACAACAGAAAACGACGACGATTAAAGAAAGTAGATAGAAATAAATACGTAAAATATCAAGAAAGAGAAGGAAAGAGAACGGAAGAATTAGATACATTAAAATCTGAACAAGTATAAAATATAAAAGATAAAATAAGTCAAGAGAAAGAAAATAATAGACAGAACAGGAAAACGCCGATATTTCAGTAGAAGTGACGAACACTTGTTATTTTGAAGATAAGATTACAATTGAAATATCATCGAATTCTTTATGTGTATGGAAAACCTCTATTATGAGAAGAAAATACCATTTGAAATATCTTGGTGACAAATTGATTAGCGCAAACTCATTTTATATTCCATTCGTTGCCGACGTCGTCAAGTTGATTTCTTTCTAGAAGACTGCTCACTATTTTTAATCTTAATTTTGTAAAATTACACTAACAAAAACGTATTAATATGTTGATATCAGCGTTACGGTATTATTCATATTTCTGATTCCGCTATATTTCCCTAGTTATGGAGCGTTGAACTTGATCAGTATTAGATGGTTTTCCTTACTGTACAAGGGACTATGAGGTGAAATACTGATACTATCATACAGAGCAAGTAACGACTTACGTGGTCATTATCGACGTTGCAGATTGAGATATATGTGCCCATGAATATCGTGTGTAAATGCAAGATTTCCTATAAACAACGTTCGTGAAGAAGGGGCCTGGCTGAGCTCCATAAAAGTGTCGGTGATATAGAGGTAGTGCGTGTATATCTAATAATATATTGTAAAAACAATATTTTAATTATTTAATCATTATGAGTTTTACGCACTTGTTTCAGATAAGAATTCACAGGTTAAACTATACATGTTTTCTTGAATCGCGTGACAACAGATATTTTAAGATTTAGATTACTCTTGGCTGCTATTTATTTGTTTATATTTTAAACATAATATTTCATAGGATGATTAGAGAATATCTACTTCAACATCATTTTATTACTTTTCGTAGATTTTGATAAAAAAGAGGTAATGATTTTTCCGCAATCTTTCAAGTCTTTAACGTAGGAGAAAATGGTATAACACTATATGGCCGCAATAGGAACGTCCATTGTTGGGTTATTAAACGTTTCCCTTTTTTACGTCAATATATATGATAGGCCCAAATCCCCCTTTTTACACTGTAATACATAGGTTATTTTTCTTATTTATTATTCTTTTTAAAGTGGAGTAAAAATAAATACTAATAGATATTGTGAACATATAAAACATCCGTAATGTTTATATACACCAACGAAATTATTCGCACCTAGCCGTAATGTAAAATACACTTTGGTATAAATACTTGAATTTCTATGAACGTAATACAAAATATAACTGACTAAATGGATTTATATATATATATATATATAAATATATATATATATATATATATATATATATATATATGTATATATGCATACATATATGTATATATGTATATGCGTACGTTTATAATTTTTTGCCTGTACGAAATGTATAAATTATAATTATAATGGAAAGATAAATATTGATATTCATGATTTAAAAAAAATAGGAGACAAGCTGACTGCTTCGTTTTTACTCTTCTAGGACTCTTTAAGTATTTATTTTATTTTTTAAAAGAATTGTTTTAAATAATAAATGGATGAAGTATTGAAAATGACCATGAATGTTTCATACAATAATCAATACACACTTGATGTTAGTATATCAACAATTTTTTCAAATACAAATTAATATCGTCGTAAAATATCGGAGTTATATTCGTTTACCATGGCTAGGGTTAGTAAACATGAAATTCAACAATTCTTCCACTAACCAACAACCACGAGGTTGTTTGCTCAGCAACCGAGTAGGCTAACATGCGTGCCTGTCGGTTTGCCTCAAACACCAAACTGGATCCTTCCAACCACCTATACCTGACTTTCCTTTGCGGACTGACGCCACGCTAGACGATCTAAAAAAAACCCTGCTCAGGTGTATGTTATCATAAAAACACCTTGCCACTTAAAAAGCGTGTAGACCCGATCTCATCCTATTAAAAAAGTGCTCAGCCGAAGTAGTTCCAGTCCTCTCCAAACTCTGCAACAAATGCCTTAATAAACCTTGCTTTCCGGGCTGTTGGAAAACTGCTTCTGTGGTACCCGTATTCAAGAATTCTAGTGAAAGAACTGACCCATCAAATTATCGCCGCATTCGCCTCCTCCCACTTTTGCCAAAATATGGGAGACCATAATTAACCATGCTCTAGTTTATCACCTTACATATGCTAAACTTCTGACTGAACAAGAATATGGATTTAGACAAGCCCGTTCCACATCAGACATCCGCACTGTGATCTCTGAACGTATATACCATTCACTGGACAAAGTGGGGGAGGGCAACGCGGTAGCCTTAGCTATATCTAAGGCTTTTGACAGGGTATGGCATGAGGGTCTCCTTAGGAAAATTAGATCATATGGTATCACTGGATGAATACTTTAGATAATTAAATCCTTCTTAGATAAGAAAAACATCCAGGTTGTCCCCGACGGTCGTACATCTAAACAATATGAAAGAAATGCAGAAGTGCCTCAGGGGTATATCCTTGGAGACCTATTGTTTCTAATATTCATAATGGGCTCCCCAACAAAATTGCCTCTGAGATGGGTATATATGCTGATGAAACCACCCTCTATAACAGGCACGCCAGGGAAACAAATTAACACATATCTAAAAAAAATGGGGAAAAAACTAGAGGATGACCTCCTATCTGTTATGGAATGGGAACAAAACTGGATGATTACATTCAATGCGGTCAAGACTAAACTTGTTTCTCCAATAATTACAAGAAACCTTTTCTGTCCCCAATAGCAATGACCACTGACTCTTTATCTGAGAGTACGTCTATTAAACTCCTTGGCCTAACGTTCACAGGAAACATCAGTTGAAACAATTACAATGAAAGCATTGCATGGGCCGCTGCGAAAAAGGTAGGCTCTCTCTAGCGTGCTAGAAAAATGCTAACACCCGAAAGTATCCTGCACCTTTATAAGGCCACCATTCGCCCATGTATGGAGTATTGTTGTCACATTTGGGCTGACGCATCTGCTACTAGTCTCTCGCTCCTAGACAAGGTTCAAAAGAGAGTCAACAATCTGATAGGCCCTTAAATGGCATCTAAGCTTCAGCCTCTGTCCCATCAGCGAAATGTTGCATCCCTCTGCCTGTTCTACAAGTATTTTAATGGTGAATGCTCTGGCGAACTGCAAACATTGTGCCCCACACCACGTAGACACCCTCGACAAACCTGACAGGCAGCTAAATCCCACCCCCACAAATTAAAGGTTATTCGAAAAAAAAGTATATATTGCTAAGGAGATGAAATTCGACCCACTTAAAAAAATCCGGAATGATTTTATCTGTAAACAATGTGTGTCGTATCTTATTGTCTTTGAAACATTTCTAAATTTTTGCGAAGAAATTGACAAGTGATAGTCATAAATCAATTAATATTTTATAATTATTTGCATATTTTAACACAATTGGAGATTATTTAACTATTCTACGAGAACTTTCACTAATTCTTAATAGATTTTCAAGTAAAAATATACTATATATAACCAATATTATCCACCGTACAATAACAGCTAAACTAAAGATTGACCAAATTACAAGTTCCTGTCTGTATCCTGTCAAATATATATATATATATATATATATATATATATATATATATATATATATATATATATATATATATATATATATATATATATGCTCACTTATTTTGGATAAAATTTACGTATAATTTAAGAGTATTAGTTATTTATTTAGGAGTTCATTTCATTTGTGCTCGATTAATGTCATTTTATACGTTTGTTTGAAACATAAAGGGTAGAATGATAAAAATGTCGCCTCCGAAAAGACATGATTCTATTTCCGCTTAATTAAAACCAGCTTTAGTTTTTGTTGCAAACCAATTCCTAGTTGTCAAGTTGCATAAAAATCCCAAGAGTAATTCAAGCCTTTTAGCATGTATGTAACACAATGTTCACCGGGCTAGATCCGAGATCCGTCGCTGTACAACTCATGCTCACTACCGTTCCAAGTTTTGTGTTTGCCATATCTGACTGCCAACACTCTCAAAATGAATCGCTGGATTGTTCGTTGGATGTGTCTGTTGAGCTAAAAGAATGTGTAGTATGAAGGCAAGCTCGAACCCGTACGCCGAAGGGGGGAAAGAACGTGGAAAAAACCTAGTTCTTACACTGAAATTTAATGGGAAACAGAACAGATATTTACCCTTGTCGTTCAAGTTTTCATTCAAAGTCTTTACTGTATTCATCTTCGGTTGTGATGTATTTAATTTATTCATTCATTAGAATGAGTTTCAAACTTTTTAAGGAAAACTGTAAAATGTAAGGAAAATGAATTTTACTCAAAATCTAATGATAATTTACAATTTATTAATTACGAAAATTAAAGTTTGTAGGCCAATAAACGTCGGCTTTCTGTAATATTCGTCTTAAAATTATTGGAATGCCGTAAATATTTAACAATATTTAAGAATTCAGGTGATAAGTCATCTCTCTCTCAGTACAGACCTATAAGACTTCTTTGTGTTATGAGTAAGTTGCTGGAATCCACATTAAATAGAGAAATAGTCAACCAACTCAGCAGGAATAACCTTCTTAGTGGCACACTATATGGTTTCCGCTCTGCAAGATAAACCGCAGATGTGCTAACGGTTATATCTCACAGGATTAGTGAATCTCTTGACAAAGGCTTCCTTTCTAGGGCAATTGCTCTTGACATATCAAAGGCCTTCGACAAGGTATGACATAAGGGTCTACTTCACAAGATTTCCAGCTACGGTATAACTGGAAATGTTTTCTCAATCATTAAATCATTTCTCTCCGATAGGGGCATAAGAGTAGTGGTAGATGGACAAAAATCTGAGGCCTGCAATATAAAGGCTGGAGTCCCTCAGGGGTCAATCCTGGGCCCAACTCTCTTCCTGATCTACATCAATGACCTCCCTAAACACATACTTAAATCATTCGTTGACATCTATGCTGATGACACGACCATCTACGGCAACACATCAAAGGCTGTAAATGACAAAGTTCTCTCTGATTCTCTCTCCTCTGATCTCGAGCACGTGGTTCAGTGGGGGAAGATGTGGCTGGTTATCTTTAATGCATCCAAAACCAAACTCCTATCCTTACATCATCAACGCTCTGATCCCCAGCTGGCATAAATTGTGATGGATGGCTCTTGGCTTGGTGAGGCCGCGTGTTTTGACAAGCTTCTGGGTTTGACCTTTACTCCTGATCTGATATGGAACACGTAAATCAAGTCTGTTGCCAGGGTCGCTGGAAAGATGGTGGGATCCTTCTACCGCTCCAGAAGATATCTCACTACTGATGCAATTCTCTATCTATATAAAAGCCAAGTACGTCCAAGGATGGAATACTGTTGCCATATCTGGGCAGGAGCTACTAAAAACAGCCTATCCTGCATTGACAGAGTACAAAATAGACTTCGTGGCTTAGTGGGAGATGTCCTTTTCTCTACCCTGCAACCTCTCTCCCACAGAAGAGACGTTGCGAGCCTATCCTTGTTTTATCGTTATATCCATGGCAGGTGCTCGTCTGAACTTCAATATCTGGTCCCCCATCGCCAATCTTTCACGAAAAACACCCGTCTAGCTGAATCCACCGTCAAAATTTTCTCCCACTCTTTATCTGTGCCTAAATACAAACGCGGATGCCATGAACAAAGCTTCTTTCTTAGAACTGCACGCCTGTGGAACTATGCTCCGTCTGCCTGCTCCCACCGGACTACAACTTGGATGTGTTCAAGTCCAACGTTAACAAATTCCTAATGAACCGCCCCCTTAAGTAAACACTTTATCAAATCTCCACACTAACGTAATGTACTTGCAATAACCCTTATCCCTGAGTGGTTCCGGGCCTTGATAACTGGTGATCACTTTGTAAAAAAAAAATAATCATTTTCTAAACACAAGAAAAAAAAAACAGAATCATGAACACACGTGCGCAAATTTGTAAGGGGATTTTTTATTAGAAAAATACAAAATAATAAACACGCAAGCATTTGGAAAATTTATATTTTTGTTTGAAATTGATATTAGTTCATCTAATCGATAAATGAATAACACACACACACACACACACACACACATATATATATATATATATATATATATATATATATATATCTTCCTATCTGCGATGCGAAAATAGTGTCATAACTCATCAAAAATACATCTGTATCATGTTTGTTACGTGATCATCTGGAAATAAAAGAAATAAATATGAATAAACTCAGTGTACTTTTTAATATAGGCATCATCACTTATCAAGGCCCAGATGCTACTCAGGGGTAGGTGTTAAAGTTGTACAGTAGAAATTGGACAATAAAGTAATTGTTACTAATGGAAATTCGGTAAATTGGTTAACTTCTATGGAATAGCTCATCAAAAACTTGTTTATGTTAGACTTGAAGACAACCATATTGTAGTCAGCTGGAAAGCAGGAAAACGGAAGACAATTCCACAGGCGTGCAGTTCTAAGAAAGAAGATTTGTTCATGGTATCTGCGTTTAGGTTTAGGCACATATAAAGAGCGGGGGAAATTATTGATTATGTTTTCTGTTAGACGGGTGTTTCTTGTGAAAGTTTGGCAAGGAGGGCATAGATTCGAGCTCAGCTGAGCATTTGCCATGAAAATAATGATAAACAGGGACACACTCGAAACATCCCTTTTATGGGAAAGAGGTTGCAGAGAAGAGAAAAGTACATCCCCTAAGAGGATACGAAATCTATTTTCAACTCTATCAAAGTATGGTAAGTCCTTTCTAACAGGTCCTGTCCAAATGTGACAACAGTACTCCATGCTTGCACTATCTGGCTCTTATATAGATAGAGAATTTCATTAGCATTGAGTTATTTACTGGATCGATAGAACGATCCAACCATTTTCCAGCAGCCTTGGCAACGGATTTAATGTATGTGTACTATTTAAGATCAGGAGAAAAGATCAATCCTAGAGGTTTGTCAAAACATGAGGCCTTCCTAAGGCGAAAGCCATTCATTTCCGTTTATTCCAGATGAGGATCAAAGCATTAATGATGTAAAGATTAAAGCTTGGTCTTAGATGCATTAAAAGTAATAAGTCACTTCTTTCCCCATTGTACCACTTGCTCAAGATCAGAGGAGAGAGAATCAGGGAGAACTTGGTCGTTTACGGTCTTAGATATGCTACCATAGATAGTAGTGTCATCAGCATAAATGTCTATAAATGATGTAAGGATGTGACTTGGAAGATCATTAATGTATATCAGGAAGAGAGGGAGGTCCTTGATAGACTCTTGAGGGATTCCACTATTATATTGTAACCTTCTGATTTCTGCCTTTCAACAACTACTCTTATGAACCTATCAGAGAGAAATGATTTCATAATTGAGAAGACATTTCCAGCTATACCGTAGCATGAGATCTTTTGAAGTATTTATGCCATACTCTATCAAAGGCCTTAGATATGTCAAGAGCAATTACCCTAGAAAGGTTGCCTCCGTCAGGAGATTTGCTAATCCTATGAGATATAACTGTAAGCACATCTGCTGTAGATCTAGCAGGACAAAAACCATACTGTGTGTCATTAAGACGGTTATTTTTGCTGAGATGGTTGATTACGTCTCTATTTAACACAGACTCCAGCAACTTACTCATAACGCACAGGAGACTTTTTGGCCTGCACTGAGAGGGAGATAAGTGATCACCGAAATTCTAAAATAGAGGCCATACTGATGAGATTTTCAAGGGTGATGGGAAGTAATTCTCCTTAAGACAACGTTTAAACAGTTTTGTAAGTGTGGGCACTAGTTCTGGTTTAAGTCTTCTGAATACTATAATTGGAATACCGTCAGGGCAGATTGTCTTTACTGGAACCAAGGTGTTTAATTAGCTTGGCAATGTCACGTACATATATTTGTATATCACATAGCGTGTTTTCTAATATAGGAGGAAATATTGGAGGTTGGCAGCTTGGTCGCAAAGGGTAGAATAAACTGCATGCAAAGTTCTTCTCAAAGAGTTTGAGTTTTCTGATGCTGATGAGATTATCTCAGGTGTATTTATGATAGTTGGGATAGAACATACGTTTTGTTCGGGATTTCGTTTGCTATTTGCCCAGAATGGTGGGAACCAGGCCGCTGCTCAGCTACTTTGGACTTGACGGACTGAGCATACCCATGTATTGCTTTATTTATTACTTTTTTCAGTGGTTGCTGGCAGTCCTGAAAGCTGGCAGTCCTAAAATGAACTAAAGTCTCGGTACATGTATTACTTTGGAAGCAATGTAACAAGTGATTCCTGTGCGCAATGGCAACGGCACATTCTGGATAGCACCACGGCTGGCTGTTAGGTTTTTGCTGGGATTTTTTCGAGGGTATGAAATGGTCTATACCTGCATTTTACCATTCCGTCAGGTCAGATACTATAGAGGGCACATATTTTTTAAACATGGAATGCAGATGCAGATCTGATATAAATGCATGGAAGCTATCCCAGTCAGCAATAGAGTATCGATATACTGTACGATGGAGATGTACATCTGAGAACTTATTACATTTCAATTTTGTCTTAACTGTTACAACAGAGTGGTCGGAAGATCCAAGTGCAGGCAGAACGAAAGCTGAACACAATTCAGTGCAAGTTGCGAGAAAAAGTTCCAGGAGACTTGCATACTGGTCGTCAGTATCGGCACACGGATAGGATCGTGAACAATCTGAGTGAGATCATAAGCGATGGAGTAATCATGACAGAACCTCCCCTGTAATCGGTCTTCTGTGAGTCAGTCAACCATTCCATATTCTGAACATTGAAGTCCCCACAGACATGAATATTTGCTGAAGGATAAGCAGATAAGATGTGGTCAATTTTCTCGGATATGCTTTTAAAGATAGTAACTCCGCTGTTGTGGGGGCGATAGAGACAAATATAAATGCAGTAGTTTCAGCAAGTGCAACCTGGAAGCCCATAGAGGGTAAGGTAGGATCTTGTGTGGAGATTTCCCTACCACACGGAAAGCCATATTTTATATAGGCAATTATTCCATGCCAATGGTGATCTTTTGGGTCAGACTTTGAAGTTAAATTAGAGTATCCTTTTACTTACGAAATCATCTACGGAAATAGTCTGTCTAACGCCAGTGTCGCTTATAAAAAATATGTTTAATTTATTCTCCTGTAATTGGGTTTCAACTTCTGGAAGGTTAGAACGTAGACATTTGATGTTCAAGAAGGAGGCATGGTAGGGGGTGTCTACTTTAGAAGCTGGAGATCCGAGTTTATCGTGTATTTTTAGTGAAACTTTTCATGGTGGAGTTTTGGGATTTGTGGACTAGGTTGACAGACTTGTTTGAAACTGGACAGAGAGGAAAAGTATGAGAGAAATAGAAATGAAGTATTATTTTTAGTAGTGTAACATAATACACCATAGAGGAGCGTTAGAACTACGCTAAGATAGCTTTGTATTCCCGGGTGACGTTTCACTTAGAACCCTGTCTGACCTGAACTCAGGGTCGGATGTCAGAATTGACCCCTGTCCTGGGGAATGAGTACTTTAGATTTCAGTGTGGGGATTATACACACGCAAAACCCTAAAAGCTTTCGATTTCGTGCCGAAACCTTTTTGGTTGGGGAGAATTTCCACCCATCCACATACCTTACTATGCATACTACTGTCGTGGGAAAATTAGAGTTTTCAGGTCAGAGTGAGTGGAGAGTTTACAAACAGATTGCTTGTTGAATCCGAGACGAGACGTGACCCCGCCCCACCCCATCCATCCGTCTGTCGCTGTCTGTGAAGAGAATTGAGACTTTGAAAAGAACTTACAAAATCTGAATGAGAATTGTAAAAACATTTTGTACATAAATTTGTGAAAGTTGAGCTTCTGTATATAGACTACAATTGTTTGTCTTTCTTCCCGCCTGTCGCTTCGATATTCGCTTTGAACATGCCATCTTTATGTAATAACATCCAAGGAGTCTAGACGACACGTTCCGAGAATCCAGAGAAATAAGAGTCCTTAACCACTTCTCGAAGGAGACGTTACAGTAGCACATGAAAAGGTAAACCCGTAACATTTGCCCACTAATATGGCATCGAGAGGCCCCACCAGAAGCTACTGCATAGTCCAGAATCTATTCACCAAATGACAATACAGCAGCCCCAGTACTTTCCCCCTGCTGATAGTACACCCTCCTTAGTGGTTAATGCAACTTTCGGGTCCCTGACTATCAGTCAGATAACGTCAACCCAGATAAAACGTTTACCACCAGAACCCTTAATAGTGACATGGCTACAAGGATAGATATATAACTCAAAATTTCCTTCATCGCTGGCGGCTGTTCATTCAAAATACTGCCAACTTAGAATGCATCTTTGTCTTCACCCTTTGTCAGAAAAAGCACTCATTACTAAACTAGAACTGCGTGACAAATAAAGAGAAGCGAAAGTAACGGGAGCGATCGATAACGTACCCACAATACATTGTCTACTCTCAATTAAAAAAATAGTATTGTACTTAATAAAAGTCCATTTGGCGTGTTAAGGGGAAGGTATTGTGAAAGGTTCCCCTCTCACTAATTTGAAATGAATACAATTGTCTTATATGTTTATGCTATCAACTTGGGAAGTATAAACAACATTTGTGGACAAGAAAAATCTATTATAAAAAAAGAAATAGAACTTGCAAGATAGAATCGGCACAATTTTTCATGAGAAAACTATTTACACAATTAAAAAAAAGTAAAATTATCATACACATGTGCGCTCTATAAATAGATACAAAATCCGGGGAAAGAAAGTGAAGCCCCCACCGACGGGAACCTTCACACTAAGAACTTGGTTACGCTCGCTGACTGTCGCGACAAAATGTAGTGGGCAAAGAAAAAAACAGCTAAGTAACTTAAAAAATCCTAATCTTACCAAAATTGCTACTGCTTTTTAAATGAGACTATTTTATGTATTTTAATTATATGCGCATATATTGTCTTTAACTCTTTGATTCCATGCGAGCTGTTTCTATTATCTTTTTATTGTTTTTATTTTTTTATTTATTTATTTTTTCGCTTTTAGCTTTAACCACCTGATTATACCTTCTCTTTAAATTAATTTATTTAATGCATTCTAATTACATATGCGTAGAAATGGTCTTTAACATTTTAGTTCCATGCGAGCCGTTTTGTGGACAGAACTTACTCGGAAACGAATGTTTATATAAAATTACAGAACAGAGCTAGGAATACCTTTCCTTCTACTATAGAAGACAGAAGAACTTTATTTAAGTAGTATACTTAATATATGCAATCACCGTACGCTTGCTTGTAATTAAGTGTCCTCCATGATACCCATACCATACCAAACCACTGCACGTGGCTCATAATTTTACTGTCACTATATTTGTAACTGCAATATACAAAATCCCAGCTGTGATACTAGGGCTAATTTTCTGAGTAGATGCAACACTCTACGCCTGACCTTAATGACTACAATTCCAAATCCCAACAAACTACCTGTTCCTATAACTGGGAGGAAAAAACCTAATAGCTAGCTACGAAATCTTATACATTTTACCTCCAAGACGATTGCGTTTGTCTTACCTGCATGCAAAAAAAAGTCCCCTCTTCTTCAAACTAAACCGTACCTGTAACTCAAAAATCCTAATGGAAATCTATCTGTAAATAAATAACCCCTCTTCTCTTGAACGCTAACAATCTACTCCTTCCAACCTATCCGCCACTAAACTCTCACATTGCCCCGCATCTGTAGTGGAATCGCTAACTTCTAGGACCCTAATCCCTCACATGCAAAATGTTTTAATAGCCATCACTAAACATCTATACATTTCTACCTCTAAGGCATGCATTACAGCTCATTCATATCCAGTAAGGGATTTAACAGCTTATACACACAGAGGAAGGTACTTAACAACCAAAGTACTTAGAAACAAAGCGATCTACACTACACAATTGTCTCCTCGAGTTTTGCAACGATTAATACGTTATTGAAACGACACTCCTTGTTATGCAAAATGCCCCATGACTCTTATTAGAAAATAACTACAACTTCAACTCTATTCGCACCTACTGAAAACTTGCCCATATATCTATTCACCTAATTACGCATGACTCAAAACTTGCTGCCTTATCCACACTATATTGCACTCACATCTTAACCCTCCTATCATTTAAAATAGCTCGGGCACAACTCGTAGCTCGATTCTTAATACCTACTCGCACTGTAACATTATCCTAGACCTCAGCTAACATAAATAAAATAAAAAAGGGGTAAGACTAAAAGCACATTATCTCCTCCTTAACAAGCCCTCTTACAATCATAGACGCTTACACTGCATGAACTTTACCCACCCCCTTTCTCCATTAACAAGTAAATAGCATGTCCCTAAATCACTTTGAGGAGTGTAACTAATCAGTAGAGATATAATCCCCCACAAACTAACCCAGTAACACTAACCACGCGGGGTCGCAGAAATACCTGGATTAGAACCTAGGCGCGGAGAAAACCCTCTCAGGGCTGACGGACCCAGTAGGTCTTCCCAGATCATCCGTTTAGGAGAAGGAAAACTCTGAAACTAAACCAAAGTGGAGAGAGAACTCTTAAGTCTTGGATGACAACTTTCCTAGAGATGGTGACTCAAACAAATTCACCGGTTTGCATACTCCTTATTTGCCTATTAGTCAAGCGCAGTGACACTATCTAGGTGATTCGACAGAAACACACAGCGGTAGATCTTGTTTCCTGGCTAGGGCAACGAATGCCGTTCTTCCCCATTCCCAGCACGCCCCACCCCTAAAACTGAACATTTGGGATTGCTTGAGTATAAGATATGCCTGAGCGATTATATTGGGGTGACCTTCTTCTAATGGGTTGAGGGTACCGGATTGACAGTTCCTGGCTGCTGCTCCCGACTGGTAGTACAGGAGCCCTAACTCTTTGGTAGCGCTTAGAGCGGCTGCTCCATCAACAGTTAAATAATATCGGGTTGTTTGTACTGCCATGACGCGCATGGAAAGGGACCCTGCACTCATCCCCGGTGGGCTTTCCTGAGGCCACAATCCTAATTGGAGAAAGGTCAGCTGATGGTCTACTTGTGATCCATGTCTGAAGCTCTGCATAACCTCTTGTTTAGCTCCCCTTTACCGAAACTTTTTAAAAAAATATGACGACAGTACAATTTAAAAATAAGCTTAAACCAGGATTAGGGACAAACAAATTCAACTTGCCTCCTCCCTTGAGGCTCTCATTCACTAATATCCGTGGGCTTAGAACTAACTTAGCTGATGTTGAAGAATTTCTCTTAACAAATACCCCGGATATCTTAGCACTAAGTGAGACTAACCTACATTCCTCCATTCCCTCTAACCACTTTAACATGCCTGGATATCTCCCACTCTGCCGTAAGGATTCTGACAGACATATGCACGGACTTTGAGTTTACATTCGTAATACCCTTCCCTTGACTAGAGAAACAAACCTAGAAACAGATGCTCAAGCCTTTATGTGCTTTAGACAAAACATGCAACACAATATTAGCTACTATTATTTTCTCTACCGCTCTCCCTCGACTCAGGACTGCTCCATAATAAAAAAAAGTATCTGACAGCATAGACACGGCACTGTCCCTCGACACTAGCGCACAAATACATGTATTTGGTGACTTTAATGTCCACCACAAAAACTGGCTTAGATTCTCTACTCACACAGATGCAGCGGGCAGCACAACCCATAGCTTCGCTATATCTCACTCCCTATCACAAATTGTTACGTTTCCAACCCGTTTCCCTGACCAGGAAGAACAACACGCATGACTTTTAGATCTGTTTTTGACCACAGTTCCCGATGACTGCATAACGAAGGCCCACAGCCCACTCGGGAACGCTGATCATGCAGTGATAATGGTTGAAATCGCCCTAAACTCTAGACCCAACACTGAAGAGCCAGTGCTCAAAACAATACCACTATAATAAGGCTGACTGGGAAGCCATCAGGGAACAAATTAGAGATGCTCCATGAAAAATATTTCCTCTCTCCCTGCTGAACAATGTGCAAACGAGACCACTGACTGGTTCAAAACTGCAATCGAAGCGCATGTTCCCATGCGGAAATTTTATGGTAAGCCCCATTCTCCCCAATGGTTTACGTTGACTTGTGCAACTGCCATTGCTCAAAAGCAGCATGAATACCGTAGGTTTAACCGACATCAGTCCAGTTCAAACAAATTGAAGTATATAGAAGCTAGAAATAACGTTAAGAAAGAAATAGCGACAGCTAAGAGGGAATTTACGGAAACCACTAAAAAGCGCATCGAAGCACAAAAACTAGGAACTCGAGACTTCTGGAAAATCTACAACAGTGTAGTAAATTATGGGCAATCAACAATTCCCCCACTAACCAACAATCACGAGGTTGTCTCCTCAGCAACCGACAAGGCTAACATGCTTGCCAGTCGGTTTGCCTCAAACTCCACACTGGACACTTCCAACCACCCCCTACCTGACTTTCCTATGCGGACAGACGCCACGCTAGACGATCTAAACATCACCCCTTCTCAGGTGCATGCTATCATAAAAAAACCTTGACACCTCAAAAGCATGTGGACCCGATCTTATCCCAGCTGTGCTATTAAAAAAGTGCTCAGCCGAAGTAGCTCCAGTTCTATCCAAACTCTACAACAAATGCCTTAATGAAGCTTGCTTTCCGGGCTGTTGGAAAACTGCTTCTGTTGTACCAGTATTCAAGAATTCTGGCGAGATGACAGACCCATCAAATTATCGCCCCATTAGCCTCCTCCCACTTTTTGCCAAAATATTTGAGACCATAATTAACCATGCTCTAGTCCATCATCTTACAGATGCTAAACTACTGACTGACAAACAATATGGATTTAGACAAGCCCGTTTCACAGCAGACATCCTAACTGTGATCTCTGAACGTATATACCATTCACTGGACAAAGCGGGGGAGGGCAGAGCGGTAGCTGTAGATATATCTAAGGCTTTTGACAGGGTATGGCATGAAGGTCTCCTCAGTAAAATCAGATCATACGGTATCACTGGTAGAATACTTAAGATAATTAAATCCTTCTTAGATAGGAGAAAAATCCAGGTTGTCCTCGACGGTCGTACATCTAAACAATATGATATAAATGCGGGGGTGCCCCAGGGTTCAATCCTTGGGCCCCTATTGTTCCTAATATTCATAAATGACCTCCCCGACAACATTGCCTCTGAGATGGGTATATATGCTGATGACACTACACTCTATGGCAGGCACGACAGGAAGACGAATGAACACATTTCTAAAGAAATGGCAGAACACTAGAGGAAGACCTCCAATCTGTAGTGGAATGGGGACAAAAGTGGTTGGTCGCGTTCAATGCTGCCAAGACTAAACTAGTGTCATTCAATAATTACAAGGATCCCTCTCTACCACCCATAGCAATGGCCAACGACTCTTTATCTGAGATTCCATCTTTCAAACTCCTTGGCCTAACGTTCACAGGAAACATGAGTTGGAACAATTATATTGAAGGCATTGCCAGGGCCGCTGCAAGAAAGGTGGGCTCTCTCTACCGTGCTAGAAAACTACTAACACCCGAAAGAACCCTGTACATCTATAAGGCCACCATTCGCCCATGCATGGAGTATTGCTGCCACATCTGGGCTGGTGCATCTGTTACTAGTCTCTCGCTCCTTGACAAGGTTAAAAAGAGAGTCGCAAACCTAATAGGCCCTGAACTGGCATCTAAGCTTCAGCCTCTGTCCTATCGACGAAATGTGACATCCCTCTGCCTTTTCTACAAGTATTTTAGTGGTGAATGCTCTGACGAACTGCAATCACTTGTTTCCCCACGACGTGAGCACCCTCGACAAACCCGACAGGCTGCTAAATCCCACCCCCGCACTGTAGAGATCCCTAGATGTAAAAGATCTTTTTACTCCAATAGTTTCTTCCCCAGAACCGCTAGACTCGGGAATTCCATTCCAGGTCCCTGCTTCCCCAACAGTACTGACGTGCAGAAATTCTAATGTAACGTGAACCGACACCTTGCTGCCCAAATTCCTACATAGTACCCCAGTAGTTGTTGCCCCTGATAGTAGCCCCCTATACCAAAGTGGCAATTTGCCTTGTTTGGGGTGAAAATGTAATAAAAAACAAAAAAAAACAATGAAATAAAGATAACAATTAAAAACTGAAATAAATATAATATTAGCACTTGCATCTAGAAAAGAAAAATATTACAAATTCATAACATAACTGCTATAGTAGATCCTTCGTGACTGCAAATAAGAATTGATTTTGCTTGTACTAAAATTCAGCGTTTTCATAAAAAAA
This sequence comes from Euprymna scolopes, assembly GCF_053919585.1. NCBI lineage: Eukaryota > Metazoa > Mollusca > Cephalopoda > Sepiida > Sepiolidae > Euprymna > Euprymna scolopes. The sequence continues at coordinate 70,357,050 of NC_136501.1, forward strand.
AAAACGGTAATCACGTGATATAGCTCGCTACTTGGACAAGCATGCTCTTTTATCAGAAAGGGGCGTAAGAGAACAGCATTCCAAGATCTAGTTATGTTCTATTTCAAATGAACTTGCCAGATAAAATCGGCACAGTTTTTCACGAGAAAACAATTTACATAATTAATAAAACAATGAAATAAAGATAAAGATTAATAACTGAAATTAAAATGATATTTACACTTATATCTAGAAAAGAAAATATTACAAATTCATAACTTAAATTCTATAGTGCATTTTCATGACTGCAAATAACAATTGATTTTGCTTGAAATAAATTTCATCGTTTTCATTTTTGAAAAGAAAATTTTATATTATTATAATTATAATAGGTAGTTCGACATTTTCTTTAAAAAAATGTTTCATATAAAAAATTAACAATTAAAAGAAACAAATTATACATTTTAAAAATAAAAATAACAATTGTTCACATTGTTCCAAATATTTTTATATAAAATGATAATAATAGATATTTATAAAATATATATATTATTATATATAATATATATATAGAATGGCCAAAAAGTCACTGAACTGTTTTATCTTAAATAATTTTAACACAATCTGAATAAGACATAAGAATTTTTTTTTTAAATGCAAAATTCAAACAATGTTATTAATAAAGAATTGATATAAAATGATGCCCATATTCAGCTTCGCATATTTGTGCTCGTTCAAAACATTATTTACGATAGATTACCGAATCTTTCGATTGCGATTTAACTCCCTTATTTCGTTCCTGATGTTTCCCTTCAGTTCTTGCAGGGGTTGGGGTCCGTTAGGGTTTGGGGTTCTCTTTAAGATATCCCCCCCCACACAAAATTTGGACTAGTCAACGAGGTGGTCAGTTGACATTGCCATAGCGACAGATAATGTCACCAAATTCATCCCTGATTCAGTAAAACAATTTCACAACTTCCGTACGTTGTTCCCTGCAATACTTATCCAGAATTAATTTCCAAATAATTATACGTAAAATATATATAATAGAGAAAAAAAATCATCATTAATGGAAAAATGACAAAAATGTTCAACCCTTCAATGCGTTTTTGAACACCCTAAAATGCTACGATTAAAAATATAAAAAAATATGAAATAAACATTGAATGAAATGAAAAAAAGATGAAATGAAGGAATAATATCAAATAAAACTGATAAAAAAACAAACAATATAAAATGAAAAAGATTTTAAAAAACATAAGACTTATAAAAAAAATAGATGGAAAATTATATTAATTGAACAAAGTGTACAATAAAACCGACAAAAATAAAATGACATACAAAGACAAATGTAACTACACATGAAAGAAATAGCATCGAAAAAAAGTAGGTATAGTACACCTTAAGTAGGGGGTAACGCATGGGATGTAAATATTTTCTTTTTAGTTTCCATTTTACACCTCATTAGAAATTGCTGTTGGCAATGGGTGCCATCGCGGGGTATTTGGAATAATTTTCAAGTAGCGATAACAACGCCTCGGAAAATCGTGATTGGCTATTGTATCGCCTCTACGCAAAGCAAACGACTGATAACAATCAGCCGAAATACATATCACAGACGCATTACAACTTAGCGACCCCAAGATTTTTCTTTTCATGTATTAATTAAATCAGCTTATTATACAAACCTATTTTAAGCTAATATTATCAATCAGAAGAGTATCATACATCATTTAATAAAAATATTTTATTCATTCATGCATATAAAATAGTTTAAAACAATCTGTGTTTATAAAAAGTGCACGATTAAATACAGTTGTCTGCCCTTGAAGTCATTAACCTTTAAGAGTTATGAACACGTTAATACACGCATGGCACATTTACAGTAGTTCCTTTTTTGTGTGTTTTACAATTTTTTTTTACACAGTGATCACCACTTATCAAGGCCCGGAAGCCACTCAGGGATAAGGGTTATTGCAAGTACATTACGTTAGTGAGGAGATTTACTGAAATGTTTACTTAAGGGGGCGGTTCATTAGGAATTTGTTAACATTGGACTTGAAGACATCCAAGTTGTAGTCCGGATGGAAGCAGGCAGACGGAACAGAGTTCCACAGGCGTGCAGTTCTCAGAAAGAAGCTTTGTTCATGGAATCCGCGTTTTGATTTAGGAACAGATATAGAATGGGGGAAATTTTTCAGTGGATTCAGCTAGACGAGTGTTTTTCGTGAAAGATTCGCGAGGGGGGGACCAGAGATTAGGGTGCAGACGAGCATCTGCCATGGAAATAACGATAAAACAAGGACAGGCTCCCAACGTCTCTTCTGTGGGAGAGAGGTTGCAGGGTAGAGAAAAGGGCATCCCCCACTAAGCCACGAAGTCTATTTTGTACTCTGTCAAGGCAGGATAGGCTGTTTTAGTAGCTCCTGCCCATATATGGCAAGATTATTCCATCCTTGGACGTACTTGGCTTTTATATAGACAGAGAATTGCATCAGTAGTGAGATATCGTCTGGAGCGGTAGAAGGATCCCACCATCTTTCCAGCGAACAGACTTGATGTACGTGTTCCATTTCAGATCAGAAGTAAAGGTCAAACGCAGAAGCTTGTCAAAACACGGGGCCTCACCCACACAAGATCCATCCATCACAATTGATGCCAGCTGGGGATCAGAGTGTTGATGATGAAAGGATAGGAGTTTGGTTTTGGATGCATTAAAGGTAACCAGCATACATCTTCCCCCACTGAACCACGTGCTCGAGATCAGAGGAGAGAGAATCAGAGAGAAATTTGTCATTTACAGCCTTTGATGTGTTGCCGTAGATGGTCGTATCATCAGCATAGATGTCAACGAATGATTTAAGTATGTGTTTAGGGAGGTCATTGATGTAGATCAGGAAGAGAGTTGGCCCCAGGATTGACCCCTGAGGAACTCCAGCATTTATATTGCAGGCCTCCGATTTTTGTCCATCTACCACTACTCTGATGAGCCTATCGGAGAGAAATGATTTAATGATTGAGAAAACATTTCCAGTTATACCGTAGCTGGAAATCTTGTGAAGTAGACCCTTATGACATACCTTGTCGAAGGCCTTTGATATGTCAAGAGCAATTGTCCGAGAAAGGAAGCCTTTGTCAAGAGATTCACTGATCCTGTGGGATATAACCGTCAGCACATCTGCGGTAGATCTTGCAGAGCGGAAACCATATAGTGTGTCACTAAGAAGGTTATTCCTGCTGAGGTGGTTGACTATTTCTCTATTTAATATTTAATATAATTTTTCGACATCAGTTTACCAATATTTTTGGTATTTTTCCTAATGATATATATGCATACACATTTATTAAACACATAATTATTTACATTTTTTTTCTTAATTAAAAAAAGATTTGATTCGGGAATCTTAAGTAGGACTTCCTGCGATGTGTTTGCGGTGGATAGGGAGTTTTATTCTCGCCCCCAAACAAAACAAAGATTATACCATCCCTGTAATGGCCTGGTCTCTTCTGATTTTGCTATGGGAGTTTAGTTATGTGCCGTTCTTGGGGGTTCTCGATCACAGGCTTTGCCTTCTCTCTTTGGATAGGGTTTTTTTTATTGCTGATCGCCTGAGGCACCCTCACCGGGGATTGCTGACGGGGCCCACTCAATCACTTTTTGCAAGAAATATTACCTCTCCTCGGAGACGCTAACTCCTCAATCACACTTTCTGACCGCGGTGTCTAAATTCTCTCAGTGGGAGAGAACTAGGCACAGTCAAAACGGAAGGTGGGAGTATTTTTTTACTGAGTATTTCTTTTAAATTTACCAAAAATCACGTAATTATGCAATAAATACAAAAACCAACTGTGCACGTATCAAAGGTTGAATATTCAAATTCTGCATGTGTTAAATTGTTCATCTTTTGTTTATTTAAGTGTGAAATTCTTTGAATATGATAATAATTATTATTATCTTTAAGATGAGCAAAAAAAAAACATAGAAAATAACATATTTTCATTATTTTTACGAAAAACACTACTGTTAAATTTTTTCAAAAATAAATTTATTATTTTCTTTTAGTTAGCACAATACTGCTAATATATTATTATATAAGAAATGCTTAGAAGAATTCATACAAAAAAACGAAAAAAATCGATAAATAACTGCGCATTTTGCTAAAAATACAATTAAAAAACAACAGTTACATGAAATAAAATTACGTTGTATATTCTTACTTTAAATAAGAATAAAGCAAGAAACAAGGGGTTATCGGTTAAAGACAAAGAGGTTTATTTACAAGAGAGTATATGTGAAATAAGAGTTACTCGATATCTTTTTATTCCCTTCCTGTATTTTTTCCTTTTCTGTCACTCACGTGTAAGGGTCAATATATATATATATATATATATATATATATATATATATATGTATATATATATATATATACATATATATATATATATAGTTTATTTCATCTATGAAGGGAAGTTAGGTTATTCCATTACACCACCTTCCTCTAAAACCATATTCTTCCATAGAATTTTGCGTCTTCCATTTTTTTCCTTTTTAGTCTTTGTCTAAAAAATTCGATCCTTTCCCATTCCGTTCGCTTCTCACCATTTGTGTTTGCCGATTTTTTTTTTACTTTTGGAAAATGACTGGATTTCTGAGTTACTGGTACTTCCTTGTTTGGAGCTTGTATATGGAAAGAGTCACATAGCACTTCCATTTGTAATTTTTGGTTTCTGACTGTTTCTATGTACCGGGGTCCCAGTTGGTTAATATGTTTTTTTGTGGAAAAAAAGTCTACCCTTTTATAATGTTAATAATTCTCCCAATTCCCCTTGAGATTATGCCATCTTCCCAAAACTTATTCCCTGCCCGATAAATTTTGAAGAAAACGTTGTCCCTGTCATTGTAAGTATTGCATCTTACATTATCCTTGATACTTTTTTAAAAAATCTTTTTCTCCTGGGATGTACCGGGCGAACACCGAACGTACCTTCCTGGCAAACATAATTTCAGCTGGGGATAATTTAGCATTTCGTGTTATTCTATATATAGCTAAGAATTTTTGAATGCTTTTTTTCTTCCGTGCCGATTTTATTATTCTTTTTTAAAGCTCGTTTAACTGTATCGACCCATCTTTCTTCTTGTCCGTTTGATCGAGGGTTAAAATTTGGTGTTGTAATGTGTTTAATGGCCAGTGCTTCAAAGTAGTGCTTGAATTCTTTACATGTGATCATAGTGCCATTATGACTAACAATTGTTTTCGGAACTCCGAGCTGACTAAATACCTCGTCTAGCGCTTTTATTGGGCTTGCCGCTGTAGGTTGTGTGTATTTAAAATTTTCTGGCCATTTTAACATATTATCTACGATAATTCCGCAATAATATCCTTTCAGAGATCCTGCGTAATCGATAAGGATGCGTGCCCAAGTTATAAGTTTTTTAGGCCAAGGTTGCGTCCGTTTGGGGTGAGATCTTGCGGCTAGTTTGCAACCGTTACATAATTTCACTATTTTCTCAATGTCCTGATCCATTCCAGGCCAGTATGTGCATCCTCTCATTAGGGGCTTCATTCCGGAGATTCCAGGATGTCTCATCTGGAATTCTTTTAGGATTTATAATCCTTCTCTATTCTTTTCGTTTTGTCTCACTTGTTTCTGTTATCTTATTAATATATTTATCCGTTTCCCTGGTTTCTTTATTATTTCAAGTGAATCAGGAAGTTCCCTGTAGTATTTATTAATATATCTGTTAGTTCATATTCTTCTTTTAGTACTTCTATAACAGTTTTTTCAAATTCAGTTTTACTTGGGATCAATCACGATCAACCATCTGCATGTGCAATTTTTCCAGATGCTAGGTGTTTCATTTTGAAATTGTAATTAGGCAAACTAATACTCAATATCTGTAATCTATTTGCCGTATGAGTAGGAATCCTTTTTTTTTCGAACCAAAAATCAATAGTAATGTTTTATTATCCGTTTCCAAGACGAACGAGCTTCCATGAATGAATCTATTTAAAGATTCTCACGGCATACACAATCGCCAAACCCTCTTTTTCGATTAGACTGTACTTTCCTTCAGCGGGTAATTAAACCCCCGAGGCGTGCGAAATTGATTTAGTAGATCCATCGTCCATTCTCTGTAGAAGCTTCGCTCCTTAACCGTATTCGCTCACATCTGCCGCTACAATTAAATCCTTTTTCGGATCGTAATGTGCTAACGCTAGATCCGATAACAAACATCTTTTACTTTTTTGGAATGCTTCCTCACATTGTTTTGTCCAGAGCCATTTCTTCTTCTTCTTCTTCTTTTCTTCTTCTTCTACTTCTTCTTCTTTTCTTCTTCTTCTTCTTCTTATTCTTCTTCGTCTTCTTCTTCAATAATTCATTTAATGGTGCTCATAGTTCGTGCATATTTGGGATATAAGAATTAGGAATGTATCTAATTGTTTCTGTCTTATTTGGGTTAGGTCTTCTACTTTCTCTATCAAATATTTGTCCGAAATATTAAATTTTATCCATACCAAAATTACATTTTTCGAGAGACACTTAAAATCCGTAGTATTCTACATTCTTGTATACTTTCTGAATATGGTTTTTATGTTTTTCAATAGTTTTGCTTCTTATCTAAAATTCGTCTAAATAAGCCATTGCAAAATCCAAGCCTGCTCTTTTCGCATCCATAATTTGTTGGAATAAATTTGGTGCTACTTTAAACCCAAAGGCAATCGTTTTAGGGAAAATAACCCTTTATTAGTATTCATTGTAAGTATTTAGAAGTTAAAAAAAATTTCCTCAGGGGAAGGGAGTAGATAGTTATGATCCTTTAAGGAATCATTCAGTCCCATCGTAAAATCTCCACTTACCCTGTTTTTTTATTTTTTGATTTTTCATATAAACTGTGGGTGATGCCCATTCAGAGTAGTTCGCTATTTTATTACTCCGATTTCTTCGAGTCTATTTACTTCTTTCTCGATTGTTTCTAATGCCGCATACAGAACCTTCGTTATGGGTTTAAACACCGGTTTTGCTTCATCTTTCAGTTCAAATTTCACTTCCGTTTTAGTGCAGTAACTGAGACCTTCATAAAATACATTTTAAAATCCTTCTTCAAACCTCCAACAAATCTCCCTGGCAGTTTGGGACTTTCAGATCCTGTCTAATTTACTCTTTTGCAAAATGTGTTTATTGGTGTCTCCTATAAATTGAAAAGTATCATCAAATCTATGCAGAATTGATGAGAATTTTTTCCAGGTATCACATACATTTTCGTTTTTACCGTACTTTAATTCAGTGTCACATAAATATAAAATTCACCATTAAATGTTTATCTATTTCCAGACATTCCTCTGGCGATTTTCCTCGTGGTTTGCAGCTTTCTTCAATGTTGTTTCATCAATTAAGGATATATCACTTCCAGTATCCAAAAGACAGTTTCCTTTCCGGCCCTTAATTCTAACTTCAATATATGTCCTTTTTTACCATACATGGACTCTTTTTTAGAATCAGTGGTGTTTATTCCAGGTTACAGTATTTCTCCTTTTTGAATACTGTTTACTTGTGTTTTTCATGCCCGCACTTATAATATATTTTGCCTTTGAAGTAGCACTGTTTGGTTAAGTGATTATTTCCTCCACACGTCTTACAACATTTTTACATAACGGTCACCTTGGTTTACGCTATGCATTTTGTAAACATATTTCTCTTCGATACTAGTATTATCCTGTTTACATTTGACAGTTTCTGGTATTCCTCAGTAACTTTCTGTAAGGTTATTTCTATGTATTGGTTAATAATGGATAATACACTAGAACTAATTTCTTTATCCTTCGAGGATGTTTACCCTTGCACAAATATCAAGCATTTAAACATGTCCTCTTTTAGGTCTTTCAACTTAAATAACTCGCATTGGACATTTACTCTCCCAGCCTAGGCAGTAAAGTCTTCATCATGTTGTTTCAAAATATTTAAACACCTATAACGAGTATAATATAAGCTATCCCGTTCCCAGAAAATGTTCGATCAAATTTCTAGAATCTCTTTAAAAGAAATATCTTCGGGTTTAGTTGGGAGTATACATTGGTATACTTGGTATTTTCATGGGAACAGTAACATATTTTTTCTTCATCCGACCAGGCCTGACATCGTTTGGGAAAAAATAATTTTCGTATCTACGATAATATGCTGGAAACGTTAAGCCATTAGATAGTTCATATAAACATTCTGTCAGCGAATTTGCAATTCCTTCCGGAATCACCCGACAATCCTTTATTCTTCTCATTTCATATATATTGTTTTAATACGTCATTTTGTTTTAACTGTTCTTTTAGTAAAAAATCCATCTAGCTTTGTTGAGCTGCCAGTGGCACAGTAAACACAGTATAAAACAAAATGTTAACGGTAACTACACAAAACATTAAATAACTTCACTAAATATGTTTTTTAAATCACTAAAAACATTATTTTGTAGACAAGGTTTTTGGAGGGGATTACCCTTACGAAATTGCCACCGACCCAATGACATACAATCATTCCTTTCCGCCGTATTTTTTCGTCTTATGAAACAAAACAAATTTGAAATGGATAACGTGTACTTTTCCGTGCTTCTTGAAATGTCAATTTTTTTCTGTAGGACCGTAACAGACTGAATTAATAAAAATATGACTTACTTTTGTATGTGTCTCAGATTTGTATTCAGTAGTTGAATTTTTCTGTGCGGTATTTTTTCTCTTCGTTTTCCAATATGTTTGTGGCCGAAAGTTTCCTTTTTGTGAATTCGAATCCTGTCGCCATTTGTTATATGCTAACATTAAATAATAATACATCAAGAAAAACGGGGTTATGGGTGAAAGACAAAGGGTGTGTTTACAAGGGAATATATGTGACATAAGAGTAACTCGACATCTTTTTTATTCTCTTCCTGCCTTGTTCCTTCTCTGTCAGTCACGTGAGAGGGTCAATATATATATATATATATATATATATAGTTAATTTTATCTATGAAGGGATATTAGGTTATTCCATTACATCAATATGGTTTATGGAACATGCATATGGTTCACAGATTACAATGAGAAAATGATTGCAATCATGAAATTTAAAATACATTCAGTTTTTGGAAAGAAAAAAGTTATGGTTGAAGTAAAACAGAAATATCAGAAAAGAAAATTTAAATTTATTTTTATTCACAGATATTTACCAGGAAAAATAAAGTTTGATGGAAATCAGTGTGACAGAAAAATATATAAAGCGAAAATAACATTATATTGAAGTATTTCTCCATAAATAGCGTTTGAAACTATCATTTAATTCAATTATTTAAAAAAGGACATTTGCCTGTTTGATTACATTAAAATATTATAAGGGTAAAGTGACTACAAATAAAGACGAGTGGATTATATCATCCATCGTTGTCCATGAAGACAACAAACATCACTGGTTTTGGGGCTAAGATCTAAGTGTACTATCTGTTCTGATGCTACAATTAACTTATTCTTCCCTCGTTTAATGAAGGAGAAATCTTTTGAGGCTGCGAAGTGACACGTCAGAAACATTAAAGTGGCTGGAAAAAGAACGTTTCAGCTGTGTGGGCATTTGTTATATACACCCACGATATTCTGCGGGCATAAAACTAAAATCCTTCCTTTTCACAGTTCATGTGTCAGGCTGCCTATTTGGTATCTAATAAGCCCTCCTAGAAAACAACTTCTATAAAGTCTTTTCCTGACAGGTGTATTAATTTAAGGAAAAAGTAAAAAGAGATGTATATACTTGCAATATTATAAGGTCAATTGGTAATTTTATCCGTGCGGGGTGGCTGAACGTAAATTTTATGAAGTTTATTTGATTATGATCAAAATGACATTTGACTTAATTTCGTTTTAAAATTATGGGCAAGAAAACCTCTGTTCATGCTTTAATCATTGCTATCGTGCCAACCTTTCATGTGTTGAAATAGTTACATAGCGGTTTTTTGATTGAAATAAGTGGCACACAGCAATCTGACTATTTTGTCGGATTTTCCTTAGGCGAAATGAAAAAATCATATTCATGTAAATTAATTATTCTACTGCAAGCGAAGTGTCGAACTGTAATTGTTGTAGACCTGTGCGAGAGGTTACAAATGAAAGAAACCACAAGTAGTATAAAGTGTATAAAATATAATATGCATTTATCATAAAGAATACAGGAGCCACCTAAGTGGTATGCGAGGAACGTTTTCGTAGCATGCGGATAAACATAGTACGAATGTATCCATTTAGTTTCTGAAACCAGTGGTGTTCATAGCACTGGTTGATTCAGTTTAGTTCTCAAATAGGGGTGATTTGTATCATAGATGTAAAATATAAAGTACAGTGGACATTTTATCGGATTAAATATATATAACATTCTTATTTATTTATTTTTTAAACAGTAATCTACGTACAGGCGCGTTTCGTGTTAACCAACTCTCATCAGCGTAGCTCGACTGTTTTTAGGGAACGAACTCGAGACTGTGTTTACCACAGTCCGGCGCCTTAACCGTTTACATTTGTTGCTGCTGTTGTTTTTACAGTGAACGTAGATTACTGTATAAAAATTAAATAATAAATAAATAAAATTGTTATATATGCGTCCAAACAAATTATGGACGACTTTGTAAATAAATCCGAGCTTCGAGGCGAAGCCAATATTAACAGTATTTATCATTGGAAAAAAATAACAAAAACAAATGTAAATTTATAAGCGATAAAAATTAAGAGTAATGGCATCAAGGGTTCGTGTCCTAATGGTTAAGGTAAACACAGCCTGGAATTTGATCCCTAAAAACAGTCGAACTACGCTGATGAGAGTTGGTTAACTCGAAACACGCGTGTACGTAGATTACTGTTATAAAAGTATATATATATATATATATATATATATATATATATATATATATATATATATACATGTGTGTGTGTGTGTGTGGCTGTATATATATATATATATATATATATATATATATATATATATATATATATATATATATATATATATATATGATTATTTTCGCAAATGTAAAGTCTGGAAAAACGCACGCATTCAGAAAGGTAGAACTTTTGGTACGTATGCCATATATCAATTATGCTGAAAACATAACTTTATTATTAAGAAAACCATTTTAACATGGGTGTTAAGGCTTTTGAACTGTTATGCACTTTCACCTAACAATTTACTAAAAAGTAAAGATACCATAACAATTTTACCTCACTTTGGAATCCTATCCATGGCACGTACACTGCAAAAACAGCGAATATTTTTTTTTAAATTAATTATTGTTTATCTAATCGGCCAAATAATGATAACAATTATATAGGCGTGTCTTTGTATATTTCAATGATTATCCGACATGCTTATCTTTTATATAAATAAAGAAAAAACGCAGGGATTCGGAAGCGTTATTTTTTTATTTGAACGTAATATTTGTTTGTCTAATGGATAAATAAATAACACATAAATGAATATATATAAATATATATATATATATATATATATATATACATATATTTATATAGTAATTCATAAAATTTATATGGCGATTAAGCTACACTGAATATTCCGCGTTTCATCCACTCTCGGACTCTTCAGGCATAAGCATAACCCTGAAGAGTCCTAGAGTGGATGAAACGCGTAATATTCAGTGTAGCTTACTCGCCATATATATTTTATAAATTACTAACTAGCTCTACCTACTATTGAGCACTTTTGAAATAAATACTTAGAGTTTACGCATAAATCTATACTTTCGTATATTAATTTTATGTGAGTAAATTAAGTAGTTTTATATATATATATATATATATATATATATATATATATATATATATATATATGTATAGTCAGCCATATATAGTAAGATTTACGCATTTATTCAATATTTTTATGAATACAAAAACATGAATAAATTAGTTAGTTTTCTCAGCTAGAATTTAAACAAAACCATCCAGCCTTACAGCCTGATGTAATTTTCTGTATTAAGCCTAGTCGTAAGCACATTTAAGGAATGAAGCAAATCTTTGCATGGGCTTGTAAACAAAAATGTCGGCTAATAGAAGTTAACATTTTGCAACCAAATTTGCCGATGTTTCTTTGCGATGTACACGTATATACACAAATATATTACTCGCTATAAACTATCCTTGGTGCATGAATATTGTTTGCTGAGAATTTCAGTGACATGCGACCACTAGTTTAAGAGTTTACCTGTTAGATATTTACACACCCATACATCTACTGTTTTATTTATATAGAGAAGTACAGATCAACAAAAATTGTGTACATTGGACTGGAAATCGACCTTGTTTAATTCCGTTGGAAAGCAGCCCCACAATATAGATTGCAGTTCTGAAGATATTTTATCATGAAAGTTCTGCTTAGTTTATCTCATAAATAGATATTAGAGATAAATTGTTCACTATAGTTGTAGCTAGTCGAACGTTGTCTGTAAATATTGTGAAGAACTTTACAGATTGAAGCTCAGTGGAGAACTTGTCATAAAAATATTTATACACTGACAATGTTTTTTTTTCTCTTTTCAACATGTTCTTTTGAGTAACAATAAACGCAAAGAATATAGAGGTTTGGATAACAATATACGTCAAAACATGTGCTTTGAAGTTCTTGGGGGCCGTTTTCTAGTTTACTCTCTGTAACAGGGTTGCTGGTCGTTGAGTTATTCAAAATATTTACTTTATTGATAAATGAATTATTATACTAATATATTGTGCGCCCCCTCGATGAATTTACATAAATTTAATGTTACAAAGCTTTCTATATTTCTGTCATAAACAGATAAAATTCGCGCTAAATACAACATTGTGTTATTGATCCCATGCAGCACCAACATTTCAAAAGTATAATTATTATTTGAGTCCGAATAAAACAATATTTGTGATAAGCTCATTAATTTCTCAGCGACACATTTAGTTGAATCAATAACTTTTGAAGAATTTCTTGAATTAATGAAACACATTTTTTTAAACCCATTAACCTGTTCATATGTAATAGATTGGTTCAAGTAGTATGCCCGTTCGCCTATGTTATAAATGTTTACGTATTTTGTATATAAACTGTACCTGCTGTAAGTCAAGAGGATGGTTGTTTGTAAGGGTATATTGTGTTTTCTTAAAAGGTTTTACCACTTGGAAATGAGAGTTCAGATAATCTCAAATTAAGATTTTTTGATAATTAAACAGCTAGATGTCTATTCACATTACATTTAAACTTGTGCGAGTTATTATATCCAAGGAAGGAGAAAAACAGTGGGAATTTCACATTCTTGCAATCAGAGAGAGGAAACTTGTAAGGTGGAAAATTTTCTGCAATATAGGAATCTAAGTAGTAAATGGCTGAAATGTTGTTGTGCTTTGGCTATGTATGTTGAGTGCTAGCAACTGCTATGCGTTCAACCGAATCCATCACATTAAAGTATTTGTAAAAGAGTAAGAGGGATACGCTACTACGGTGATGGGGCGGAAGTTGGGGCTTGACCGGCAGTGCGTTACTCATTATATTTGAAACTATAAATGTGTAATCAGTGGTATACAAATATGCCGACAGCGCCCAATGCATTGTAAATTATAGTATGATATCTGGTGAGCGTAATCTGTTTGTACGGCACAAGTCAATTTCTGTGCTGGAGCATTGGAAATGTACTCAATCTGTGTTCTAATGTGTGCCGACTATCAATGTAAGGCCAAGAAAATTGCAAGATTGGCTCTCAAATAAAGTGTTATTTGTAAGGACAGTTGTCGCTTGAGGAAGATTTTGAATATCGTAAAAAAATATATGGTTAGTAATCTATGCATTAAATTTCATCATTCAGTTACAGTTTTATATAACTACAGACAACATTTTCTACGTTTTATCCCTTGGCTTTGTATATACATACTGCCGACTTAACCTCATATCTATGATAAAGCGAGTTGTCATCAGCAAATTAACCCATCCGTAACAAAATGATATAAGAGAGATTATTTGCGATTACTAGAAATTATAATGGTACAAATATACACCTACGGGCAATTCAAGTACTATTAGCCTGCTGGTTACAAAAGATCTGATTATGTTTAGCATTCCTCCAGAAACATAATGCGATTTAATTTCCATACGTGTCCCTCCATACCAAAACTTGTTAAAGGCTTTGAATGTATCAATGGCTACAACACTTACCCTGCGTCATTTAGTGCATAGTATATGCATTCAGAGATGAAAATTAAAATATTCATAGAAAAAATATTAATGCCTACATTTATATTGTTATTTAAGATAAACAAAACGTACGCTTGATTATAAACATAAATTACAAATATTGAGCAACAGTGGATGGTGATTCATTGGGCGATAATTGAGTTCATCAGTTCTTTATAAAAACTAGCCTGGGTGCCCAGCGTTACGCAGGTGTTTCAAAGTACATGTTGCCCCCCCCAAAAAATGGTAGTAGTCAGGCAGGCTCGAACCCGTACCGCGAAGTAGGAAAAGAAAGTGAAGTCTTTACCGTTGCGTCTACCGCTAAACTGTGTAAATTAAGGCAAGTCAATCGAAAAGAGGGGATGACTTTCGAAAATATCGGCGAAAAAAGCGGTCCCTTCCTGTAGAAAAGTGCCATGTTGAGGGTAAAGGAATTTCCCGATATTTGTCGGCTGAAGGCTCGAGCGTCAATACGATACCGTCGAATCCATCAAAAGTTTTAGGTAGACATACATACATCCATTTAAACAGAGAAGTGTGATTCATATAATAGATTATTGAATAGTATTTCAACGAATGCTATATTCTAGCTACAGGAAAGTAAGATTCAGCTATACATTTGTTGAAGAGACAACGATTAGCTCAAAATTGTATTTCCTTATTAATATGCCAGAAATAAGATCACAGGCGTTGGACGTATATCAGATTACATGCTTTCATAAACTTGAGATGGGTAGATTTTCAGATCTACGAACGTAAACGGAAATTCAGGTCGGAGTGCTTGGAATAATTTAATGTGGATGTAGAGACTAGAGCTGGCCAAGCAGATCATCTTTCTCGTTTTCTATGTATGCGAGTTCATGATTGTTGATAGTTAGGTTATTTGTGATTTTCTATTATTCACAACACTATTATTAATTTGCACGAAATCAGAAAATTGTATTACTGTATTTTGATATGTTTCCTGGTCATTTAGGTTATGGCTTCACTTGGTTGAGGCTATTTCACGTTTATAATTATATCAATCTTCTATAGACCTTTTAGCATTTTTCACACAAATTAAAGTTCGAAGGGATGGATCTAGAAGTAAGGCTTGCTAATTTTCACAATCTGACAGGCATGTCTAAAATGTGACTGTTTGTGTTAAGTAGTGATTATATGCGTGCTGGTATTACTTCAGTATATTCAGTATAACTCTAGAAACAAAACAAATAACTGTCATGGACATTAATATCTCAAATATATGTGGACGTTAGTACTTTAGGGAAGTGGTTCATTTCTACTGGTAAGGACACGGTTTGTTGGGCTACAGTCTTGATTCGAGTAGAGAATATATAAGTAAATAAGCTTTTTTTCTTTTTCGATTTATTCATTCAATGCGTGTTTAATTTTGCTTATTCTCGTTATCAATTTCTGTAACATGTCTCCTCTTTCTTATTTCGTTTGTTATTTTCTTTCTTTTGTGCGCTTTTGTTTTTGTTTCTTCTCTTGTCATTTCATTTTTTGGTGAGTTCTTTGTCTACGGCATCTTATTCGGGTCCTTTCATTTAATTTTTCCTTTCATTAATTACCCATATAATTATTTTGTTAACATATGAGACTTTAGTTTGTATGTTTTCTTCAACAATTATTTATTTTTATTTTATTTTTTATTTTTTCTTTCTTTCTTCCGACATTTCTCATTTTCTTTATTTTGATTACATTTTCTGTTTACTCTTCTGCCTATTTTGTTTCTACTGTGGGCTCTCCTTTATTCTATCTACTTTCTTTTCTACTTCGATTAAAATTTCTTCTATATGTGCTTTTTCTTATTCGTTTTTTTTATTTCTTTTTATTTATTGTGTATGTGCTTTCTTTCTATTTCTGACCTCTACCCCAGTCCGTTGTTTTATAGCCGTATATATTTTTTTTTGTTGATCGAATCTTGTACACAGCATTTCCACAGCCTTAGGCGCGTTCATTTAGCTCACAATCCGGTTTTTCAAATCCTTCTTGATCACAGGAACCGGACCTCCAACAAACCGGTTATCTTTGTCCGCTCTTTAGAAAACAAAAAGTTGGTAAACTTTCAACCAAGTAAACGACAAACGCCTCTTTGAGAAGACAGAGATGCACTAAACACCTGCACATGTCGTCATTTGTTGCTCAAAGCGCCATCCTTTTCTTTATCATGAGTAGAGAATAAGGTTTTCAGATATCTTTGATAATCAAGACAATCACCTGGCTCAAGGCAAAATGCAGTCGTTAAATAAAATTATTCCCAGATGTTTATGTCAGACTCCGAGAACGGAGATGCTTAATCGAAAGCGTGAGACAGTTAAAAAGAGGGAAATTCTCACTCACCCACAACCTTTTTTTCAAATTTTATACCTGAACTCAGGAAAACTTGTGCGTCAGTTTTCGCCATATAAATTCTCTTATACAGTAACAAAATACAATATAGTCACATTGAAACACTGAGGCAATCAGGCCATTTGAGGAACGTATGAACAATCAACAAAATTTTCCTGAACATCTTTATGTAGTAATTATTGTGCCCAATCAGATATTGTACTACCAGCTCCTTCCAATATTTCAGGTCATATAATAATACACATTCGACACCCTTGGAGAAAGAATTGATGTCGTTATATAAATAGTTAGTATAAACTATAAAGTGTAATTCAGGGAAACGATATTTAGGAGCAAATTGAGAAGGAGCATCTGGATTGCTTTCGTACTTTACCCCATGAATATAATAGTAATATAATTACAAAACCCAGTATCCTTGAAAAAATATGGTTCATCTTAGTGTATTGCTCTGTGTGTAGGTTTGAGCATAAAGAGAGTTGTTGCAAATATAATATAGCAGGGATAAAATATGAGAATAATTCATAAATATAAATTAAGCAAATTGCGCGTGATATTCGTAAAGATCTCGTTTTAATTAATTATTAATATACATTAACTAAACAAAATCATAAAAAATGAAAATATTAATTAGAAGCAGAATGTTGCCTAATGTATACAGGTAATTAATTAGATCTGCGAGCTGTTTGCAGTTCACATGTGATTAACTGGGACTAGTCGGGTTGTATATTTTCGTAAATCTGAAGCGAGTTAAAAAGTAGCAGATGTAAAATTACCAATTCCATACAAGTAAATTCGTATCAAAAGCGTTTTCAAGCCAAGGTTTTTTTTCAATATCATTAGCCTGGCACAACTGATACATGAGCAAATTTATAAACAGATGTCTACATATTATATATATATATATATATATATGTATATATATATATATATATATATATATATATATATATATATATATATATATATAATATAAAGCTGAACGTCTGCGTCTGTGTCTGGTCACGAATAGGCTCCTATATGGTATACTATTTAAAAAAAATGATTACATATAATGATAGAAGATATATCGAGGATCAGGAATGGGTATGTTTGATCTAGAAGAACGGTGGTTCGTAAATATTTTAGGGTCTGCGTTCGTGCCTAGCCCCCAACGTATGGAAAAAATGAAAAAAAAAGTTCACAAGGGTTTTTGATATATATGTACATAAGAATACTTTGATAAGTGTTTTTCAACTAAAATATGGATTGTATGATAAAATTGTGGTGTCTGCGTTCGCGCCTGTACTCCATGGAAATATGGCACGAACTGTAACAAATATTGTTATATCTATTTGCTTAAGTATACTTTAATAATTATGTTTCATTTTGAATAAATATGGTATAATAAAAAGTTTGAGTGTTCGTTCGCGCTTGACCTCCATAGAATATCAATATGTCGCAAAGTTTAACAAGGTTTTTTTAAAAGTGGTGAGGGTCAACAATAACACCTTAACTTTAATCTTACTTCCCGTTAGCTTTAATTATTTTTTTGAGTTGAATCATATTGTGCCGAATAAATTCACTTCAGAATTCACGTTCTTATTAAAGTAAAAGCCAAAAGAAAAGTCGAAACTTTAGACAATTCTCGACACGAATTTTGCATAACTCTGTTTTTTCCTCCTCTACTTACACGTTGCACTCTTTCGAAAATAGATAAATAATAAAAAGTAAGAACGTTACTTGTAAGCGTGTCAAAAGAAGGAACAAATCCTGCTCACGTGATTACGTGTCTTTTTACAAACATTTACATAACCTTTTTATTTTTATTTATATATTTGTTTAAGCTTTTTTGTATCAGAGTACTAGTATAACTTCAGTTGAGTACAACCCTTTCTGCGTATTCTTTACATTACAATAGTACAAGCCCGAATCCGACGGCGCAATACTACACCGTATAATGCTGTACAACTAAAACGAAGCTGTTCTGCTTGAAAAGGGCGGCATTTTCTACTTATTAATATTCATATTGATTCTTTGCTTTAAAAAAAGGAAAGTAATTACGTGTTTACTTTTTTTAATATCCCATTTTGCTGTTTCGGATTATTTTACTAAAGTAAGTAAAGTTTCATTATTTTTCAAAACCGTTGTTGTTTCTTTGCTTTTTGATATTTCGTCGATATTATTTAGTAAGCGTGTTTTGCAGAAAAGCCAACAAACAGCTACCCCCAAAAATAAATATGCAAGCAATAAATGTACCTATAGTCAATAAAAGTTCAGTTCATGCTTTTTTTTGTTTTGAAATAGTGTTTAATGCTCTTTACTTGAAATAATTTCAGCGAACCGAAATTAAAACGAAATTTGAGGCGATAACTATTTAAATGATTTTTTATATAAACTACTCATGCCATAATCGAATATTCCTCAAGCAAAAAATAACGGAAACCATTAAAATATTTTTATAAATATTACTTACGTTGACGGAACTCTCTTAAATCGTTAACACAGAATGTTGAAGTGTGCCACCTTCAAATTGAAAACGGGGCTCTCCATTTCAAAGTCGCTGCTATTTTGATGTTTTTAAAGAGGTTCGAGAATTCAAAAAATATTTTTTTGTTACAAATTATTTAAAAATACAAACCAATGAAATTTTCTATCATAAAAGTAACTTTTATTGACTATGGTAACATTTATTTCTTTTATATTTATATTAACGGGGAGTACCCGGCGTTGCTTGAACGTTTGGAGGTGCATGTGCTCGGGCGGAGGTGCGGGATGTTAATCAAATCATAAGAATAAGCGAAGTAAAAAGAAACAAAAAAGAAAGCAGAAAAACGAACGTTAAACCTTATCTGAAAAAATAAAGCGGGTGTTCCTGTGCGGTGGGGGAGGATAATCAAAACATAAGAATAAGCGAAGTAAAACTTAAAAAATCGGAAAAAAACACAAAAAACTAACGTAAGGCAAACGAACAATGTTAACTGTAAAAATCGGAAAAACAAAACCAAAAAAGAAACAGAAAAAACGAACGTAAAAACTTCCGAAAAATAAAAACAAAAAAAAAGAAAAACACGTGAAAAATGGCTAAAATAACCCTCTTTCGATATTAAAATTTAAATAATCGGTGGGTACTCGGCGTTACCCGGGTGCTTTTGGGTGTGAGTGTGCGGTCGTCGGAGGTGGGGGGTGTAAATGAAACTAAAGAATAAGCGAATAAAAAAAAAAGGAAAACGAACGTTACGTGAAAAATAGCTTAAATAACCCTGCTTCAATATTAAAATTTTAAAAATACAAAAAAAAGATATCTCACACCAGGATTCGAACCCAAAACGTTCAGATAATGACCCAACGCTCTAACAAACTGAGCTTAAACGACTCATACGAAATTGTGTCAGTTCTTCAAATATTAGAACTAAGTAAGGTAAAGACGTCGTCTGACATATGCATATAACCGATCTCGTTATGAGAGTACGGTTTTTGCTGACCCCCATGTCGAAAAGGGCTAATTTCAGTATGAAAAAATGAACGTTTATGGCCATTTTTATATTTGTCGGGCGAAAGATGCGGCTTTTATATGAGATCAAGTTTGTGAATTTTTGTTACGTTAGTTGAAAGTTTTTAGCTGTCATACAAACACACACACATACATACAAACATACATACATTTTCGCTTTTATATTGATAGACTTCTACCGGGTGTAACCGATGTTGCCCGGGTGTTTGGAGATGGGTGCTGTGTGTAATAAAAAAGAAATGGGGGGATCGAACCCGAAGCCCTGAGGCGAAGTTTGAAAATAAAATCGGCCAGCCAGAATGAGTTAATGACAGATGTTTGAATTTATTTAAGTAAGAACCAAATTGGAAGGTGCGTTCACGGAAGTCGTAGAGCGTTACGACGACAACGACGTCAATGACCAGGTGTGTTTGTTATAAGCGAAGTAAAAAAATGGAAACTTAAGCCGGGGGGGGTAATCAAAACATCGAAAAAAAACTAACGTAAGGCAAACAAAAAAAAGACAACAAAAAACGAGCACGTGAATAATAGCTTAAATAAGCTTGTTTCAATATTAAAATTTAAAAAAAAATCGATGGGTAGCCGAGGTGTTTTGTGTGTGGTCGGGGGTGGATAAGCGAAGTAAAAAGAAAAACAGAAAAACGATCGTTATGTTTAAAATCGCTTAAATAACACTGGTTCAATATTTAAATAAAAAAAAATGGAAAAAAATGACATCTCACACCACAATTTTAACCCAAAACCAACGCGCTAATCAACTGAGCTGATGCGACGGATATGAAATTTAGTCAGTTTTATCAACTATTATTGACGTCATCTGGCGCATTCATAGAACTGGTCGTCGTCACGAGAGGGCCGTTTTTGTTGAAAATTGTCGATTCCGGGATGAAAAAATACATGTTTTTGGCCAATTTTTCGATAGTTTTCGAGCGAAGGATGCAGCTTCAATATGGTACCGAGTTTTTGAATTCGTCCTTTGTGTCGATGTTTTTAGCGAACACACACACACACACATACAAACATGCATACATACACACATTTTCGCTTTTATATCAATAGATTTCATATATAACAATATATCTTTGTAAGGAAACATCATTTTGTTGGTCACTCTTGGCTACGAATGGAAACAAATTTGATATAAAAATATATTTTCGTGTAAATTATCTTTACTTTCATCATATTTTGCCTAAGGTAAAATTTTTGAGTGTTAACACCTATCTTTTTACAACCCTCTTCTTTACATAACCTATGATACTTTCATCAATCACAGTCCATTTTCTGTAGGCTGTTGTTGAACTCAGTCAACTTCTGCTAACATATATATATATATATATATATATATATACTTCTGCTAGCATATATAAATATATATATATATATATATATATATATAAGTCAACTTCTGCTAGCATATATAAATATATATATATATATGTCACCTTCTGCTAGCATATATATATATGTATATATATATATATATATATATATATATATATATATATATATATATATATACTTCTTCGATTCATGTTTAGTTCTTTATTTCTAGATGATCAAGTAACAAACATGTTACAGATGTATAAGTTCCATATCGTAAGACTTGGTGCATGATGGAGAACAGAAAGAATAACCTCTGTGTATTTTTGATGAGCTGTGAAATTATTTACGCTGCGCAAATTGGGTGAATTGTTGTAGTCAATAATTCTTGAACATACGTACACTTTTCATGAACGAGTCTGCACAATATAAATAACACATTCTACTTTATTGTTTAGCATAAATTGGGTGTATGATTTCGATCAAATTTCACATGTAAAAATACTATATAATGTGAAAAAATGTTATTTCATATAATTATAAGAGGGACATATAGAAATTAAATTCCGGAAATGGTTTAAGCAGGTTTTTTTTTTAATCTTTAAATTACCTTATTTCCTTTTTTTATTTTTTTTTATGGAGTCAATCTCTGAAATTGCTGAAGCAGTTTACGGTAGGAAAGTTACTTTATTTAAGATAGACTTTTAAGTAAGACTAATCTAAAGTCAGTCCCGATAATAGCTGAAGCAGTATTGGATCACAAAATGCTTTAATTCAATGCATATATTAAGAAGTGGTATATGAAGTTTGGCTTGGAAATGGCGGCAGCAGATTTGGATCTAAAAATTACATAATTTCATGTAAATTTAAAGAAAAAGGTATATGCAGTCAGTCCTGGAAATATATAATTGTAAGAGAGTGGGTACATAGAGTAAGCCCTATAAATAGATAACGCCCTTTATGATATAAAAATTATTGTATTTAATATATATTCTGAGGTATTTTACTTTTAAATTTCTACTCATATTATTCTGAAAGCGGTGGAGTGAATAGAATTACCTTTATTCAAAAATGTCATCGTTTTTTTTTTTGTTTTTAGTTAGCGGAAGCAATAAAAATAAGTAGTCAGTTTTATATTTCCAAACCGTATTTTCAGTATCTAAATGACTTTTTTACTGTATAGTAAAACAAGAGAGAGAGACAGAGAGAAACGAGGTAGACGATAGATGCTAAACGGTTTATAGATAAAGACCTTAAGTGATTATGAACAATATTTTTTATACTTGTCAAGATTTTATGATTTATAGATATAAAATTATAACTGAATTAAATACGAAGTAAGACAACAAGTAAAAAAAGGCATGGCGTGCAGCTAATATATATATATATATATATATATATATATATATATATATATATATATATATATATATATATATATGCATATATATGTATGTGCGTATGAGTGTATTTGTGTGTTAGTGCGATTGTAGACGACCGTAATGTAAAAATTAGGAACAAGACCCTGATATTATTATGATAAAGTAGAAAGACACTAGGGTAATATTGATTTACTAATAATTATAATATTATATTAGCAATTGCATATTAATTAATAAATATAAAATGCATTTCAGTAATCAACAGTGAAATATGCAAGATTGTCTCAAATTAATTGCTTGATGTAACTGTTAGGTATATTAGTAATGATAACACTGTACATAGTGTGATTCCACAAATATAAGCTATAATTACTAAGTGCTTGAATGGTAGATAAGAACACATAAATAATCATCAGTTAAATTACACTGCAATGAATATGGGTTTTATTTGTTAATCGTGTGCTAGAATTAGTTTCAGTTATTTTCTCAATTTCAATAGGTCATTTACCACTATCACTTACATCATAGTTCACCGGTCTATGCTTCTATTTTGGGCATTTCCGAATCTTATGAGGTAACTTTCTTTGTTTTAGCAAACACAAAGAGTCGCTTTATACATTCTCTATTTATTAAATACGACACAATCACGTTTGAAACATCGGTTCCGTCGGATCACTGAAGTTAAGCAACGATGAGACTGGTCAATGCCAGATGCGTGACCATTTTGGACATCCAGGTGCTGCATGTGCTCTTCGCTTATCTATGCATTGTTTCCAGTGGTCCTGGACTTCTCAGTAGCACTGAACTCAAGCACTGCCGAGTTAAGAGTGGTGTGGTTGGTTATTACGCAATCCTTGCTACATAATTATACGCGCAGTTCCCCTTACAAGGAGTATCCGTTGCCTTTCGAGACTGAACGGAGGCATCTGATCTATTGATTGACAACCTGAACTTAAATTCCGGATGGAGAATTATATGGAACCCTAGTGACGCGCAATTTTAACTTTTAGGGCGGTTAACAAAATGTGTTTACTACTAACACTTTGTCTGAAATGCAATGTAATAAAATAACTCTTTCACGCCTTATTTTCCTGTTACAATATAGAATTTGGTTAGTACCAAAAAGAAAGCACATTTGATATGGATTTTTACAAAGACATATTTTATACTAAAGTATGTTCAAATACATTACCGATTGTTTAAAACAAACAACATTTGATACCACTTTAAACATTATCTTTTGAAAAAAGAGATCATTGTACGTATTTTTCTATGCGAAATATGGGGTTTTCTTGTCTTATTTTTAGATCTTTAGACCGTTTAAATGTAACAAATATATAGTTTCATTTTCACAGGTGAATTTTATACCGACGAACCATGACAATTGTCCAATATCGGCCATTTATTTTTTTTTTTTTTATGTATTTTTAACATCTTTTAAAGTATTGTCACAGTTTGGGCGAGTAATATATCGTCAACCAAAAAAAAAAAAAAAAAATCAACAATGTATTACCTACATATTTGTTATACATGCAAGAGTCTTTGGGTCATTGGATGAATTCTAGTTCAATTAAATAATTATGGGGGGGTAAATTACAATTGTGAGCGCTTAGTCTTAGTCCATATAGCGATTTGTTCAGTTTCCACACACAATTTTTATTTTTCATTTTAAATCCATCTGGAGTGTAAATAGAGATGTCACAGTCAATTCGAGCATTCAAATAATCATTTTTTACATCCATTTGATGTATTTTTTAATTGTATTGAGTGGCAAATTGTAATGAACTTCTAATTTTCGTTAATTTGTCATTGGTGAAAATGTTGCAAAATATTCCACTCCAAAAATTTTTGATAATCTTTTGCAACAAATCTTGCTTTAAAAGTTTTACTGCCAGAAGCTGCGATTTATTTTTTAAATAAAAAACATGCGTGAAGAAATTATATGTTTATCGTTTGGTTTTGTCACTACTTCTTATCCGTTATTTTCAGATAAAGCTTTCAATGCAGATAGCATAGCTGTTGTCCATTCTTGGTGATTTTCTTAATTAATCGTCTCATTATAACTTACCGATGCGCTGTTCAACGAGAACAGTAATCCACTGCGTAGTCTTGTATCTTTTAAATTTTAAAGAAATCTGGCCTTTTCGCTCCCTTATCGGGTATCGAGTTATCTGGTTAATATTTTCTTGAGTACTTCGACTGCAATTGTTGTCATTATAAACATTTTCATTGTGATCGATTAAGATGCTAGGTAATAATTCCTCACCTTTTTCATCCACTGGATCCACATTTTTTAAATTTGATAGACACAGAATTTTACACATCTAACCCTTTTTATGGCATTTTGGGCTGGAAAGTTCATTAAATATGCTGGATTTTTTTTTATCGTAACCTACGAAAATATATTTTTCGCTATTATTATTATTTAGTTTATGGTATTGTCTATCAATGCCAAACAATCTGAATCAAATATATGTATTCGATTCATTTTGGGGTTACGCCGCAAAACACTTCATACGGTGTTTATCTTAATCTTCCATTGAACGATCTATTTCTTATATATACTGCTTCCATTAAAGCGTAGGTCCCTAAACTATGCGCTAATTTCGGTTCGATAAGTAGGCGTCTTGCCATCTATAAAATGGTTCGCCATGCCGTTTCAGCGGTGCCATTTTGGAAGGAGGAATACGGCGCAGATTTATCATGTTTAATACGGTGATTAATTAATAGACTTTCAATGGCTTTACTAGTAAATTCAGTCCCATTGTCTGAAGGAATACATTTTACCGAGCCGTACGGGGCAATATCAGCTAAATATTTCTTAGTTGCGAGGATACTGTCGGATTTGTTTTTTTAGAAAATAAACTACTATTAAATCGATAACATCATCAATAAATTTCAAAACGTACCTTAGATTATTTCTCCCCATCGGGCTTATCGGACTTGCCAAGTCAAAGTATACACGTGAGAGAATTTTCGTGGCATTTTTTGTCTGGCGTTTTGCTTATATATTTTGTCATTTTCCCCTGTGCACAAACGTCACAATTTGACAGATCGTCTGAAAGTATTATGTTTATGCCTTCTACTGCATTTGGTAATTTTGTCATATCAGCTGTATTACAGTGCCCTAGAATTTTATGCCAGGTTTCTAAGTCGTAACAGGCAGTTTTGAAGGGAAACATACTTTTTAAATAATACAGTCGGCTATTTTCTTTAATGTCAAATACAATTTCATTAGGTTATATCAATTGTGAGTGGTTTGGGCCAAACTTTATATTCGGGCCTTGTTTAATGGCAGCCTGCACAGAAAATATATATTGCTTAAATGAAAGAGCGTTTTTAAGAATACAGTTAGAGATTTCACCTTTAAGGGATATTTTAGCATCGTCTCTTTTAAAGATTATATCATTTATTTGACTACCGTCGGCAAGTTCGAAAAAATGACTTTGAGGATAAAAGTTTGAATCAAAATTAATAAAATCAGATTCCTTGGTGATAACGTGTGCTGTAGCACCACAGTCTACAAAGAGATATTTACCGTGTGTCGTATTGTCAAAGTTACATGCTAATAGAAATGTATGTTCTTCCTCAAAGTTCTCAACGTTTTTACGGAGTCCATTTTAGAGCGTTTATATCGACATTGGAAACTTTTTTCTGATTGGGTCGTCGACAATTATAGCAGATAAGTTTATTCTTTTTCTTGGGAAAATAACTTTTGGGGAACACGTTGCGGTGAGGTGCGGAATTTGGTGGTGTCTGTTTTCAAGAAGCATTTTTAAACTTTATAATATTGCTAGAGTTATTATTGCCCACGAATATACGATTAGTGTCTTCATAAGTGCGTAATGCCACTTTAAATTCACCGAGATTTATGGATTTGTCTTTTTGCATTATAACAGTTGTAAATGGTTTTAAATCGGCTGGAAATCCCTTGAGGGTCATTGATATCAACAAGCTATCGCTTATTATTTCACCTGAGAGTTTTAAGGCATTGGTGGTTGTTTCTACTCTCATAACGTAGTCGGTAATAGTTTCATCCCCCTTAAGTTTCAGAGACGTTAGTTCCGTATATAGTGATATAATTTTCGGTTTCCCTTTTGAGTAATAATGTCCCATTAATATGTTCAATGTTTTCCGTCCCTCATCCAAGGCGTCCTATATAATCAGAGGTAAACTTCTATCGTCTAAGCCTTCAATCAGTTCTGCAAAAACAGGCGCATTCTATTCGGGAAATTCGGGGTCGTTAGGATTTTCTGTTGGAGATTGTATCACGTTGTGTAGTTTTCGAATCCTTGGATACCCAAGAAATTATCCTGCCACAATTCGAATTTAATTCTGAACCGTCAAAGAAAAGACGATGGCTGGGTGCATAACGTATTTAGAGTTGAGACATCCTGTTGAACAAAGATGGCGGTGGAGAAGCAGTGCAGTCCCGATTGTGAATGTAAGGTAATTGCTAGTAACAAAATGGCGGCCAAGAATAAAATGCGGTCCGTGACGTAGTTAACGTTGAACTGATTGACTACAAAATTCGACAATTTTTATAGTAAATTTGGAAGATTGTTATTGGTTGGTTAGCACAGCCGGTGGTTATATAAATCATTGGTTTCATAGCCCCCATCACACGTGGTGGGTGATTTATCTCCTAGCGATTTCGGTTGCAGGGAGACAGGGTAGAGTTATCGTCAAAGATCCGTTCTTGACATTCAGCCCGACAGGTGAGGGGCCGGAAACCGGCCCAGCATCTGTCGGACTGAGGTACACCGCTTAGGTACTACCTAGGAGGTCCACCCTCCCAGGCCTTGCAACCGGGTTTTCCGGTGAGGCAAGTTAATTGCTTGCCGCCCGAGGCACCCCTACCGAGGAATGCCGACGGGGGCCCAGGCAATTTTTGTTGAGGCAAGATTGCCCTTCTTTTTATGGGAGTTTTCCTATTCTGTACTTTCCGGCATTGTGTTAAATTTTGCGGCGGTGCAAAGCCAATAAATATCTACCCCCCCTCATGAGTCAAAAAATTTTTACAATGCTTTGCCTGAAAATTGTAAACTGTTAGGTCAAAGTACAGACATTTGTGCTTCAAGAAAATGGGCAAATTAATTTTTGTCAACCCCCTCATTAATTATGCAAAAAATGTCGATTTAGTGTTCTAATATTTGAAGAACGCTCGGCTTGATCAGGTAATTGCCGGTCTAGCCCTAACAGTATTTGATCCCTAGGATCCAGGTCAAATTCTCCATAAGCGCCATTCTTTCTAATTTTGCCCTTTTTTTCAGTTTTGGAGTGGATTATCAGCGATTGTGAACGATTAAATTTAACCAAAATGCAAAATATTCAATACTTAAATATTTTAAGTGGTGCTCAGCTTCTAATACAAAGTCCTAATCAATCTATCCTCCTTATTGTAAAAACGACAAATTTTGCCCGTATGATTGAGAGGGGTTATTTTCGGTATTTTGTTTGTTTTTGTATGTGGGGGGGAGACGTTCGTGAGATGCCTCTTCCTAACCTTCCCTCAAAATTCCACAGTTTTCACTTATTTAAAACAGTTTTTCCTGTTAAGCTTATAAAAAAAAATTGAAAGTAATTTTTTTTAGAAGTACACGTGATGGTTCAGTATACATTTCGTGTTTAATTTAGTACAACATAATGATTGAGAAAATACACGTGAAAAGCTATAAAATATGTTTTTTCAATTCTTTTTCATAGTCTAATACTTAAGTATGCATTCGATGATATTAACAGGAAAACACGTTTTAAAAAAAGTGAAGCTTGTGAAATTTAGAACGTGGGCAATCTTACTAACGCCCTACTTTTTTGTTCAATACTTTAAGCAGATTATTAGTGATTTTACAGTCACCTACGAGATATTTAGGGTCGCTCAGTTTCTAATATAACGTAAGTAGATCTTGATATTTATACTTTAAGGTAAAACTTGCGGAGTATAGGTTGTCTTAGGTTTGTTGTAAATATTGAATGGAAATTTTAATGTCTTTCTGTTTTGATCGTTTTTTATTGTACCCCTAAAAACGAATGCGATCGAAAGAATAATATTCAACAATCGTACTTTATTTATTTTTTAACAAAAATAAAATGATGTAATTTTAAACGAAAAAGTCAGTTTTTGAGGGCATTTTTTTACATAAATAACCGTCCATATCTGAAATGTCGACATTTTCGATAAAACACTGACAGGAAAGCGACCACATGTGGTTAATTTAAATTAAATATAATCACCTGATTACATTTGTGATAATCACGTGATTAAATGTTTACCCATGTAGTAAACACATTATTAAGTGAGAGGAAACGGGTACTGATGCTTATATTTTCTCAAATACAAAAAAATGATAGATTGTTAGAACTAACACCTCTTAATTTATTAAATAAAAAATATAGTATGATGTTATAATTAAAAATATAAAAACACACATGAGTACACTGAAAATACTATATCAAAATATCAAAGCAATCGACTCAGTGGGTATTTAGTTTTTCAAAAACTAACAAAGTAAGAGATAAATCTATTGATTTTTTTAACCTTGATATCAATTACAAAGATATGACATTTGCGAAAAATATATCGAAATATTTACTCGTGTAATATACGGCCAAACTTCACCGTATCTATTTTATATTTTGCAGTCATAATTATAGAAATGACCCAGAGTTTATCTGTAATACCTTTTTAGTGACAAATCACTGTTTAAATAGTAGGAATGAAAAAAATCAGAATCAAAACTGATAATTGTATTGGAATCGGGTATTTTGAAAAAAGTATCGGTACCGAACAAATCCAGAAGAATATTTTATAACCTGTGTGTAAAATAAAAATGCTGCTTATATCAAGACACACGTACACAGAAAACGCATTCGAGAAGATGGCAGGTATCACTAAGGGCAACTAATATAGATTCTGCCACAGGGAATTGGAAAGTGTGAGTTATCTACTATCAAGTTGGAAGGTTCTTTTGAGGGGTGGATACTACACAGCGAGACATGATCGAGTATGTGCGTACCCCCACTGGATCATCTGTAAAAAATTAAACATCCAATGTAGCAGAAATTCCTGGGAACATCAACCTGCAAGACCAGTTGAAAATGACTTATATACCACACATTACGACCATGTACTCCTTACAGCAACCTACCTTTAAAATGCTGCTGCGAATCCTGACATAGTTATATGGAATAAGTCAGAAAGAGTAGATACCTTGCTTGAAGTGAGTGCTCCTAATGATGGCGGTCTGAACAGAGGTGAAAGAGAGAAACAGACCAAATACCAAGATATCATGTGTGATATGAAATAATACCAGGTGTTATAAGTGTCACTGGGCTTATGAAGAATAACCTGAAGTCCTACCTAACTAACATTGCTGATTAACCAAGTGTAAAAGAGATCCAGAAATTGCACTAAGAGGAACAGCCAGGATACTAAAAAGAGCTGTCAGTTGGTTTCAATAAGAAGCAGGGCAATGTAGGCAGTTGGTTTGGCTTGCACATACATAGCATTAAAATCTTCAAAGGAAGAAAATAATATATATATGTATATATGTATATATGCGTGTGTGTGTGTGCGTATGTGTGTGTGCGTCTATATATTAATAGAATAGCGTCAAATATAAAAGGGATTTCTATCACACAAAGTATTTTATTGATAAAAAGTTTTTTGAAGTGTCGCGTGTCTCGAATTAAATAAAATTTTCATTTCTTCTATTCTTTTGATTGTACTGTATTTCCTGGAGCCGTAACAGGAGACAATAAATTTGAGCTTTTGTCAACAATGCTTCATAACAACCTATATTTCTAGTGCCTCATTAGCAAAATCTCGAGTCGGTTTTCTTGTCTGAAATATTTATCAAACAGAAATATATTTTGATTTAGCTCTGATGGTAAAGCTAATTGCATTAGAAAATGCGCATTATGTTTTTGTGGCTCCTATTGTGACTAGCATATGAATGGCTATTTTCATTTATTGTCTTTTATTTTTATCAGACATTGTTGTTCTTGATTATATAAATAATAATTTTCTTTAACCTAAGATGGATTTATATTCCTAGTCAAGTTGTTTTTTTTATTCTATATGTAATAAAAAAAAGTTTGCCCACTTTTAATTTAGGCTCATTCAGACAAGAAATAAATGTTACGTTAATAAATACAAACCTATAGTGTATACTGTCAAGAGAAGGAACGTAAGGGGCGAGAAATAATCTATAAGAGAATCTCAGCAACATGTAAATAAACCTGCCTCAACGTTCAATGCATGAGATGATACTCTGGAAGATATGATCCCATGATAGAGACCAGTTCTTGTCCAGACAGAAACACGAACAGCCAATTATACTATATACGTTATGTAACATAATAACTCGAACATTACAAGGCAAGTACACAGATTATTTTTCGACATTCGTATTTTTCGTTTACAATAAAAACGAAAAGAAGAAATATTAGTTTTCATGATAGACAAGTAATGTTATATTTTGTTTGACTGAACAAATATAATTTCATAGAATATATAGAAGTAGATTAAATAGTTCAGGGGCAACTTCAGAAATATGATAAAAAAAATTGTAATAGTTGGTATACTTTCACTAGGCTTTATAATGTTGACTGGATTTCCTTTATGTTGAAGAGCTTTTTCTCAGTAATAATCGGATTGATAACTCTTGCCACGCATATATTTTTTACTACAGGATTTATATTGCTGCTTTTCTTATTCTTATTCCTACTAAAAATAACAAATTAAGGTTATATGTACAGTAGCCCCCCTGGATAAGGTGACTCTAGGATACATCTTTTTTCAGGTTACGATGTGGAATACAATGTTTTTCTGACTCCTGGTTACGATATTTGCCCTGCCTTACCGTGTTATTGATCATGTTATTTGACAATAGATATGTGCATTATATACTGTACTTTATTCTGTCACTATTTTTTATGTCGAATCCCGGGCTTCTAATACACACACACACACACACACACACACACACACACACACACACACACACACACACACACACACACACATATATATATATATTACTGTCTTATGGGAATGTAAAATTTCTCAATATAAGAGCTTAATGTTTATTTATTTTAAATTGTACAGAAAATCAGAAAGACATTGCTACCGTCGGTTTCAAGCTAAACATAAAGGGGACCAGTTAATGGTAAAAAAGTTAGGCGCTTGTCAGCCATGTTGTTTTCTGGTCGGGGAAAATGCAGGATCCCAAATATTGCCGATAATGCTGTTCAGTTTTATTTAACTATGACTTATCTCTATTTCTATATATTTTATTTTATTTGAATATCAATTTTATAATCTTTTAATTTTATATTTAATGCATTTTTTTTAGTAAATATATGTTTAAATTAATTTTATCCTATTTTGTTTCTAATTGGCATTGCTTTCGGTCATAATCGGTTATTCCTGATTGGTTCAAGATGAACTCATAGCATATAGAATACTCATTTATTGATCAACATATATGTGTTGAATATATATATATATATATATATATATATATATATATATATATATATGTGTGTGTGTGAAAAATAAAACACAACAAAATAGAAAAGCAAAGTTGTATGAGTTCCGCCCTTCAACTCAAATAAAAAAAGACCAAAGTTTAAAGAATTAATAACATAGATTAATAACATCCCTTCTTTGGGCAGGATTGAAACTGCTATCTTCGGGCAATTCTCACATAGAAGCGCAGAGATTCGACGCTTCTAACCACTGTGATACTGGCCCCGAAGAGCGATGAAGGTGAATTCTTTGGTCTTAGAAATTCACCTTGATTTATTATCTCATCTTCCATGATGGGGTTTGTACCGATTGGTATATATATATATATATATATATATATATATATATATATATATATATATATATATATATATATATATATATATATATATATTATTTCAATTGGAATTCATTATTAAAATTAGTATTATACATGAATTTTATTCACTGCGGACTATTTTCCTTATCTCTTATGCTGTTGTTTCACCATGTTTCGGCCAACCATTCCTCTGGCCTTCGTCAGGTCGCAACCGCGATGGGATAAGAACTTCGAATCTCAGGAAACCACACCAAAATATCATAACCGTAGAACATATTGTTTTCATCACTCTGTGCACAGCCCTGATATTCGTGGTAATCCATCGATGCATTTTCAAGGTGCTTACAATGATCTTGTTGTTTTACATGGGGGTTACCACTTATATAAGGCCCGGAAGCCACTCAGTGATAATGGTTATTGCGTGTACAGTAATCAAAGGGATAGTATCGTAGTAATCGTTAGTATTGGAGATTTAATAAACTGTCTTACTTTAGGGAGCGCTTTATCAGGAATTAGTTTGTTGGATTTGAGGACATCCAAGTTGTAGGAAACAGGCAAACGAAAGAGAGTTCCACAGTCGTGCACTTCTAATAAATGAGCTTTGTTCATGGAATCAACGTGTTGAGTTCCGTTGTAATAACTTGAATCAGTAGAGATCATTATTTTTACAGCAGCGCATCTCTGCTCTCGTTTGTTGAATATACTGTCAATTTCAGATACGAGAGGGCATATCTAGGGTTCTTGAGATTTGTGCACAACTGGCCAACAAGTAGATGGTCTGCAACAAAAACTAAAATAAAGTATAGGTTTTCATCAATCGGAAATAGATTCATGTCTTTTTCCCTACGGCGACACTTTTATCGTATATATATATATATATATATATATATATATATATATATATATATATATATATATATATATACTTAACAGACAATGGGGATCAGAGTGAACTTGTTGCTATTGTTTCAAATAATCTTTCTGATCATTGGAAACAATAGCAACAAGAGGGGAATTTGTTTCAAAATATATGTTATATGTTATATCTCCCTCTTTTATAACTAAGGCACGAGTATGAATATCTTCAGTATCAAATAATCATAGACACCGTGAAATTTACTTTATGTATGAAACACCAAAACGAGGAGCTAGAAAATATGAGAAATATTTGGAATAAAGTGTTCCCGGGCTGCTATTTCAATTCTTTTAAAACCATAGAGGCACTTTTTAGTCATCCTCCAACAATGCTAGATGTTTTGGGGAAATGACAGATATTTTGGAATCTATATGCAAAATTACGACAAGAAATGGCTATGCTTGAAATATTTGTTAAGGTGCAATTGCTCTTTCATTACATAAATCGTTTAAAATTACTCCTAGCATACACTGAAAACGAAAGTAACGTTTAAAAATCAAGGAAACGTATAGTTTTTGAAGATATAAAAAATATAGTTCTAAGAAGTGGGTAATAACTTTTCTTTATTGATTTAAGAGAAAATTAAAATTCACAGTACAGCTACGATTTACTAAGCAAGACGTCTGTTATTTTTTGGAGGGGAGGTGTCTATTTAGTAATTGTGACCTGGTGGATCAACACGAAACCTACCTAAAAAAATATTTTCTATAGATTTTTGCTTGTGCTGAAAACGAATATAGCATTTTAATTTTCCGCTAATAAATATTTTCCGATTATAAAGCAATGTAATTTTTTATGTTATAAGTTGTGACTATTGTTGCACGCGCGTATTTTTTGATTGATACCTGGAAAAATATTTCTTTGCGAAAAATTGGAATGCAATATTCGTTTTCAGCAGACTCAAAAACCTCTCAAAACAAGTTTTTAAATGCAGGTTTTTGTTGGTCTACCAGGTCACGATAAACATCAACCCGAACAAAAAAAAACCAAAACCAAAAACAAAACAAAAAACAGGCACCCCAAAACTGTGGCTATTGGGGATGAATTTATGTTTAATTACTTTTTGAAAGAATTATGCCTAACTGTAAGGAGAAGTGTCACAAGACCCACTATCTAATTTCCGTAATTAGCTTTCCAACGCCCCTTTATTTGTTAAATTCTGAGGAATAGTTGTCCCTTCTGCGGCTCAACAGGAACACCATCAACCCCAAATGTTTAGTTCGAGTTTATTTGTTTCATGCAGCCTACTGTTTCCACTAGAGTTGCTTCAGCATCAAGTTCCGGACAAAAGGTAAAGTGCTGGGTACTCTCTATTGCAGCAACATCATCATTGAATAAGTGGCGAAAGAAATAATTAAAGTGTTCATAGCATCGAAGGATAATCTCATTTGAGGTCTTCAAAAATGTGTTCCCATCCTTCGCCAGAAGTGGTGTAGTTGTAAAGGATTTTGTACCATAGACCTGACGAAGCAACGCGTTAAATGTCTTCTAACTCTGTTTGCTCAATATGACTGCTGTACGTGCGTATGATTTCTAGCACGGTGCTTTTTAATATTAAATTTTGAACGACTGGAAAATTGTTCAACCTCAGAAGATTCCAAACCAAAACACTTGTGAAGGGTGGCTTTGTAAGGGACTGGTTGTATACTGATTATGCCGACCTGATGACCCACTCCCCAATAGATATGCAATTGGTCATATATCTCTTCAGAAACTCTTGTAATTGCTTCAAGCTGACAATTAGCATTAAGAAGACCAACGTCGTGGACGCTCCCGTTCCTGGTTATCTGTATGTGAAACCTGATATCCTTGTCTATGTAAAACGCCGTTAAGTCCTAAATAGATTTGTCTTCATTGGTAGTACTTTATCCAATAATGACACTCTTGGTGCAGAAATAAGAACAAACAGCAAGGCATCAAACACATTTTGAAGGATGGAAGAGAGAGTCTGTTCTGATGATAATCCTTCTCTGATAACTAAAATGTAAGTATATCAAATATGTGTATTGCCACTCCTACTCTATCCGCCTGAAACCTATACCAGTTACATGGTTTCGTCAACACTGCTTTAGACACATTCTTAGTTTGAATAAAATATATAAAAACACTGGAATACAATTATATAAAAGCCACGTACGTCCAAGGATGGAGCACTGCTGACACATCTGGGCATGAGCTGCTAAAAACAACCTATCCTGCATTGACAAATTATATAATAGACTTCGTGACTTATAGGGGGATGACATTTTCGCTTCGCTCCAAACGTTCTCCTACAGAAGAGATGTTGCGAGCCTATCTTTGTTTTATCGTTATTTCCATGAGAGATGCTCATCTGAGCTCCAATCTCTGGTACCCCCTCGCCAATCTTTCACGATAAACAGCCGTCTAGCTAAAACTACTTACAAAAAATTTCCCCACTAATTTATCTGTGCTTAAATCAAAATGTAGATTCCATGAACAAAGCGTCTTTCTCAGAACTGCACGCCTCTACCGCTTGCCTGTTTCCCTCATGACTTCAACATGGATGTTTTCAAGTTCAACATAAACAAATTCCTGATGAATCCCCCCTAAGTAATAACCCTTTATAAAATCTGCAATAGTAATGAATAATGGGCCTAGATAAGAAGTTACCTTCATGTAAAAAAAAAAGAAGTGGGACAGCTTTGTTCCTTATACACATGTCTTATAAAACGCGCAAAGCACAGGTATTGCTCCCATTATTAAAAAGAATCAGATCCGTTATGCGGTTCATCTTGTCCAGCTGGATGATATACGATTCCCAAAACAGTAGTTTTATGCACAAGTCCAAATAACGTTTTTGTGATCAATGAGTGTTTGGTAAACGTACATGTTTCTGTTATCAATTGGGTGTCCATAGCGTCTGATAAAAAGCAGTGAAGAGCGCGTATATACAGGGGCGCATAACACGTAGAAACGGACAGGATGAGCCGGGCAAATCACAGGGTTGTATATGGAAAGCACCAAACCTTGTCACCGAATCGCGAAGATCTCTGCATCTGTGAGGTGTGTGACGAAGCTCTGTTTTCCAAGTTTGCTCATGCAAATCACATGAAAGCGCACGATGATACAAGTTCCATTGCTGTTGATTTTATCCAAACCAATGGCCGTTATCAACTTGATGTCTGTTTGAGGGTGTGGAAGTCACTGGCAGAACTGAAAAGTAATCTTCACGCACAAGGACGTTCGGTGACTGAGGGAGTGGCAGTCGTCTGACAAAACGTCGCAATTATCATCATCAGCAGCATAATTATAATGTATATATATATATATACCGTGAAGGAGGAAAAGAACAAGAAAAAAACAGACGTATTTGTTGTTACGACCA
This sequence comes from Euprymna scolopes, assembly GCF_053919585.1. NCBI lineage: Eukaryota > Metazoa > Mollusca > Cephalopoda > Sepiida > Sepiolidae > Euprymna > Euprymna scolopes. The sequence goes on from NC_136501.1 coordinate 70,393,891, forward strand.
CCGCTAAACCATAAGTGACGTAGGTTTAAATTAAGGGTATACAATCGAAAAGAGGTGATGACTTTGACCCCTTAATAGTAAAATTTCTGGCCAAAACCGGATTATGAAGATTTTCCCGAATCTTAATACCCTGTATACCAAATTTCGAGGTTTCAGATAAAAATTGACAGAGTTGTTGCATAGGGGAATATACACAGACAAACACACACAGGCAGGTAGACACTTTCACTTTTATATGTATATAAGCATTTCGGCCCGGCATTGCACGGGTGTTAAGATGCGTATGTTGAGCAAAAACAAAAAAAAGTAGTAGAAGGAAAGCAGGCTCGAACCCGTACGGCTAAGGAGGAAAGAAAGGGTAAAATACCTGACGTCATTGCTGTAACGACAATATAATAGAAAGGAGAGGATGACTTTGAAAAATATTTGCGTAAAAAGCGACCCCCACTGTAGAAAAGTGTCCAGTTTAAGGTGAAGATATTAATTAATTACGCCCATTTTGCGATATTTGTCGTCTAAAAGGTCGACTTTCAAAATGATACTAATCTTGTAAGAATACCTCGCCTCTGTCGAAGTTTTTTTACAGACATGCGAACATATATACATACATGTATATATTGGGAACTAAATATTTTCGGCATAAAGGTATTTAAAAGCTTGCCCTATCTCTGAATACCGATTATGTAAAATGTAAAATGTTTAGACCAGAAATTGAGTAATTTGGGAGAGAGAGCAGAGGTCAGTTTTTTTTTTAAATTTTCCCCTATTAATTGTCGGAGGATGTTAGTAGAGACCCCTATTAATTGTCGGAATGGTTTGAGTTCTTAAAGGTTTAATCGTTGAATTTTGACCCTTTTACAGCCAAATTCCTGGCCTTACACAGATACACAGGGTTTCCCAAGTCTCAGTACCCTGTATATAAAATTTCCAGTCTGTAGACTGAAAATTGACAGAGTTATTGCGTAGGTAATTGTACACACACACAAACACACATACACACACAGAGGCACGTTCACTTTTATATATATATATATATATATATATATATATATATATATAAGTGAATTTAGTTAACAAAAAAATGGCTACACATAAGCATACATGTTTCAGCGAAAACCCAGTACGGGAATCGCTTCTTCAGGCCAAGGACATTTGTTTGTAAACTAAATTCACTTATTTTGGCTCTGTCTAAACATTGAGCACTCTTTTGGTGGACACACTTACAAATAATTACTACCAATACAATATATATATATATATATATATATATATATATATATATATATATATATATATATATATATATATATATATAACAATTTCAGCCCAGCATTGCCCGGGTGTTTGGATGTGTCTGTTGAGCAAAAGCCAAAAAAGGAAGGCAGGTTCAAACCCGTGCAGCGAAGTAGGAAAAGAACCGGGGGAAAAACTGACGTCTTTTCTGTTACGACCGCCGCCAAACCGGAAGTGGCTTATGCTTAAATTAAGGCTAGTTGTGTGCTTTCGTAGCAGCCTATCGTGTCCTGGCGTGCTCTGACTGTTGCTCTCATTATTATATGGTGTGTTTCAATACAAATTTCCTTTTCGATCTGTATTCGTGCTCTTGTTGTACTTAGTGACCCTTGCGGGTAGCAGCAGTTTCATAAATACAGGTTTCTTAATGCAGTGATGGCATCGCGTTCTTATAAGATTAAAAAAATAGCAGAAAGGCTGAATCTGTTTAGTGTATTGTCCGTATATATTTATTAAAGCTTTCTCTGAAGATATTCAATCAATATCCTTAGTTTTTTTCAAAATATTATTTCATTACAGGACGCCATTTTCGAAATTGTTTATTGGTTCATAGAATTATTTTAAATACGATACTCTCCGACATGTACAATACTCTTTGCTATTCTTTGCAAGTTTCATGTATTTATCTAGATGTACAGTCCATCTTGTGAAACGCTGAAACGGTGAAGTTAATAGTTGGCAATTTTCCTTACTGCCTGCCATTGTCATCTTAAAATGTTGGTTGTGAAAGTTTATTCATTTGGTCATTTTAATATTTATCATGGAAAATATTTTAACAGTGTTTTTCAAGAGTGTCATTTGTTTGCATGCTCCAAATGTTTTGATGCCACACTTTCATATCTTGTGTAGACCTATGCTTTGGTTCCCTATTTGCACTGTTCGTCTTCACCTTCTTTTAAAATTCGTTTTCTTTTTTTTACATAGGCATAACCACTTATCAAGGGGCATCGGCCACTCAAGAATGAGGGGTAATAGTGTACAGTAGTCAATTGGACAATATACTAATCGTTAGTAATGGAAATTCGGTGAATTTGTAAACTTAAGTGGAACGGTCTATCAAGAACTTGTTAACGTTGGACTTGAAGACAACCATATTGCAGTAAGCTGAAAGGCAGGAAAACGGAAGACAATTCCACATGCGTGCAGTTCTAAGAAATATGTTTTGTTCATGAAATCTACGTTTCGGTTAAGGCACAGATAAAGAATTGCGGAATTGAACAATTTAGGCCTCCCCAAGACGAGATCCATTCGTTTTAATTGATGCCATATGGGGATCAGAAATTTGATGTAAAGATAGAAGCTTGGTGTTAGATGCATTAAAAGTAAACAACAACTCCTTTCCCCATTGTACCACGTGCTCAAGATCAGAAGAGAGAGGATCGGATAGAAATTGGTCGTTTTACTGTCTTATAAGTGATACCATAGATGGTAGTGTCATCAGCATAAATGTATACGAATGATGTAAGAACGTGATTTCGAAGATCATTAATGTAGATCAATAATAGACTTGGGCCGAGGATGGACTCCTGAGAGATCCCAGTATTAATACTGTGAGCTTCTGATTTTTGCTGATCAACTACTACTCTTATAAACCTATCAGAGAGTATTAGTTTAATGATTGAGAAGACATTTCCAGCTATACCATAGCTGGATATCTTGTGAAGTAAACGTTTATTCCATACTCTAGCAAATACCTTTGATATGTCAAGAGCAATTGCCTTAGAAAGCTTGCCTCCGTGGAGAGATTCGCTAATTCTATGAAATATAACTGTAAGCACATCTGTTGTAGACCTGGCAGAACGGACACCATATTGTTTATCACTAAGAAAGTTATTTTTGCTGAGATGGTTGATTATTGTCCACTCAACACAAATTCCAGCAACTCACTCATGACGCATAGGAGACTGTTTGCCCTGTACTGAGAGAGGGATGAGCGATCACCTGAATTCTTAAATACAGAGTATACTGATGAGATTTTACAGGGTGATGGGAAGCAATTCTCCTTAAGACCACGTTTAAACAGTTTTGTAATATGGGCGCTAGTTCCGATTAAAGTTTTTTTTAGTTATACAATTCGAATACAGTCAGGGCCAGTTGCTTTACTGGAATCAAGGTTTTGGATTATCTTGGCAACATCACGTACAAATATTTTATATCGCATGGCGTGTTTTCTGATACAGGAGGAAATATTGGGATTAGCGGCCTTGGTCGCAAAGGGTAAAGTTCTTGGAAAAGAGTTGTGATTTATCTGATGCTGACGAGATTACCTCAGGTCCATTGATGATAGTTGAGATAGAGCACACGCTTCTGTTCAGCATTCTGTTTGTTATTTGCCAAAACTGGTTGAAATCAAACAGCTGAGGCTACTTTAGACTTGACAAACTGAGCATACAACTCTCTTGCGTTCTTTATTACTTTCTCGCAATCGTTGCTGGCAAACGCGAAAGCGGTTTTAGTCTCCCTACATATATTACGTTGGAAGCAATAGAAAAAGTGATTTCTGCGCGCAATGACGGCAGCAGATTTTGGACAGAACCATGACTTGCTGGAAGGTTTTTGATGGAACTTATTCGAGGTTATGAAACGATCTATAACTACAATTAACCACTCCGTCAGGTCTGATACTATAGAGGAGACATATTTTTTAAACATGTAACGCAGAGGTAGATCTGATATAAACGTACGGAAGCTATCCCAGTCAGCCATAATGTATCGGTATCCTGTACATTTTTATCTTAACTGATACAATAGAGTTGTAGGAAGATCCAACGGAAACTGAACATAGTTAAGGGCAAGTTGTGAGAAAGAAAAAGGTCTCGGAGACTCGCGTACTGACCGTAAGTGTCGGTCACACGGGTGGGGTCGTGAACAATCTAAGGTCATAAGCAATGGTGAAATTATGACAGACTTTCCCCTCATCATCGGGCTTGTTTGAGTGGGTCAACCATTTCAAATTTTGAACATTGAAGTCTCCAAATACGTGAATGTTAGCTGAAGGATAAGCAGATAAAACGTGGTCAATTTTCTCAGATATGCGCTCAAAGATAGTAACTCCGCTGTTTTGGGGGTGATAGCAAATATATATGCAGTAGTTTGAGCAAGTGTAACCCGGAAGCACAAATAGGATAAATTAGGTTCTTCTCTGGAGATGTCCCTACCACACGGAAAACTATCTTTAATATAGGCACATATTCCATGCTCATGGCGAGCTTGGGGTCAGATTTAGATGTTACGTTAGAATATCCTTTAATCATGAACTCTTCTAGGGAAGTGGTCGGCCCTATGTAAGTTTCGCTTAGAAGGAATATGTCCGGTTTCGTCTCCTTTTGGTGTTAACCTCTGGGCGGTTGGAACGTAGACCCCTGATGTTGGAGAAGGAGACATGGTAGTAGGGGTCTACGTTGGAGGATGTGGTTTTAGGTTTATTCGTGTTTTTTTTTTCTTGAAAATTGTCAGGAAGGAGTTTGGAATTTGTGGACTAGGCTGTCAGAATTGCTTAGAACAGGGCAGATAGGGGAAACTAAGAAAGAAAAAGAAACGAAAATCTTTTTGTAGAACATGATAAGGTAACGCAGAAACAATTGCCCACTTATATGGCATCGATAAGCCCCCCCCCCCGAATCTACTGCATAGTGCAGAATATATTCGCCTAATGGCAATACACCAACCCCAGTATCTGTATCTGCTGGTAGGGCAGCCTACTAAGTGGTTAATCCAATTTTCGGGTCCATGACTATCAGGGGGATAACGTCATTCAAGATAAAACGTATACCTTCAGCACCTTACTAGTGACCTTGGTGCAGGATAGACATAGAAACAGAAAATTTCCGACATCTCTGCCGACTGTTTCCGCAAAGTACTGCCAACCTAGAATACAGTTTTTCCTTCTCCGTTTGTCAGAAAAATCACTCATAAAAAATGATAACTGAGGGACAAGTAAAGAGAAGCGAGAGTAAGGGGAGCTGCCGATAACGCATGCACAATGCGTTCTCTACTCTCCATTAAAAAACGGATTTAGTGTACTTAATTATAGTTCAATCGGCGTGTTTAAGGGAAAGTATGATTATAGATCCCCCTCTAAGGAACTGAAAATGAATTCGATTGCCTAATCTATTTATGCAATCCACTTGATAGATATAATAAACAACATTTATTGGAGATAAACGCTATTATTAAATAAAACAATCATAAAATAAAAATATAAAAATAAAATACTGAAATAAAAAGTAGTTATTAACTTTTGCATCTAAAGATAAAAAGTAAAATTAATGTAGCAGCGACTGATCTCGAAAGAGTTTCGTCTCCAAAATGCAAACGGTGAATAGATTTAGCTTTAAACACACCAGCGTTCCGAATACATTTCTTTTAATTAAGCGTTAAAAGAAAAACGTGATCACATTTTGAACTTCAGCTAGTTATGTTTTAAGAAATTGCGATATAAAAGAAAAGCCAGGGGGAAGTCTTCCGAAAATCAGCTAGTTACGTTTTAAATAATTGCGAGATAAAATGAAAGCAGGATGGATGGGGGGTATGTAAAGAAAATATTTCAATTTCTTTATAGTTGTTATCTCTGTTCAGATATTTCTATTATTGTTTTTTCATATTGCATAAATATAACCCTTTTATGTTTCTTCATTGATTACATATTATGTTTCTTTTCTTGCCTATTTCCTCTGTTGCTGTTGTTATCCAATCAACTTATTAGAGTTTTTCTATTCTGTTTCTATTCTCATTTTCATTAAACGTTGTCTCTTTATACATATTTAGTTTACAAATACGTTTTCTTTTAAATCCCTTTACTTTTCCTGTACAGATCTGCGTTCATTTACTTTTTAAAATAATTTTACTTATGTTTTCCTGCAATTTTCGACCTGGACGTCGTATTTATTACTTTCATTTATTTAATCTATTCTTTTTATTTGTGACTTACTTTTCAATGCTCTCTGTTTAATTCCTGTAAGAAAAATGATTGATAGCGTTGTTCTTATTCAATCTTTCTCATGACAGTTTCCATTATGACTCAATATACAAAACATACAGAGACGTCTGACAATTCACCAATTCCTGTGAAATAATTATTTCTACCAAAAATATATTCCCCTACTTATTGTAAAATCAATTATTTCATCCGATATTTCTGACGCGTAACAGAATGTCGCGCTATTCTCAAAATAATCGTCATTAGTTTATTAATTCCAATTTCACAGCGCAAGCTTATTTTGATCTGCATGTTAATCGCAAAAAAAAATTAAATATGTGTGATTGTATATGTATGTAATTGTTCGAGAAATTATATTATCTTCACGGCCGCATAATATAATATGCATATACAAATTTTGCAATTGACACATATTAAGCTTAATATTAAATTACGGAACATGTTTTCCGTAATAGAGTTTTACAATATAGCAAGGACGGAGACGGTCTTACATATCTGCGAGATCTATTGGGCTAAACGGCCACACTGGATGTTTATGAACAATTAACATTCTTATAGTCCGACACAATGCATAGAAAGCTACGGTACATCTGGCTACAGAAGTTTGTTCAACTGCTTTTAGATATTTTAACTCATAACATTAGCTCATCCTGATACATTAAAACGAAGCTCCAATTCCTAAATGATATAATCATAAGCATATAAAAAGTACGTGTCTCCTTATGCAATCCGTTATCTTTATAAAATAAAGATAAATAAAAACAAAATCCAACGAAATAAGGCCTACGTAAACTGGTATGCATACAATCCGTCCGGGGAAAGTTACTTGCTTCCTCATGTGGTGACATCTATCCCATCGGTGTGATTATACGCTATTACAAAACGACACAGCATATCTACAATAGACCTCCTCTCTCTCACCGCTGTACAAACCAAGTCGATCGCCTGCTGAGGTCACTCTGGCTGTAATGTCTTCTTGGTTTGATTTCGGCTGTGATGATTGCTTGAGTTGTGGCAAATGACACGTCACACACATTTTTAGAAACAATAAATATACTTTATTGTACAATATTATACGTTATTAAAAAGTTGTTAAATAACAAATGAATTTTTATCCTAGCTTGGCTACCTTAGCTAATTATTCGTGCGGAAGGAAGGTTAACCCATTCGCCTCCCAACAGAGCAATCAAAATATGCGTGTTCACTGCATACTAGAATTCTGTAAGAATGGGATTATGGGAAATAAGCCCGATTACTCAGCAAAAATGTTTGTGTTACTACGCTGAGTGTCACCTAATAAATAGTGCTCCAGTGCATGCCAGATTATAAATTCGACTGAGCATTCATGTAGCTGCGAAATGGTCTTATCAATACAATGATCCATTTCTAATTTTATCACTTTTCCATGTACTTTTTACATAATGTATTCTACGCATGCTGACTACAACAATAAACTGAATAAAGAACTCCATGATTACGAGACCTCCTTAAATATAAACCTGTTTAACTCGTTGCAATTTTTCGATCACGTGCTATACACATAACCAACTAGCATTAATACACATAAGGCATAACTCATGTATTGATAAATATTTTTTTCGCTATGTGTACATTTATGCGTTATTATGCATCTTTGAGGATACGGTATGATTAAGTAAATTGCGTGTAAGCGTCTTCTTTCGATTGTAGAGTTAATTTGTATTGATTATCAATTCACAGCTTCTGTGAAAGGAGTTTATTTAATGTTGGAGTTATTTGCGACTAAATTTAGAACCCGGTATTTATGAGAAAAAGACATCTGAACGCGTCTAATATCTATAGTTAAAATATGTTCATGCATGTTGCATAATCATGCAAAAATACATGGCATTATGTACTTGAAAAAGAAAACAAAATATCTGGTTATATAAGAGACTTTGTAACCAAAGCTAAAGATATTAATTCATTTTTAGAGAGGCAATTGTTAGACGCAACTAGGAAGAGAGGGAGAGAGTAAATAATCAAATTAATTTTACTCATTTATAGACTCGATTCGCGAACTCTATTTTATTGCCTGAAGGTGTTTATGGGGTATAATGTGTCAGTCGGTTACTGAGTGCTTATTCGTTTTGTTTCGAAATTATTTCTTTTTGATTTTCAGAAAATGTTGCGGGCTCAATTAGTTTTGTACAGAGAAAAAATGTACTGAAAAATAACGTTAGAAAAAATGATCTTCTCGTGCGAGCCTATTCATGGCCGATTCCTTAGATTAGTGTTTCTAACGTAGAAAACATACTATATATATATATATATATATATATATATATGTATATATATGTATATATATATAAACACATAAAACACCACCTTGAAATTTTTACATACAAAAAGGATCTGACAAGACGATGCCTGATAATAATAATAAAAATAATAATAATATTAATAATAATAATAATAATAATAATATTAATAATAATAATAATAATAATAAATTTACGCAATTCTTTATCTATACACTTTATTACAAACTAATTGGCATAACCTAAACAGCCTAAATAGGGGATCTTTAAAATGTCTTAACATGACTACACATGCATTTGCTCATGTATTTTGTAAAATGTACTCAAAATCCAGTGAGGCTATGATTAATTTGCGATTTGTGATAGATAATATTATATCAATGACCATTTTCCAGTCGCAGACTACAATTTTTACATATATGTGGACGTCGACGGTTAGGCATTTTCTGTCTCCGTAATGCCGAGAAGAGATATTATCTTTAATACTAGTCTGAATGCCAATGTATCATTAACTGTAAACACCCTATTTGTTTTACTTGTGAGCAGCACTACATTCATTTCATCTATAGAACTTTATTCAGCTTGTGTAGTAAAATATAAAAAATATATAACATAAAGCCATGCATGATTTGAATATTGAAATTTGAAAAGTATGCACATTAGCTTTAGATTCTGTTTTATAAAGTCAGTGTATATATATATATATATGTATATACATATATATACATATATGTATATATATATGTGTATATATATATATATATATATATATATATATATATATATATATATATATATAAATAGTGAAAATGACGACATAAAAGTACATAGTAAGATATATGTAGATTTATTCATTTCTTTACTAATAGTATGCATAACATTGGATATACTGTAAGTAAGAACTCTTTATACCATATTATTTCGAAACCATATGCTTCTCATCAAACCAAATAGATTTTTCTCTTTTACAGACTCGATTAACGAACTCTATTGTATTACCTTAATATATTCATGGGGAATAATGCGTTAGCCAGTTATTGAATGCGTATTCGTTTTCTTTCGAATGTATTTCTTTTTAATTTTCAGAAACAATTGCGAGCTCAATTAGTTTTGCACAGATATAATGTAGTTAGCAATATGTTTAGAAAAAATATCTTCTCATGGGAAACTTACTCATGGCTTATTTCCTAAGCGACACCCTGAAATTAATTGTCATTCCAACCTCTATTCTCCTTAAAATGTTACGTTATTTCCATTAATTATGTTACTGTAATAGCTCCAATATTTAATAAATTGCAAATTCTCCAATACGAACAGCAACATTTGTCCTTAAATCACCATCTTAATCTGGATTGAGGCTGTATTTCTCACAAAGAAACTGTTATTTATTAGATTTTTATACAATAGTTTAATACTGATTTGCACCCAATCAGAACCCATAAAAATATTTGCTTAATATTTCCAAACCTTGCTTCTTTTTGTATATTTTCTTTGTTGTATATTCATTTCATTTTATTGATTTGTTCTTGCTATCACCTGGCTATTTATATATTTCTCTTATTTATAACATCCAATTTTTTTTCCATTGTGTGTATCTATTTATTCCCTTTTTTAAACTTACTATGTTTAATAACTTTGTATATCTTATAAATTTTATTATCTATTATCATTCTAGAATTCCTTTAATTTTATATATATTCACCTCATAAGCTTTCGTATCGTAATCACATGTTGGAGTGGTCTATGTATGCGTTGTATGTGTTTTAGAATGAGCTCGGAGATATTCGTTGAAGGGGAAAACACGTTCATACACTACATTAATTTGGTTTAGTGTTGTGTTAGTATTTTTATTGTATTAAAGGGATGTTTTAAATTTAGTAAAATATATAATTACTTCGATATTTTGTTCGTGTCGCATAACGCATACATAAGCTATACAACGCATGTATTGGTCATATAATAACAACACTCTCCCGACGACTAACCTATCATTTATCTGACAATAGTGTCATATAATAACACCTAACATCCCTTCAAAAAAATTTATAGTCACCAGCATTAAAAACTACCTTAACAAACAATACTAAAATTCGACACCTCAACAACTGCACACGACGACTAAAATTACAAGAAAGTATACGTATAAAAAACTACAGCCCCGTTTTAACAGGATCTCGTTAAAAAACGAGACAAATATACTAATAGTATTAAATAACTAACATATAACTAATATAACTAACAGTATTACATAACTAAGACTTATAACATGCAAGATAATTCGCCCCTAACCTTTCGGCACCGATCTTTTAAAAGTAATAATAAAATATATAAATACACCTAACCTAAAAAGTAAAGAAAAAAAAAACGATAACAAAAACAATCGCTTCTTATGATAACTGAATGCATTGTAAGAAAGCGCTTGAGAAGAATATGGTTGAAAAAAAATTTGAGGGTAATTTCATAAAACGTGCCAGTTGAAATTAAAAAAAAAAAAAAACGTCTAGGTGAATGGAAAATATATCCAGAAGAATCGGTAAAAAGAATAACTATTTCATGTTCAGTAAGACGTATATATAAATACCTACAGACACTGGTATTTCATTTTTGGGATATCATCAGTACAGTGTGTCACGAATAACTATATATAAATATATATATATACATATATATATACGTATATATATATATATATATATATATATATATATATATATATATAAGTGTGTGTGAGTGTGTAAACGCAACACTAATACTTAAAATATAATCTAATTAGATGTTACGTAGAAATAAAGGTTATGTAGAGAATATAAATGTTATAACACCAGGATTTACGGAACAAACGTAATAAGATATTTGATATTTTTTTTCATGACATACCTTTTTTAGTATATTTCTGTACTAAATATTTTTTAAACAAGGAATAAATATAAAATATATAAATTATCTTTAAATCAGTTTTTTTAATAAATAATGATATTCTCAAAATATACATTTAATAACAAACAGTGACGATTTTTAACTGATAATAAACGGACCATAATAATAGAGTAGAAAATGATATGTTTGGCTAAGAGCGATTCTTTTTAAGGTTTCTTGTAGACATTTCAACTTGAAAAAATAATTACAATATCAGTACAAAGGAAATACTTACTAATGAAAAACAGAACAGAATGTTTGTTAAGATAAGATAGCAATTGGAAAAATAGCGTTATATTTTAGTTTAGTGGCATGCATAACACTAAATAAATACACACTGACATCAGGATAGTCTTCTTAACATATTTGAGAACAGGAAAACAATGCAATGTTATTTCGTTTGCTATCTTAGTAATCAGACAATGAAGAATTACGGTAAGATTTACGAAAACAAAAAAAAATGCATTCGACAGATTTAGTAACATTGATTTATTATTTATTGAGTTGGAATTTTTCAACTTTGTTTAACATTGCATTATCATCATTAAATTTACTAATATGAAAGTTCTCTGTTCTATTTTAGGTTTCGATTTTCGATGCATTCTTCATATCGGTCCGCAGACGTTTGATGTCTGACTCTTTTAAAGGTTGACGTTTTTGTATAGCTATATTTTCCGCTATTCTAATTCTAACCCGATTGCATGAAAGAGTATATGTTCTAAAAAGATTTGAATTCGTCTAGACTAGCTTAAAATTCTAAGATTCGAAGCCAAGCCATTACTAAGAGCTGCCACTCGCTAGGGGCAATGTCAATTTTCTTTTTACATTATCAAAATAATCATGTCCCCAGATCGTCTATAGAAATATATTATAATGTTAATCTTATCGATTTTATGTTGTTTATTGTTTGATGAATTTATATATAAAACTGATTATGTGAGTATGAGCGAATATAATCTAAGATCACTTTAATTCAATAACAAAATCAAGAAATAACAATGCCAGTCAACAATTTACCGCAACAGTTAAATCTAATATTAGTCTTAAATTCGCAATAATAAACTATCAAATAATTTATCAATAGCCCATTCTAACGAGATATTTTTAATTGCTGTGTGATATACAATACATAGTTATGGTAAAAACAAATAAAAATGGATGTATTCTTAATAGATAGCCCTCTTTACATGTCCCCCTATAGTTCAACATTGTTAGACCTTCACTAACATATATCCCCTTTTTAATTCTCTCTCTCTTCATTGTTTCTCTCCCTCCCTCAACCTCTAAGATTTTTTTTCTGTTTACTCCTCTTTTCTTTCCTACTTGTTTTCTGTCTGCCCTTCTCTCTCTCTCTCTCTCTCTCTCTCTCTCTCTCTCTCTATATATATATATATATATATATATATATATATATACTTGTTTATTGTTATATAAACATGCTCACATCCCGCTGCTTCAAATAGCCACTTGTTTCAATCAAACAACAGATATCATCAGGCAGCGACTTGACTATTCAAAAGTTCAATGAATTATCTTTAAATCAGTTGTTTTTAAATAAATAATTATATTCTCACAATATACATTTAATAACAAAAGCATTGTGACGATGTTTAACTGATAATAAACGGACCATAATAATAGGTTATTCATTGAACTTTTATTAGTATTATCAGCTCTTTTTTTTAGCACTATCTAACAACCTCGTTGACTTCATTAGTATATTACTTTTGAATATAAAAAACCCGAGTATATATATATATATATATATATATATATATATATATATATATATATATATATATATACCTTTACGATCATAATGACCATTTGAATATTACTGTCTGTTTCATAATGCGTTTTGCATCAAATAAAAGCAACAGTAATATCTACAATTGTTCAGAGTTCGATTAACTGTTTAAATAATATCCTCCATTATACTAATTAAGCGTGATTATTTTTTTTCTGAAAAATTAGTTATTTGTATATTAGCTATTTGTACATTACTCGCTACACATTTATTCAACCACACTCCAATATTTAATAAATACTCTCATAATATTTTGAGAACTAATGAATCAGGTTTTCTTTACGAAATTCTAGAGTATGAGTACATATTTATAAAACGTATGTAACACTAACATGAATATGAAAGAAATAATCTGAAAGTAATGAATGTTTTGCTAGACGAATTTGTTTGCATAGCATTAGTTATATAGCAAAATGTGTCACAGATATTCTAGATAAACAGATATTTATCAAAATCTTAATTGATAAAATAGTAATTAACGAAATTTATCATTTTATCGTGGGTATATTTTTATTTTTGTCAGTTTTAATAGAAACGTAGGACAGGAAAGTTTATACAAACCTTGAAGTTAAATGTGAATTTGTATTATTTGTCAGCTTCGACTAAAAGGTCGACGTAAATCTTAGTTCATATCGAATGTTTATTTGTAATTCGAATACATTTTGATCTAGCACATCAAATATTTTTCCAAAATTACTGAACAGTAAATACGTGTTCTTGAAGTACGTTTATTTAAAAAAAAAACGTATTTATTTTATGTCTCAACTTGGAATATTTTAATAAAATAAAATAATAAAATCAAATCGCCAGTTCGTTGTAAGTAACTTACATGAGTAAGAAACGTGTATCCACAAGTAATGGAAAACATGTCTAAAATTGACATGCTTTTACAGTCTGTTTTCATTAAAGTAATGCATATTTGTCACACTTTGTTTTGTAACTAAATTTATGTACGAATTTGTATTAATACATATGGTAAATCTAAGATAAGGAAATAGCACTAGTAGTGAAACATATGACAATATGTAATATGGAAATAGCTGTAGTAGTAAGAGATATGCCAATATGAAATATGGACGTACTTATAGTGGTCAAAAACAACGTAAAAATCTGTATTAGCAAACAAAATCAATGAAACTGTCCTTGTGAAAATTATATTTTCGCACACAGCGAACAAATGGACAAAAAAACATGTAACATTAAGGTAAACATAATTATCGCGTCTAAATTCAGACAAGATAATTTTGGCCATAAGAGGGCATTAGTACCTTATATCTGTTTCCGTTTTATCTTCTCGTGGTCCTTATTCCTGGACAAAGAGCGATGCAGACGCATGAAAACAACGCTTCTGTATTTGCTGCAAAGATCCTCATGCTGCACACACGCAAGGACTCTCGCATACTGCCTACACACAAGTACTCACTGTAGTTGTACGCATACCGGAAAACACCGACAGCTATTAAAATGGTCGATAATTATGACGACATTATAATAGTCGATTATTATGATTGGTAAAATTAGAAGTGTTAGATAGACGTATGTTATTCATATGAACAGTGATACCAAGTTGAAATATTTACATTGTATGTGTGTGCAGTCAGCACCAACCCTATTCAGGGTTTAGCCGGCTTCCTCCGAAAGAGGAAGTTTCATAGGAGTATGAAATTCACAATCGGTCCCTAGTCGCATGGATATCCCCGTTAGGGGAGATGACGACGTAAGGTTTTTGCAACTTTTTGCAGGGAGGTGTCGACGTCCTCCTACATACAGCACCTGGACTTCCCAAATTGATCATCCATTTTAGTAATGACCAGGCTCAACGTTGCATGACTTCGGTATTCTGACGGGAACCGGTGTGTCAACGTGACTATGCCGTACATATTTACATTGTATATATCTATACAATTTACAGTGTATAGATATCAAGAATGTCAATTTGAGGTAAATTTAACAAATAAATTTAAGCTAACCGTAATATTAGCAAATATCCGGGATAAAACTTCAGCAAGGATATGTAGGCTACGTGTAGGTATGATGTAATAAAATATACATTTTGAGGAGTAAATTGGATTTACGCGGAGATAATTTCGAGACACAACCCGTTATCAGTCGTATGTGGTTTTATAACAAGACGCCCATGAAAGTCAGAAGGGGAGGACTTAGAAAAATGTAATCTCATACAAAGCGCACCAACTCTGCAAATGAACCCATCTATCGATAAATGAGTCTATCATATATTATTCCGGTCTTAGCGTTTTAACTTTCGGAGAGGAGACCCTTTAATTTCAGGACGCAATGAAGGAAAATCTGAGGTATGTTTTTAGTAAGTCCAAACAGAAAACGATACCTATAAACGGTTAATTTATGTGTACTCACATGAACACTTAAAAAAGAATACACTAATCTAATTACATATAAGAACGTAAACAGACATAAGATAAAACAGACTAATTATAAAAAACACATATTTGTTTAATAGATACCTGTATGTATATATAAAAGACATATATACGTTTGTTATACAACTACGCTATTTATATACAACCAGTATCCAACCTATAACCGTTTAGTGCCGTTTCAATACAACTTTATATTAAATTTTCCCGTTTTGATACATCTCTATCCAACACTTCATCACGATTTCACAAGACAACAGCGAACTACTTTATACAGCAAGAAGTGAACGGCAGCTCCATCCGAATTATTTATACCCTGGCACTAACTTCAATGAAGATTTCCGTTATTTATTGAAACTTCAATGAAGATTTCCGTTATTTATACCCTGGCACTAGCTTCAATGAAGATTTCCGTAGATTTTTATCATCGTCGGCGTTAAATCAACTACTCTTGTCGCTTATATTTTTATCACGCTTCAAACTTTTCTTCGACCTGAGAAACCGTCATTTATCCGACACAATCACTTCTCTTTCTGCCAGCTGCCATATGCTTTCCTGCGAAACATCCACCATCCGCAGAGCCACTCCATCGTATGCAACTTTCACAGATCTGTTTAGCCTGTTTCCTGAGTTTAACCAAACCTTCTTTCACATCAAGAATATTAAACACTGTGTGCGACATCACATCACAACCTGTGGTGCTCCCGTGCATTCGAATCCTCGACGATTGTGTTACGTAGAAGCTAACGCTGGCCCGCTCAGAGTTTCAACACATGATGGATCTCGGCATAATACAACTCTCCTTCAGTTCATGTTTGTGTGTTTGTGCGTCGGGTTTATTGCTGGAAACAATTGATATGCCATAAGATGTTCATGAGCTTCAGCTTTGTTAACATCGTTATGTCGTAAATAGCTCGGTGTTGGTAAGATGAAGTCTTGTGTATTAATATTTGCATTTCGTTTCATATAAAGTAGGTAAAATCCACATCAATTTGTGAAGTTTCAACATATACAATTTGCATTTATAAAACGTACCATTTTAAAATTTTAGTAAATCAGATTGCATTTAAATTGTTCCATATTTATTATGCTCTAATTAAACGATTGGCATGAATTTCATTTTTGTACAACTTTATATCCTAAATCGTTCAATTACGATATCCTATAATATTTTAATCGCTCTTGATTAAAAATAGAATAAGTATTCTACGATTAAAGTTTAGTGTCATTATGTCGTGATTTTAATTTGTGCTAGGAGGACATACAAACTGATATACTTAGTGAAATACATTTAACCATACTAAGTGAGATAAGTTATTAGTCTTCCAATGGAAGAAGCTTTAATATATTTCTTACATTCTTTATAAAAGTTCACCGGGATATTCCATTGCCTATTTTATAATGAAACTAAAGTACAATTACTATTAAGTAAAGTTAATTAAAAGTATACGTAGTGGTTTCTATGTAGGAACATGTAAAGGAGAATTATTTTCCAGGTAAAGTTGGTACTACTGTCGTAACCGAAATCTGTTTAATAGAAAGAGGCAAGGTATGATTTAAAGGCGATTTGCATAATTAGTTCGATATGTTGTTGATAAAAATGGGCATCATTTTAATAGAAATGGAATATTTAAATTTGTGTTCCTAATTTAAGTTGTATTCATTCGATTAAAATATTTGTCAAAACATTATCGTATGTACGTTGCCACTACACAAAATATAATCCATTATGTATCAATATTTATATGTGATTTTTGTTTACAAAAACAGTTTTTAATCATATAGTCTCGCTAGAGACGTAACTTTTTTAAAATGAGAAATTCTAGTAGATTTTGGAAAGTGAACTATCATGTATTATATTTTACGTGATTTTCCTTATTTTTGAAAATAATACTAGTGTTGAAGTTTAGGTATATATATTAGTGGTACCCCTTTTTTGTGTAAATACATTTAATCAGCACAATTTAGGCTGTTATTGCCCCCCCCCAAATATTTGGATAGGTTTACATGAAGAATACGGCTATGAAAAGGCTCAAGTTATGCATAGACACATGAATCGATATATCCAGATATTATAACTCATATATATTCAAATATATTTTAATATCTATACAAGTGCATGCAGATGGACTCAAATCAGAATATTATTTCGAAAATACACGTACCAATATATTTACTGCTGTATATAAATAATTAGTTTCATACACAACCAGACATATACACTCATACACATCTCAACATTTATCAATAAGTGTTGGAAAGAATTCGCAAATAACACATACATGTATATGGGAGTGCGTTTGAACGTGACCACAGAAATACACTTATGCGTAGACACAGATACACGTATGAAAATGAAACCTGATACACAATATATACTTATGTATAATGGTTTTATTATAAGGCATACCTGCATATTTAATTCTACTTTAATATGAAACACACATTCATAATTATGAGTGGCTTTCTGCTTTATGAAACATATACACACCAACGTATTATCAATCGTTTCAGGAAAAAATGAGTTTTACTATAAAAAAGGATACAGAGCTTTATGTTCATTAATACGATTGCACATTTATATACAGGCACATAAAAATATGCCGTTTTTCAATAATACCCTATCGCACGCGGATACATATATGTATATATGCATGAATACTAGTATCGACAACCAGATTCAAACGTCTCAATCTTATATAAATATATATATATATATATATATATATATATATATATATACAATTATAAATATAAATATCCTTTAAAATATTTACAAACAGATATTTTTAATTCTTCCAGAACTATCATTGAAAGAAGGTATCATTGACACTAATTCTGGAATTCGAACATCGCAATGAAGCCATCTTTGTCTCTATTAGCAAATAACACACCATATTGTAACCGTCAACAACAACAACATCCAAGGGAAATTAAACAATTATGAAGTCATAACTGTTAATCGTGACATTTTATTTCCACAGACAGTGATCAACTGTCAACGTATTTCTTTAAAACCTAAAATAATTAAATATATAAATAATTATTGTAATGCTTATCGCAGCTGGCACATGTTCTTTGCCTGTAGCAAATTACATTCAACAATAAAAAAATAGTAATATGCATATATATATATATATATATATATGTGTGTGTGTGTGTGTGTGTGTGTGTGTGTGTGTGTGTGTGTGTGTAGTGCCACCAAAATGAAAGTCCGAACTTGTCATTTTTCCAAAAACAAAACACGAATTTAAGCAAAATGGAAGGTAACTGTTTAAAGAACGTATATCTAATTTAATTCGCCTTTTATTCCTCTATAATTTTACCATTTTATATTTGACTTTTAATTGAAGTATCCTTATTTTCTCGTAATTTAAAAAAACTAACTTTAAACCAAGAAGGCTAAAACAAACTCCGCGCAATGGAAAATTATTTATTTAAATGTAAGTTTAGAATATTAATGCAACAAATATACAAACGGAACACAATAAACTAGTTATTATTTTGAAGCATAGGCCTTCCATAATTTGACAGCTTGCAAATTTGTGGACATTTTCTTGAATTAGATTGCGGCAATACTCTGAGAACATGGCATACCCCTTCTCTTTAATTTTTGTTCCAACTTCCTCCAGATTTGAAATTTGATGATTGCGTAGCTATTGCTTGATGTCGTTGCACACATATTCGAAAGGATTAAGGTCTGGAGATTGTGTAGGGCAATCCAAACAAGGAACTGCATGTTCTTTAAGGAACCTAAAGAGGTTGCATTCTGTGTAAATGGGGACATTATTTTGCATGACGATGAGATTATAATCCAAAATCAGCCAAATTAGGGTCGAAAATGATCAGCCAACATATTAATATACTTGGTCGAATAAATTCGACCTTGCAAGCAACATATAGGTCCAGGATAATTGGCACCAATAAGGCCCCAAACCAAATCTGAACTTTCACCACCTTGAATCTTTAAAGCTGTGCATCTAAGATACAATTTTCCGTCCTTCCTTCGACGAACCTTCTGCCTACCATCACTGCCTTACATAATAAACATGTCTTCGTCGCTAAAATCATTTCCGACTAATATGAATAATTATGATATTCATTGCATTTGAAGAACTCCAGAGGATGGTATATGTTCTGAACATAAATCATTTGCTTGGATCTTGAACACATCTTCGTAAATAAAAGTCTGCAATTAGTTATTAACTATAGAAAGAGAGCATTTTTACAACATTAAAATGTTATTGGATTTTGGTAGCCGTTTCAAATCTGTTTCGGACGCTCCGGATCTTGATAACATTGTCTTCCCTTTAAGAAGGATCTTTAGGACGACAAGATATAGGGGCATCACGAACACTGCCGGTGTTTTAGTACTTTTGCAGGATCATTCGTACATTTTCCTGATCATATTTCAATCTGCAACAGATTTCTCGATTTAATAAACCATAAAATTTGACATAAATGAGCTCCTGTAGATCACTAAGAGAGACGAGATATACGGACACAATGTTGCGTTGTATAACCGAGGACAACAGCAGCATTAGAGTTTATAAAAGTTGATATTTTACGATTAGAGATGCTAAAAGGTGTATATTTAAAGATGCTATTAAGTTATAATTTTGTTGCAAAGTTTCTTTTTTTCTGTCTATTTGAAGCATTTTTTTTAAATTTAAGTATGCACAAAAATACTTCAATTTAAGTCAAAGATGTACTGGTAAAATTATAGAATAACATAATGCTAATCAAATAAGGAATAGATGGTTTAAAGAATTACATTCGGTTTTATTTAAATAAGTGTTCTTTCAAAAAAAAATGACAAGTGTGAACTTTATTTTGGCGGAATATATATATATATATATATATATATATATATATATATATATATATATATATATATAGATATATGTATTTGGCGGCATATATATGCATATATATATATATATATGTACATATATATATATTTGGTGGTGTATATATATATATATATATATATATATATATATATATATATATATTTATATACTAGAATTTCCGCCCGGAGTTGTCCGGGTGTTTAGAGGTGTGTGTCGAGAAAGAAAAAGTGGTAGTACGCAGGCAGGCTCGAACCCGTACTGCGAAGGAGGAAATCACAAGAAAAACTGGCGTCTTTGCTGTTACGACCACCGCCAAACCGGAAGATGCGTACGTTTTAATTAAGGCCAAACAATCGAAAAGAGAGGATGACTTTCGAAAATATCGGCGAAAAAAGCGATATCTTCCTGTTTAAAAGTGCCCAATTCAGGATGATGAAATTTATATTTTTAGCCAATTTTCCGGTAGTTTTCGTCTAAGGGGTCACAGATGCAAAACGATACTAATCTTGTGCAAATCCTTCGCTTCTATCGAAATTTTTAGGCAGACATGCAGACATGCATACATCATTTATATATTAGTAGATCAAATTTTCGACCCAAACCGATTAAAACTTGCCCTATCTCTGAATGCCCTTTATTAAAATTTCAAATGTTTAGACCAGACATTGTCTGAGTAATTTTGTAGAGACGTCTGAACCCTTGACCACTTAAAATTTATTGCTTTAGCTTCAAATCAAGTTATAACGTTAGATCCATGTCCAAGAAACCTATATCTAACATTTCAATTGTTTAAACCCAAAATTGTCAGAGGAGTTTTGTAGAGTTCTCAAAGGTAAAGTTGTTGAACTTTGACTCCTTATCAGCCAAATGTCTGGCCGAAAACGGATTACAAAGATGTTCCCAGATCTCAGCACCCTGTATATCAAATTTCGAGTCTGTAGACTTAAAATTGGTACGGTTATCTTGTAGGGAAATGTACACAGACACACACACAGATAAACACGTTCACTTTTATAGATATACTAGCAGTTTCGCCAGGCTTTGCTCGGTCCTTATGTACTGATCATAAGTTATGTGTATATGTATATATTAAAAAGTGTGAATATGTAAATAATGCATTTCTGTATCATAGTGTTCCTTAACGGTCATAGAGAAAGGACATATATTTTAACTTTTATAGATAAATAGATAGATAGAAGTATTGGGTGAAATATATAGTAATGATTTAAAAAGTTAAATAAAGAAGACTCAGTCGTCACCACCGAGAATCGACACCAAAACATTCAGCTCACGATTTACTTTGCCTCTGCCGTCAATGACTGGGCTATGATAAAATGTTTACTGCAAGACTCAAAATTAAAATATGATCCAATAGCTACTACGTCATGCATTCGTAATGCCGACGTTCGACCTTCACCTGGCAAATTTGATTTTTTTTTTATTTTCATACTTTTGCACGGATTTTTCTGGGCTAAAACCCGAGGATAACGTTGTGCTTGGATTAAATACGTTTTATCTAAACCTATACCGATACCTAAAATTTCAAGTGCTTAGGCCTAAAATTGGCGGATGAGTTTGGTAGAGTTCTGAAAGGTAAAATCTTTGGACTTTGGCCCCTTAACAGAAAGATTTCTGGCCGAAAACGGATTACAAATATTTTCCCAAATCTTAGTAACCTCTATATCAAATTTCCAGTATGCACACTGAAAATTGACAGAGTTATTGCGTAAGAAAAATGTACACACGCACACGTTCACTGTTATATATATATATATATATATATATATATATATATATATATATATATATATACAGAGAGAGATGCAGTGAGAGAGAGAGAGAGAGAGAGATTCGGCGCAATACGTAGTAATGATTGAAGAAGTTTTTTTTGTTTTTTTTTTAACCGTGCGCCACCATCGAGAATCGACAGGAAAACGTTCAGCTCACGATTTATTTTTTCCTCTGTCGTCAAACTGGGCTGTGAAAAAATGTATAATGCACTGTTAAAAGTTAAAACATAAACCAATACTTACTACATTATGCATTCGTTATGCCGGCGTTCGATTGTCACCTCGCAATTTGTAAAATTTTCACACTTTTGCACCGTCTTTTACCAGGTAAAACCCAAATGTAAAGTTTCGCATGGATTCAAATACATTATATGTGAAATTTTCCTCTGTAGACTAAAATCTGTGGGAGGAGTTTGGTAGGCAAAATGTGTTAAACAAAAATATATACGTATGCATGAATATATGGACACAGTTTTGTGTTTACTATAAACTTTTACGCAAATATTATGCAAGCATAAATTATGTAGAATAGCTGCATTAAAATAATTACGCGTAACAGTTAACTAAAGATGATCATTCCATAAAAAACCCTAATAAACTAATAGGGAATTAATTAAAATGAATGTTTAAAAGATTATGCAAAACGGCTAAAACTGTTGCTAGTGAATGTAATTCCACAACCCTATATAAGAAAATTGTATTTTCTCTTTTAATAAATAAAAAAGAGGGTTTTTAATATGACTGCCAATAAACACACACACACACACACACTAAAATAAAATAAAAATGATAGGAGTATATACATATATATATATATATATATATATATATATATATATATATATATATATATATATATATATATATATAATAAAATGTAGTGTGCTTGGCGCATTGCGCGAGTTATGTATTTATAGAGGTGTAAGCTATCACAATGCAGGGAATACATATTTTTGTGTCGAAGAAGGAAGAAAATAACGAATGATATTTTTAAAATATAATCTTTTCTGCATATATATATATATATATATATATATATATATATATATATATATAGGTAGGTAGAAAATATGCATATAGGTAGAAAATATGCATATATATATATATAGGTAGAAAATATGCATATGCATATATATATATATATATATATATATATATATGTGTGTGTGTGTGTGTGTATACATTTATTAAGTAAGCACAAGTATACGCAATATATAAATACGGTGTTCAACTTAATTAATTCACTTTTGAAATTTAAAATATTCTTGGCTGCTGAGCTATAGCAACATTTTATATTGAAAACACTTCCCTTATTTGATCACTATCTAATGAAATGTAAGAGCTAGAAAAAAACGCTTAATATCTCAACATTTTGCACATCAAGAGTGTACAGTATATCCTCAATGAAGGCCCGTCTATACATTTGATAAATATCGGGACTATATTTAAATACACAGTAACACATGAACTACTCTTCCTACTTTATCTTAATTAAATATCGATTTCCTAATAACAAGTTATTTAGCAGCCAGCGATTTCTTCTATGAAAGTTTAACCGAATAGAAATGTTTAAAAAAAACGCATGAAATATAGAGAAATCATTTGTTTAGGAACAACCAAAAAGAACAATAATATTGAGTGAGAACTATGTGATAAGCTACCCTTATCATTTCATCCCAGATTAAACGAAACTCTCTTTTTACTCTCTCTCTTTCTCTCTCCTTCTCTCTCTCTCTCTCTCTCTCTCTCTCTCTCTCTCTCTCTCTATCTATCCCTATACATGCGTGTGTGTTAATATTTTCTGTAAGTTCATATCAATATAAATATCGGTATATATATATATATATATATATATATATATATATATATATATATATATATATATATATATATATATATATACACGTGTATTTTTAATATTATACATATATATATATGTATACATATATGTGTGTGTCTATTTGAAATGTGTATGCAGTATATTCATAATTATTTGTGTATTTTCTGTATATATTAATCTTTGATGTGTTTTTGTTCACTAATCTTCATACTAGCTACTTTCTATGAGCGTATTATTTTTACTTATAAATTTCTTTAACAGCGGCTGCATTTGGAGATCAATTTGCATGTGTTTTTTTATGTTTTCAATTGTAAGTATGTTTCTTCGTTTCCTTCTTCTATTTTATGTAATTTAGCGATCATCTGCACATTCTTTTATTTTTGTTCCAGATTTACCATATAAAATTCATGTTTTAGGTGTGTATTTGGATTTAGTTCTGGGTTGACTATGCTTTTTTATATTTGGCGGATATTTATCCGTGTATAAATGCTGATAATCAAGAAATAAATTATCTTAAGAAATGTGTTCTTATTAAATTTAAATCAAGATAATGTTATCTATTCCTCCGCCCTTAAATTTAACTTACAGGATCTTAGGTATATTGCATTGTGCATGTTCCTAAGTTTGCTAGTGCATTTGTCACGCTAGGTCAATGCCTTATTTACTTCCACCTATGGACGATTCAGAGTGAATTATTCACGATAAACCCATGGTGTTTATATTTTTTAGTACCTCTTACCATAATTTCGTGGTTAAGTGTTTCCTTGTAATTCTTGGTTATTCTTTTCAATTTTTTCTTTCATTACTGATAACAAAATCGAGTTTCTCTTCCGGAATTCCTAAATATGTTTTCGCTTCTTGCTCGCTTACTGTCTTCGTCTGGCATATATTTGGTAGTTTCATTAATTCTGCCGAATCAAATTTCTCGCTCATAGTTCGGTGCACAATTTTGATAACGATTTCTCTTCGGTTATGCTAGAGTAATGTTCTGCTTTTGTTTATAGAGGCTTCTACTGTCCTATTCTTTCTAGTGAAACGTATTAGTTTGGCTTATAGACTATTGTATTATATAAGACATTCCAAATAATGCCTTTTTGTATTTGCATTTTTTGCTGCATCGACCTTTTCAGTGTAAGTCGCCATGATTTAATTGCGTTACCAAATAGATTGGAATCTTTTGCACGTCTTCAAACATGCTGCTACACTGCACATTTTTGGGTGAAGGTTGTATAGATATTTAAAGTTTTTAGTGGTAATTTCGCATTTCTGAAGCAGGAAAGTACATCCGCTTTTTTTCATCAAATCATGTTATTGCGTTAACTTTATTTGAAAAAAAATCAAACTGTGCGACAAAATTGATTCCATTTTTTGGTATTATCAGCTCATTTTCGTCAATAAGAATACTTCTGCATCATTCTGAGGAAAGTATTTAAAGAAGTAAATGCTTGTCTAACAATATATATTGACTAGCTGACTGAAATATCGATTACTGTAAACTGAATGATGGACAAATATACGCGCTTGAAGTTCAGTTTCTTAGAACTCTTGGAATGACTAGCGGCAGGTACTTCTACCTTCAGATTCCATTGAATGGTTCAAGATGAGATTGTAACTGTAATTACGGCCACGTTACGTAAACAAGATTAAAATACCACTAAAAATAGCGTTTTTAAGAGTACATTTAAACAGATGCTTACTTTAAGAAAGCATATAGAAATGAGAATAAGGTGAAAAGGGGACATCCCAGTGAGTGTGGTAATTCAGGATAATGCCTTATCTTTATATGATGATCACAAATCTGCTCACTAATACAGTTTAATGGCCATTAAATATATAACATTTTGATTGCTATAAATGTATATCGATCGACAATTCGAGCATGATGGCAAATCTGAAAAGTATATTTGATTCCAGGAATAAATTACGGTATTATAGCTTTTCTGGTGGATTCTTTTGAATTTATAAATATGCCTATTGTTTAATAATAATTTTTGATTGTGTGAGTTCAAGCTCCTTTAGTAATTTCTTTACCGAGTATTGTCGTATTGTCTGATAGTCAAGTCTATTATAATGTGTGTTTTTAGTGGACCTGTGGCACATAAACGATTAAAATTTGAAATTGTTGAACAGCAAATATCACATAAAAGTAAATAACGAATACTTCAAACGTAGATAGTATTTTATCTTTTATGAGTTTAAGAATTCAACATTTTTTGTCCTTGGAAATGTTTCAGTTCCCAATACCAACGAAACATATCATACCTGAAAGCAAGTACTTGCGAAGTCTTTGGTTGTAATGCTGTTAGATGGTTGCAAATAATAAATTTAATTATTTTTACATTCGAAAACTCACTACCCTGAGGGCCTCACTTTGTTTCCCCATCAAACACTCGCACGTTTTCAATCACTTCTCATAAATAATTCTCATCTATGTTTAAATAACCATAATTTTGATCTTTAAAGTTTGACATTATAATATCATTTCTAACATAAAGTGCATTAATTAAATTTGAAAATGGTATCAGGTTGTGTATTATACACATGTATATACAAGTTAGAAACATATTTCATTCAAGGCGTAAAGTTGTTAAACAACGACAAAAAACATTGAACATTTTATATCTATAACATTAATTGCAAGATGAAAGTGTTTTAAATTTCAACAAAATATAGATTACATAAAATAAATTCAAAGTAATTTTGTATCTAATTTAAATTAAATGTGTATACCTTACTTTGTAAAATTTATAAAAGTGCACTGTGAAGATAAATACATTTCAAATTGAATCGTGTACCTTTATTTTTAAAGCCTATAGTAAAAACATGTTGTTTAACAATTTTCATCCCTTGGATGAAATGCTTTTCTAACTTATGTTTTATCTTTTTTTTAAGATTTAATTATAAAACTCTCCTTTCCTTTATTTCAGTTTATATTTTTTCTTACACCACAACTCATTTTTGCACATCCCTGTTTGTATTATTACAGGTTTGGGTATTCTCTCTGTTTCAGTTTGTATCCCTCCTCACACCACAACTCATTTTTGCAAACCCCTCTTTGTATTATTCAGGTCTAAATATTCTCTCTGTTTCGGTTTGTATGTCTCTTCACATCACACCTCATTTTTTTGCAACCCGCTCTTTGTAATGCAGGTTAGAAAAATGAGAAAATCTGATTTTTTTAACAAACACTTTAAAAGATGTTTTTTGATTAAAATTTTTAAAACTTCTTTCAGAATAGAAAATTTTAAAAATTTAATGAGGAACATATTTCATATAGGTTTCATTAACAAATATTTAGTACACAACTAGAAAAATAGAGAGGAAAATTTCAAAAGCAATGTACAGCTCGTTACGTTCAATAGTAGTCCTCGCCAGCGAAAGTCTTTGTTATTGATATTCTATTATTATTATTATTATTATTATTATTTAAAACATTTTGTACTGTTCCTTCGGGCGAGGACTGATAACATTTTTTGATAAATTGAAATTTTTATTGAGATGAGTAATTTTGTATTAGTTATCCATTTATTTATTGCAACCTATTATCCTCATCTTAAGGTGTTATTTCCCGACGTTTCGGAAAACTATTTCTCTGACGTTCGTCAGATTGATAACCGGGACCGCGAACCTCCTTACTAAATCTACAGGTATTACTGCCTCTTATAACTGTTTTGGTCTCGTTTTTTTGTCAAACAAAGCCTTTGGTCGTCGTTGACTTGGATTGAAACCGCTATCTTCAGACAATAATCACCTGGAACCGTAAAGATTCAACGTGCCCACCCACTACGCCATGACGCACTAAATTTCTTTCAATCTTTCTCTACTTAACACAACCTCTCTCTCCCTCCTCACAATATATATGCAATCGTATTTCCCGACAATACATTTTCAAGTAACTATTTTTCTTTCAGGATTGCACAAGCATAGATTTCACATTAATCTACGTCTTGTTGCATAAATCTTGACCATTTACGCTTACACAAGCGTGAGTATATATATATATATATATATATATATATATATATATATATAGAGAGAGAGAGAGAGAGAGAGAGAGAGAGGGAGATAGATAGATAGATAGATAGATAGATAGATAGAGAAGTAGATTGATACTCATGATTACTCCAGATTGGATAAGTATCAACAAATATTCTATCCTACCATGTTTTTATTGTTACTGAAATCGGTGAAATAGTGCTTTCTAAAATCAAATCGATTGATTGCCTGCTTTTGTTGAAGACTCAACCGAGCTGTACAGACAGGTGCGGTATGTGCTTTCATACATTGACCATTAATTCAGTGTAGCCTATATAAATATTCTACATTGAACTGTGAACAAACGTAGTGCTATATAAATTAAATGCATTTTGTATAATGGCTTAAATTCAAAATGTAATGGGAAATTTAAAGTATCATTGTTCTACTTTGCTCTATGCGAAACACTCCTTTGTAATGTTTCCATGTCTTATTAAAAATATATATATGTCTTATTAAAATATATATCGTATATTGTATATACTTTTATTCTTGTGCGTTGATAACCTTTAAATAATTAATTACAATGTTGCGATGTGTAAAATTATTAACTTTTTTAAAAAGAAGTTTCACTCTGTAATCATTTTTTTAATCATATATTTTAAAGACATTCGAGGAATTTAAATTAAAAATAATCGAAATGCTCTAAGGTAAATCTAGTACACTTGTGTGAAATTTAAAATTGAAACAGCTTAGCTGTTTCGGTGTACATAAGGAACGATGTTTAGTGTTGTGACTTTGATAATTACAGAAAAGGTCCGGAAACTCATTCCATGCACATCAAAACAGAATTTCTACAACATTTACTACAATGGAATATATATATATATATATATATATATATATATATATATATATATATATATATAAATATATTACGAAAACAAATAAGTTAACAATACAAAAATGTGCAAAGAAGAACAGGGAGAATAACAAATGCGAGGGAGTAGGTGAAACCTCTAGAAAACGTAAATAGAGAATAAGGAAATAAGTTATTAATTTGAATAAAGACTTGAAAAGAACAAGAAAAACACGGAGGATTAAATATAAAAAGCTAGTGAAAGGAACAAAAAAGGAACTAGACACAAATACTAAATGGTGAATAAGTGTCAAAAATTTCAATTGATAAACGAAAACCGGCCGGCAACTACGTACGCAGATATAGACACGCAGACCGCTGTGAGAAATAAGTTCGCATGCGCAGTTATGAGACAAGAAAACAAGGATATATCTGCTATGATGTGCCCAAATAAATTGCAGAATACATAATAAACTCCAAGAAAACTATAGGTGTAATCAAACGAGACTAGAAATGCATTCATGCGCACACACACACATACACACACATACACACACAAATATATATATATATATATATATGTATATATATAATAGCATTGGTGTCCGGCGTTGCCCGGGTGTTATGAAGTTTGTGTTGAGTAAAAAAAACAAAAAAGTGGTAGTAGGAACGCAGGCTCCAACCCGTACCAAGAAGGAAGAAAAGAACGGGGGAAAACGTGACGTCTTTGCTGTTCCGACCACCGCAAAACCGGAAGTGACGTAGGTTTAAATTAAGGCTAGCCAATCGAAAAGAGGGGATGACTTTAGAAAATATCGGCGAAAAAAGCCAGCTCTCCCTGTAGGAATGTGCCTATTTGAGGATGAAGGAATTAATGTTTTTAGCCAATTTTTCGGCATTTGGCGTCTGAAGGGTCGAGTTTAAAACGATACTAATCTTGTGCAAATCCGTCGCCTCTGCCGAAAATTTTAGGCAGATATGCAAACTTACATACGTATATTTATATACTGGCAGCTACAATTTTCTACCCAAACCGATTAATAAATTGCCCTACGTCTGAATGCCCTTTATATAAAATTTCAAATGTTTAGACCATAAATTGTCTGATGAATTTGGTAGAGACCGCAGAGATCATTCTTTTAAAATTTGACCTTTATTATAATCCCTTAACATTTATTGTTTTAGCCTCAACTTTAGTTATTAGGTTAGATCCATGTCCAAGGAACCTATATCTAAAATGTAAATTTGTTTATACCGAAAATTGGCGGCTGAATTTGGTAGACTTCTCCAAGGTAAAGTTGCTGAACTTGTACCCCTGAACAGCTTAATTCCTGGCTGAAAATATATTACAAGCATGTTTCCAAATCTCACTACCCTGTATATCCAATTTCGAGTGTAAGCTGAAAATTGTCCGGGTTATTGCGTACGGAAATGCACACAGACAGACACACATACCAACATTTTCACTTTTATAGATATATAGATATATATATATATATAGTAAAGAAGATAATTCCCAAACGCCTATCCTCAGCCTATTAAGGGAGTACCATAGTAATTTACTAAAAGAAAAACAAGAAAAAGACAGGGGAAGATATACAAATTAGAATGAAAATAAATATGATACATTTCCAATTACCATAAAATTATGAAATATGTTCAATCACATGCATATAAAATTAGGATTATCTTCTATAAGTACCCCAGAAAGTCTACTGTAGTTATGAACTTTTGTCTGCCGGCAGAGCGAGGGCCTCTGTCGTGCGATCGAGACGAACTCGGGAAATTTCAAATGATTAGTCGGTCACCTTGGAAGAATATTGAGAAAACTTTGTCTTTTATGCCAGACCGAATTCTGAATTATCAAATAAATGCTAGCCTCTCGAAGAATATAAATTTCTTTGGGTAGTGTTAAGGGGAATTTTATTTTTATTTTTATCTCAGTATTTAGTTTTATCAGGGAAACCTTAAGGCATGTGTTGTCTTATGGTTGTCTCAAAGTGAACGCTGAATCAGAAACACAGAAGGTGGAATAAAATTTACGAACAGATAAAAGATACTCAGTGTGCCACTGGGCGATTGCATATTGAGCAGCAATGGATGAAATGGTTCTACAGGAACATTACCTTTGTGAACTTAAGGGAGGCCATAAAGCGAGGTCTTAGAGATTCAGTGGATCGTATTTTCTGATACATCTCTTAAGAGATATACTTTTCAGTAAATAAAAAGTGCAAGCCTTTTATGGTTTTATTTTGATTACTCAGAGTATTGTCACAGGAGGCGACCTAGTCGAGTTTAAGAAATTTGGTCGTGCCATATAAAATGTTTCATATTTTAATAATATAGTCAGTACGGTTAAGGATGACTACACTCGCACATTTATCCGGCCCTGAATAGTTCATTTATTTTCATATAAAACACATTAGAGAAATAGGATGCTCCAGACAAAATTCTTCGCGTACATAGACGAGATGCTATAAGAGTGTGCAATATATGTTACATTAGTTTTCATAGATGAATAAAATGTTTCGTATGAAAAACAAGAATGATGTTTTAACTAAGAGTGCAAGATTTCAAATTAAGTTAGAACCTAAGTATCACTGATGTATTTAGAATGTACACAAACATTTTAGTCTATAGAAAGAATAGTTTCCTCATAATTCGAAACAACCAATCTAGACAATTTTAGGATGTGTTCGTTAATATATATTATTTACTTGAAATTCATTATTGAGATGAGTATTATTTATTAATTGATTAATTGTGGACTATTTACCTCATGTTTCCTAGTTGTTGTTTCACGAGGTTTCGGCCAACTATACTCCTGGCTTTTGTCAGGTGGTAACCGTGACTGGATAGGAACTCCGAATTTTTTAACTGCATTCACAGCATTAGTGTGATCTATAGCTATTGTCCTCTCACCACTTTTAAAACATGTTTATCAAGTTGGGTTTTGACAGAACAAAATCTATTTCATTAAGTAAAGACATATGTTCGCAAAATTTCAGAGTAGATTATTTCGTGTTAAAGTCATCATTGTTAGCGGGAAGACAGGGAAACGAAGAGATTAAAAAAGACAGAAAACTGCAGGCTAAACGATATATACGATGGCGACAAGGCTAGTGATATTCAAGTTGACATGAAAACTTTTCGATGACATCAGTGATGACAGCACGCTCAATACGAAAGCTGACTGAAAGTTTGGCGAAGGAGATACGTTTAGAAATATAAGGGGGACAACGTTATACTTCAAATAGGATATTAGAAAAGGAAAATAATTTAAATGTGAACTTTTCTTTTTCAAACTAGAAAGCCGGTTATGGGTATTAATCTGAGAGCGGATGTAAGGTTTTTGAAATTAACAGATTTTGTTGGGGTACAAAATTTATAAATAGCAGAAATATAAAATTTTGTTGTATCAGAATGAAGCCTTCCGCCATTATCATCAGTGGTATACAGTGGCTTTTCATTAAAAATGCAAAATGAAAGACAGGAAGTTCAAAGTAGTATACAAATGAGAAAACATATTTACAATTACCATGAAGTTATAACATATGTAGAAAAACAAGGCATATACATACATACATATAAACATATATATATATATATATATAAACATATATATGCACAAATAAAGAATAATATATACATATCTGCAACATACACACACAAGCACATACTTGCGTCCTATGCCGAAATATAAAAAAAAATTACTCCTGTGTATACATACGCGTATACAGATGTAAACATATGAATATAAACACATAAGTACATTCATGTATCAACAGTATCTCTTTCTATCTTTATGTGTTGTTGACACCAAACTCAAACAATTTATGTTGTTGACAGCAAAATCAAACTATTCATATCTATTTTGTAGAAAAATGTTCTTCGAAATATACTTACTACTATGTTCAATGATTGAACAAGTCATTTTAAGCACATGAATAATATAAAATATCCATGAAACTAAAACAATAATGTAAATAATTTAAATTATTTATATCGGAGTATTATTCTCATTTTTTAGTTGTTGTTTTACAACGTTTCCGCCAAATATTCATCTGGTCTTCGTCGTTGTGATACGAACTCCGAATTCCCTGAAAAGATAATAAATAATTTTATAAATAATACTCGTCTCAATGTAAATACCAATTAAATAATAAAGTAATTAATAATATTACACACATACACACACACCCACACCCACACACACACATATATATATACATATATATATATATATATATGTATGTATATGTATATATATTCTAACAAATTTGAGTAAAAAAAATGTAAATTAAAAATAAATCATGCAATTTAAATTTCTGAAAAAAAAGAAACTAAATTTAACCGCTTCCAGACTTAGACCTACATAATCCGAGTCCTAAAACGTTTATAGTAACAAAAGAGAATTAGTTACATATATGAGGAAAAAAGCCGGAACTAAAATTGTAAGATAGAAATAGGCTTAGTACTTGCATAAGCCGATTTGTCAAAAGTCTTCGATTATAAAAGGGAATTATGCTATATAAGTATAAAAAATGAACACCTTAACTAAAAATGTGTTAATAGAACACCGGGATTCACAGCTGCCTCTGAAAGATTTTGAACTTTAATAGATTGTTTATGTTGGATGATATGTTTCTATAATTTTAACAAATTCTAACTTAGGTATTTTTTCTAAATGCAAAATAAAAAAAAAATAATTCACGGCATATTGCAGAATCTCTGCATTGCGATTTACATCTCTTATTTCATTTCCGATGTTTTGCTTCAATTCTTGCCTTGTTTGGGGTTGTGTTATGATTTGGCATATCTCTGACACAGAAATGCATTCGGTAAGCACATTTTATCAAAGTAATTGACTCCTAATTTCTGTAAATCAATTTATGATTGATCAATGCTATACTTGTCTATAACAAATTTCGAAAATATTATCTTTAAAATATCTGAAACAAAAAATATTCATTAATGGTGAAATGGTAAATATTTTCAACGCGTCAGTTACTTTGATGCATAGACGCATATAAAAATTAAATACACACGTACACTATTTATGTGCACATATATATATATATATTCATATATAAGCATACCTACAAAAAAATATATATATATACATACACAACTATAGATATACAACATCTTGAGCATTCTTACACAAAGTATATAGCCCCATAGATAGTTGTAGCCGCACACAAGTCCATTGGATTTCGAAAAGAGCATAGAATCACAGTAAGCTACAACCCTTCATGATATCAGTTCTCTCGTTCTCTATTTCTCTCTCTCTCTCTATATATATATATATATATCTTTTTCTCTATATCTCTCTGTATATATATATATATATATATCTGTACATATGTATATATTAAAATGTGTAATAAATATTACACATGACGTTATTAAATAATAGTCGGGCACAAGGCTAAAGTATAAGCAGATGGCATGGTCATTTTGGATTGCTGTGTTTCTTTTTCTATATTGTTGATTTTGATAAGAAAACTCATTAAAAGTGCTTACACTAGTACACAAACGCATACACACCCGCACACACACACATATATATATATATAGATAGAGAGATAGATAGATATAGATACTTATATAATCATATAATTATATATGTATATGTGCATGGGTGTGTATAAATGTTTGCATATAAGTTAATAACAATAATAGAAACGGCGTCATAAGTTACAATCTTACTGATAGATTTTTATGTGCTTTTTTGTAAATCATATAAATTAAACTGACTAGGTTCAGATATTTGTAAAAAGGGATGTTTGCGAGAAAAGCTTATTTTGCACTTTCTGGTATGCTTAAAAAGGAAATCAACACAACACGAGTGCCTTTGTAGTACATTATATTCGTGTCTAGGAAAAATCCCAAATTAGTTCACACTTATTATCTATCTCTTTTGTAACCCCTCACGCGAGAAGGTGGTTAAGGGCCCCTTTTTATCTAGAAGTCTCGGCTCGTGCAGTGTAGTCCTCTCTGGGGTTGTCATATGAAATCTGGTATGCTGAAAGCGAATATCGAAGCAGCAGACAGGAAGGAAGACAAACTCATGTAGTCTATCTACAGAGGCTTAATTTCGCATAATTATGGACAAGTTTTTACAATTATCACTCAGTTTCTGCAAGTTCTTTTCACACTCTCCAATCTCTTCACAGACAGCGACAGACGGTTGGATGAGGAAGGTGGAAGTGTCACGTCTCTTCTCAGATTCAACACGCAATCTGCTTCAACTAGCAACTATACTCTAACTGATCTTCGCACGACAGTCGCATATATAGTAGGGTATGAAGATGTGGTGGAAATTCTCCCCGGTTAATAAGATTTCGTCACGAAATCGAAAGCTTTAGGGTTTGCGTAGGTACGATTCCCACACCTGAAATCTGAATTACTCATTCTCACGATTTCTAAGGCAAGATGTCAGTTCTGACATCCAACCTTGAGATCATTTAAGGCCACACAATGTTATAAGTGAAATTTCCTGTCATCAACTTTTAGCCGTAAATATATCTTTCTCCATATCTATTTTAAGATGAAATAATATATATATATATATATATATATATATATATATATTTATCTTCTCTATCTTAAATCCTTGGGTAATCTAGCGTCATCCGGGAACACAAAGCTACTTCAGCGTAGTTCTAACGCTCATCAATGAGGGATTACGTTACAATTTCCTGGCACAAATGATACTCTGTCTCACTCATTCTTTTTCTCTCTCTATTCACATATTCCTGTCTTCTATCAGCTACATCGGATCTCTAGAATCACAGTTGGTGCATGTGAAATTTGCTTGATGTACGTGAATCTAGTTCATCCTATGCTCGTGGAATATGCATTTCTATATATCGTACCAACTTTTTCCTGCATTTACGAATCATCATACATTGTATAAATGTGTACCCCTTAAAATGTATTATATATTGATCATTCATATATATATATATATATATATATATATATATACTAGCTATACCCTGCCACGCGTTGCTGTGGCTCAAATTGGCGCAATGGAAAAAGTTCCAAAATGAGAAAAAAGCATGTTTCTTATAGGTTTAATTTTCCATTTTGCATGAGTACACAGTTTTTGTTGTTCCATTTTCTTAGCTGATATTGAGATTTTCCCGTTTGGTGACTCTTGAATAAGTAACATAAATTGGCCATGTGAAAAAACAGTCAGTGTGTAACTGTAAGGCCCACAATTGTAAAGATTTTCCCTGTGC
This sequence comes from Euprymna scolopes, assembly GCF_053919585.1. NCBI lineage: Eukaryota > Metazoa > Mollusca > Cephalopoda > Sepiida > Sepiolidae > Euprymna > Euprymna scolopes. The sequence continues at coordinate 70,430,088 of NC_136501.1, forward strand.
TATGTTGATGGTTATTGCAAATGACAATAACATTGGAAAGTGCAATTTGCTAAAGTGTAATGATATATCCTGTGGAATCATAGGAATGAATGGAATGAACATATATTCATCTGTGAAAGGTCCTGTTAAGATAGTTGTTTCTATGATATTGTTTGTTATTTTTTTTTTACTGCAAGCTATGTACCATTGCCAAGCTTGGATTGGTTTATATTTCACAACATGATAATTAGTACACCAAATTTCAGTTGCAATACATGCGGTGGCATCCCTGGCAAATATAACTGTTGGATAATTAACCACTTTATCTGCTTTCACAACAGTGTTGGAATTTTACATTTAATTATAGCGTTAAGTTCATGGGCATCTTTGTATTGACCTGCAAGAATAGCTCATTCACTCAGTCAAATGAAATTCTTATAATTTGAATATCTGCAAAAACCTTTTAAACTAACTATTCTTTTGATGAAATAAAATTACAGAAGTTAAAAGTCAAAGAATTTTGCCCTTAACTCTGATCAGCTGGCACTTTTTCGTACCCAATTTCCCACAAGTGATGCAAAAGTTTTGTGCGGATCGAACAGTCTGCAACTGTACATGCATATTTTGAGTTAAGTTTAATGTCTTCACATGGAACAAAAAAGTAGAGTATTTGAAGCAAGCATTTATTTCATCTGCTGGTGTTGATTGAAGAATAACAGGTAACATTTGTCTGAAATCTTCTGCAAGCAATATTACTGCATTCCCAAATGGTCTGATATTGCAACGCAAATCTTGCAAGGATTTACCAAGAGCCTCAAGTGATTTTTTGTGTACCATTGTGCATTAATCCTAAACAATAAGTTTGCATTTTTGCAATATTTTTCCCCATATTGGATATTTTGGAGATGTCGAAGATGAGATTTTTGAAAAATTGAATGTTTTAAAGTAGAATAAATAATTCTTCTACTTGGCAGCAAGGTCGCAGGTATTCCTCATGCAGCAAGGGCGAAGGCTATGTCATTTTGTTCGCAAATGGCTGTCAAAATCAATTTAATTAGAAAGGTTTTTACCAGTTACTTCTGGTGCTGTTCAAGTTGGATGTAATTTCCAAATAACTTCTATTCTCACAGTCAGTAAATTAGGTGAATAAATTAGGATTTATCCATGTTTTGACAATGCCTTATTCACTGTAATTAATTTAGGAGACTAAAATAGAATGAGGGATTAGAGATGGACAGATAGAGAGGAAGATATATAGTTAGAAAGTGACAGTGAGAGGAAAATAGAGAAAGAGAAGAAGATAGAAAGATAAAGGGATTGATAGATAAACAGAGAGAGGGGGAGAGTTAGAAACAGAGGGATGAAACAGAGGAAAGGAGAGAGATAGAGGGAGTTAGAGAGAGAAAGGGGAGCAAAGAGAGATAGAGAGGGTGATATAGAGAGAAAGATAGATTGAGAGAGGGAAAGGGAGAGATGGATAGAGAGAGATATTGAGAGAGGGGGAGAGAAACAGAAGGTGAACTGCACTTCACCGTTTTTACCTCGTTCAGTAGAGAATAAATCTTTCGAGACTGAGGCAATTTTAATGTTTTGTTATTATCCAGAGTACCCCTTTTTTTTGGGGGGGCTAGATTTTCCTCGCATTAGAAACTGACCGGGTTATCTGTACTTTCACTTAACAAATTAATAAAAGAAAAACATTGTAAAATTTGAATTTAACAGGAAAATACTATTTTTAAAAAAAGCACGGTAACATAAGTGCATAAGTGTCACTTTAGGTACTCCTTGGGCGTTGAGTTCCATGGCGACCAGCATTATTATTTTATGGTCGCTCCCGTTGCCCCCCCCCCAGTCAAGGCTAATGCATGCGCACGTAACATTTTTTTTTATTTACTAACGTTGGCTTAGTAACTAAACGATTTATTGATAATTTCGTAACCCTTAAACGCATGCCGGAAGATTTTAATTGGTTCACTATTGTTGTAATGAAAAAAAAAGTTTTATTCAAAACAAAACCAAAAACACATATTAATGATAAATGATTTATTATTCTATTCATTTAAATTTATTAATTTTTAAATAAAAAAGTAAAAAAAAAAGTTAACAAAAAAATAGTTACTTATGTGCGCATAATCAATTTGTTTTTTTTTTAGATTAGGTCCACCTTATAATCACCCCCCAACTTCCTCATATTAAGAACAGCTTCCGGAATAAACACCACATTTGGAGAGGGGGCTATTTGCAAAACTTAACTGATATGTGTTGTCAGCATACCCACCCGAAAATACTATTAAAAAAAGGAGGGGTTCAGTGCCCGTGGCAGAGAGGTAGATTTATTTATCAATAAAAGTTGACGAGAAGTAAATTTATTTATCAATAAAAGTCGTCATTTAAAAAAGAAAACTGTGGAGGTGGACCTACATGTTTTGTTTTCGCACTATTCAACAATTTGTTCATCCGCGCATGTAAATTAAAAAAAATATTTGTAAAAGTGAGAAGTTATCAGTAAATTATTTATTTTTATTTATTTATTTATTAATTTTTTTTTACATTAGGTCCACCTCCACAAATGTTAAGAATGGCTTTCAGAATAAACGCCCTCAACCTCTCCATGTTAACAACGGATTTCGGAATAAACACCATTGGGGGTGTGATATTTAAAAAAAAGTCGATAAAAGTCGTCATTTAAAAAGAAATTTAAAATCAAATGTTTGTAAAAGTGAGAAATTATTAATAAATGTTTAGTAACATTTTGCGGTGTTAATGCAGAGGGTGATCTACGCTATTTTTTAAATCGTGTTTTTTTTAATCAATTGCAAGGTTAAATTACAGAATATGTACAAAACACCCTCCCCTCCCCACGTTAAGAATGACTTTTTAAATAATGACGTTATTATTTCAGCATGGATCACTCTCTGCATGAGTACCCATTTTTCTTTTAATATTCATAAAAAAGTAAAACTTTTTTCAAAATCAATAAATAAGTAAATGTTTGTAAATGTGACAAATAATCGTTTAGTTACGGCAACGTCAGTAAATAAAATATGTTACGTGCGGGGTGAGGTGGTAGACTAAGGGAGCGACTATTATTTTTTCTACTGGTCGCCATGGAACTCAACGCCCAAGGAGTACCAAATGTAAAATTTTTGTCAAATAAATAAATTTCAAGCAATGTTTGCAATAAATAATAGATAGCAACTTCGTTAATTTAACGACTCGCCCCAGCATATTATAAGCACCCTAACTTCCCGATGTTAAGAACGGCTTTTGAGGTTTATGGAAGGACGTTTTTTTTTGTTTTTTTTAACATTAGGGTGTTTATAATACATTGAGGCATGTCGTAAAAATGAAACAGTTTAGAAAAAGATAAAACAAACGTTTTTATGTAAACAATGCCGTGAAAATAAACTAAACAATTAAAATGTTTCATGAGTGAAAAGCCTTAAAATAAATAAAATTTAAAAAATTGGTAAGTACATAAATGAATTTAAATTTTTAAAATATGGGGATTATTATTATTTGTGTGTGTGTGTGTGTGTGTGTGTGTGTGTGTGTGTGCTAATGCAGAGAGTGATCCGCGCTATTTTTTATAAATCGTTTTCCACGTTTAATTAAAGTTTTATGATATGTTTTTATTCAATTGTAAGGTTTAATTACAGAATAGGTACAAAACACCCTCCCTTCCCCATGTTAAGAATAGTTTTTTAAATAATAACATTATTATTTCAGCACGGATCACTCTCTGCATGAGTAAGTGTTTTTTTTTTTTTTTTTACTTATCGAGTGAACAGAAAATGAAATCTTTCGGCAATTCGTGGCTGTGAAATGAATCGAACCGGAAGTTCAGTTTTATCAACAGAACAGATTCGCAGTAACGGTTATAAAAATATATTTATTTTATATAATATTTTAATAATTCGCGAGGTAAATTTATTTCAATAACATGAAAACATACCTCGACTCTAAAGATAGGTTGTTTGAAAATTTCAAATAAATTGGTAACGTAGAAATAGGGTTTTATTCGTTTAGAACGAACCAACTTATATATATATATATATATATATATATATATATATATATATATATATATATATATAGGTCCGAGTAAGTTATTTAATAGATATGTAATATATTCTGAGCGACAATTAAGTCATGAATGTACAGGCAGGAGAGATAGATAGTCTCAATGCCTGTATCTGGTACCACACCTGCTGAACTCGATTGAATATATATTCAACTACAAAAAAGTACTTTTAAAAATATAAAGAACTTTCCTGGACACATATACGCGTCCGTACGCACACATGCATTCGCACGCACTCCCACACGCAAACGCATATATATATATATATATATATATATGTATATATATATATATATATATATATATACATATAATTATATATATATTATTTAAATCAGATTGATAATTATATATATAAATTATTTAAATTAGATTGATCATATATATATATATATATATATATATATATATGCACATACATAAATATGTTTCAAATGAATTTCTTGATTAATCAATATATATATATATTTACCTGCCTTATTTTATTTTATTTATTATGAAATTTATTTGTTGATGACCCTTTTCAGAAGTATTTAATCTTTATCAAATAATTGCTCTTTTCTTTAGCTACTATAATTCATAATAAGTTTATATATGTGAATAAGTTTTAATAGTGCATTAGCATTCACTCCGCTTTTATTACTTTACTAATAAACTTTACAATTCATTTTATCTTTTACTGTATTTAATTTTAATGCTGTACATTTTACATATATTCTTACCTTCAATGCATATTTTACTTCTAATGTAATGGTTGCAAAGAAACGTGTATGTGTGAGGATCTCTGTACCTATACTTCTTTACTTATGTGCACATGTAGGCATGCGTACAGGTTTATGCCCCTATTTCTTATATATCTTCTCTCTGTATGTCCTATATTTAAACGTTTTGCATTTGATCTGCGTACATGCGTGTTAGCTTCCTCATTCGTCCATACCCACTTCTCTTCATTCACTTATTCCTCTAAATGTTTCCATACATTTAATTGTTTTTTATGTCATTATATTCTATTTCAATAATTATTTCTATTTTCATGACTAGGTGACATTACCACGTACCTTCCATAGAAAAGAGGAAAATGCTAATTTGTGCTAAAAATAGATACATATAGGTCATAACTAAAATTATAATTATTTTATTCATTTATTTTTCGTTTAGGTTTTACTTGTTATCTGGTAAGTAAATAGATAATATTTTATTATATAACTTTTTATAATTGACATTCAGTAAATGACTTTCAAATGTTTTTACATTAAATATTCTTCTCACAGCATGTTTTGGATAATATTATCATAGTGGGTTTTCCTGCACAACTATTCATTCAGGACTATATCATATCAATATGGGCATATCAATTTATTCTATTGCCCGCGATTATACGAGGAATTTCAGCATATTTTTATTGAGCCCGTGCTTCATGTTGACATATAATGCAAATGTATTCTACTGGTTTCTTATCAATTCCACGCACGAACACACAGAGACAGACAGAAATATACACACACGCATATATATATATATATATATATATATATATATATATATATATATATATATATAATTTCTAATGCATGCGCTTACCAGCATAATCATTATCCTGCCTATAAATATTATTTTGCTAAGTTGTTTTAATGGGATTATAAGCCGTTTATGGAATAAGAACAACACTTTAGATTTTCTTCACTGCTGTGAATTTAAGGTGTTCTACATTGTAATTAAGAGAAGTTCTTTCATATTAAACTAGTAGAAAGTATAGACATTTTTCCGTTACGGTATTTCTTCAAAAAACAAAACGCACGCAACAAGAAACCCGTTTTAAAATTATACTATGTAAAATACAATTAAATATCATGTTCGTTTGAGAATGACGTTTTAATTTCGAAAGTTCAGATTTAAATGAATTTATTTTTTATTTTTACAAACTGAATGGGTTACTATTAAAAACAATTAAATTCAGCTGAAAAGTTTGAAAAATATTATGACCGGATAATGTTCATTTTAAATGTTCTGACAAATATTATTTATTACCTTTATTTTAACTAACATATTTTTACGATATATATATATATATATATATATATATATATATATATATATATATATATATATATACACGTGTGTGTGTATGTGTTCGTGTGTGTGTATGCATATATATATAGAGAGAGAGAGATTGTTTCAGTTTTTTTTATTTATGTTTTTATTAAATATTTAATTATTTTACAGTTTCGCCTTATATTTTCTTTGTCTTTATTTTCTATATAAGATTTTTATTCTAGTCCAAATAAAATCTAATTCTTTCTGGACACATAGTTTTGTGCACATGAACTATATGTACATTTTAGAATCCAATAATTTATTGATAATTACATGATTAAAAAGCACGTCCTATATATGAGAAACGCATTTAAATAAAAATTATAGTATTTATTGTGAAAAATATATCAAGAATATACTCTGTTTACTGGAAACAATGCGGACTAAAAATAAGATAACACATCGGTCTGCATATCAATTCCCCATACGAGAATTAAAAAAAATACTGGTTTATAATAATGTAATGATAATTTTAACATGTTTTAAATCTATAAAACATTTACGCTTACTTCGTTACCATGAACAGATAAAGCATGCAGTATTTCTTTACTGTAATTTTCTTTCGCAATAAGAAAATAACCGAAGGGGAATGTAAATAAAAAGATGTTAAATGAGGGAATATGCAAAATGGAGAACAGGTTCAAGTACGAAATTTCTTTAGTAAGTTTCAAGACTTTTTTTCGCAGGCATCAAAAATGTTCATAACATTTGGAAAATTGAATATGTTATTGTTATATATGTTATGTGACAGTTGACCAATTTTCATGATTTCAGAGTATAATTATAAACTACGGTAAGAATTGAAATGCTCCCTATTAAAGCTTAATTGTAACAATTGGTGAATTCCAAAAATAAAATCAAGACGTAAGGACATTATAGAATATAATTATATAGAATTTAAATCATAAGTTCATTGCATGTCGATATGTGCAATTACAATCTGTTTTTCACTTGGAAAATGCAACAGAAATGCATGGGATGCTCCAGACTGCGTTGGACCATCTTGTATTAATAAAGCACCAGTTTTGGAGTGGCATAAATGATTCAAGTAAGGCGAGGAGTATTTGAGGGATAGAGAAAATAACTGCCCAGTTTGATGTTCGCGAGAAATATATGATTCAAAAGATTTGCGCAAAGGTGTCCTAAGTGTACTCAGTAAAGGTTGTCATGATAGCAGGAAGATGGTCGAGCTGATCAATTAATATCCGATATTCTGTTGACCTGCGCTGAAAGCTGGATCTACTGATCAGACCCAGGAACGAGGAAACAAATTTCCGTGTGGAAGCATACTGGCTCTCCCAGACGCAAGGAAGCAAGCAGTGGAAATCTTCGCAAAAACTTATGGTGATATATTTTTGAGAACACGAGCATAATAAACAATCACTGGGCCCCCATGGAAAGGCAGTCAATAAGGAATACTATGTTCAGGAGGAGATTCCGTCTGAAGAGACCGCCTCTCTTTAAATCGGGTCAATGGCATTTTTACTAGTACAATGCGTCCAGTGCAAAACTATCCTCATCACAGACTATTTGGCTAAAATGCGAATTAAGACAAGTTCTCACTCTCTTTTGTATAGACCTTGCTCAGTGTGACTTTTGGGTATTCCCAAATCTCCAAGAAAACTTTACAGCTGGTCGTTGTGTGACAATTGTAAAGAGGAAAGAGACTGTGACGATGGTCATTGACAAGCTCACACAACATGATATCCATGGTGCCGTCTATAAGTTGTTTGAATGATAGAACAATTGCACTACAGCTGGAGAAAATTATTTGAAGGAGACTAGAGTTTCATGTACGTAGTATCAAGTGCCCATACGAAAATGTCTTGAAACTTATTGAAGGCATCTCGTATGCGCAATGGCAGTCATAAAATATGATGCCGGGTTTACTAAATGCAGTATAAAGTGGGAAGCTACAAAACTCCAATTTTCAAATAAATAAATGTGGTTCAGGAATTTCATAGTAAATCACATGATTCATTGTCGTACATAATATAAAAAAGAGTAAAGTCGCACTGCTACTTATAGTTGGGAGAGTAACCCACGCAGTAAATATAAACTCTTTATAAATTAACTGAGAGTTAAGTCTTAGTGTTGCCAGTGTACTTTTGTAATGAATGACTCATCTGTCTTCGGTATGAGACCGTTTCTAAGTCCCATTGTTATATTTTACCGTAAAATGTATCATTGTTAAACTGGTTATGGCTTATATTGTTAAATTTTTTGTCCGCCATTTTGTTTTGTGAGCAGAATTATTTTAATCATGGATAGGGTGGCCGCCTGCTGTCAGACTTTTGAAAAAGGATAATGAAAACGCCAATCTTCGCTGAATATCTGAATGAGTTAAACTACCAACTGCCAAAATTAACGTAGTGGAATTACTATAGAGAGCTCCTGAATGCAGTGAATGGGTTATTGACACAGGTATTCTTATTCAAATGCAATAATTGTAAGATTGCGCAAAAAAATGTTATTTTTCAGTCATCGTCAGAAAAACTAAAGAATTAATAATCTCAACCAAGGTATAAACATTATTGACAAAACGAGTGAAACCAGGGCGGATTACAGAATACGGAGACTAGATATAATACTTGAAATACATTTTAAGCGACAAAGACTGCAAAACCTGTCAAGTAATGATGTAATAACTAAAGACAAGGTATTTTATATGGAATACTAGGAGGATATAAAGACAACTTTATTTGCTCTTGACGAGCAGTGTGTAGTACCAGCAGCTTTTTAAAATATGGTGACGTTTTGGCGATTCACAAGGATAATTATAATGCTGTTTACTAAATTAAGAATAATTCAAGTGAATTCCATATTATATTAAGGAATGGTGGCAAGAGTTCCCAGATATTTCGGTGAGACGTTCAGTTTCTTAAATTTGTGGGAAGGTTGGTAATTTAACATCTACGTGTCCTTAGAAAATCACGTAACTACAAACACGAAGAATCGTTTCCTGAAACGTTTAACCCTTAAAATTGGTTACACAATCCTTAACAGTGAAGAATAATCGATTTGTATCCTCCAAAACTCAATAAACTAGCATTGATTCGTTGAACGTCATATGACGATCACTAACACTTATGCGTTACAACTTGTGGCTCCACAGAAATAACGGAGTAATGGAAGCTTTTCATAAATAAAAAGCAGCCTCTTTTTAATCCTACCCAAAAATGCTATAAGAGGGGAAAAACTCGAAATAACACCAGGAAGACAATCATATAAAGATTTAGTAAAACTAAAACAAGACGGACAACGAACTGAAAATAAAGGAACACATGAAAAAGAGACCGTACCTGTAACCTACACTACGCCCTCTTTTTCAGATAAGAATAGGCGATTCTATACCAACGGACGTCGATCCCAGTTAATTATTTCCTACTAAAAAGGAACACAAAAAGATCCCAATGAACCCAACCTCAAAATGTTTGAATCTCCCTATAAACCCTTCCTCCGTAAATACGATTCCTCCTCTCATATAATAAATGAAAGTAAGCCTATCCCTAAAGTTTAAATCCCTTCCCTAGACACTCCCGCATCCCCACTCCCAACTACACTCTTCCGAATACTACACTCTCGCCTCTAATTGACTAATTTACTAGAAAGGACATATGTAAGATTATCCCAGTTGCAGAAGAAACAATTAAATTCTACCACAAAAAAGTTTGGAATCTCGTCGCCATTAAACCTATAAGGAAACAAGGTGATACCACACTGGATAATTTCTTCGAACCTAAAGAATGTTTAATGTTGTTAGACCAAAGGCGGATTGCATAGAATTGTGGAATATGGTGAAGGAAACTAAAACGCCATTCAAAGTAACGCCCACTTTCACCTTTTAACAGATGTGTTAAACCAATTAAAAATAATTTTGTATCAGAAAAGCCCCTATAAGAATTCGAGCATAGTAAAACTTTAAATAAAATAAAGTAAAATTCCCCTTACATCTCGGGGGTGTCCCCAGAGGCCACATTACCAATAGAAAGGGGACATAATTATCTGAGAACTGACTTCGGTGTCCTAAAACCTGATATGGTCGTTTTGGATCCCCAATTCTTAGTAACCTTAATGACACTGATAGCTTGAATGATCGAGAATTGAGGGGCACCTCTGCTAAACTTCGAGATTCACGTAACCCTCAACCCTCTGGCAAGGACCTAGATTATTCTGGATATCGATTTATGTTAAGTTTGGAAGTTGAAATAAGTAAAGTAGAAAGCAATACAAATGACGACTCAACAAACAAAGGTAGATCAAATAAGAAGTGTATTAGGAAAAGGTATATTTACAGGATATTTACATTATGGTGTCAAATAAGAAAGTCTGCTGGAGAAACATATCTGCTCTCGGCGGCCTTCGGTGGCTTCTGGTGAACACACACCCAGACTAACTCAGTCTTCCTATTTATGTGTAATTACTATCCACGTATGCATATGAATGTGTGCCACTACAAAACCTTCCTCCCAAGATTTGAAGTCGCACAGATTTCAATATATTTTTCTCTTGGGATTTAAAATTAATGGTTCATTAAACTTTCTTTTTCTACCTGATCTTCGGGGTTCAGGTGTATATTGAGGCGATTCCAAATGAAAGGATTCATATATGATGCCCATGATTTCCTCCTCTTCGACTGCTGTTGTATAATCACCATCTTGAATGTGGCGTTATTTTATTTGGTTCAGGTGTCTTTTATGCATATTTTGTGGATCTTTAATCATGTATGTACAATCACTAATGCGTTTATCCACTACTCCACATTCCCTTATGCGTGTTGATGCATATTATTTTTGAGCAATTCTCCTCGACCGGTATTTGTAAATACGCGTCGCTCAAGTCTATCTTGGAGAAGATATTACCACCATTCAACTTTGTGAATATTTCCTCTGGACTTGGTAGAGGGTAATGGTAATCTTGTAATATGGAGTTTAGACCCGTCGAAAAGTTTGCGCACACTCTGATTTCATCATTATTTTTCTTGACATATACGGGGGGGGGCTGCCCAGTCGCTATGTTCTATTTTTGATAGTATCCCTGTTTGTTCCAATCTGTCTAATTCTTTATTAATCTTTTCCAACCCAGCGAACGGAACGTTTCGCTTTTTTCTAAAAATTGGGTTGGTGTTTTCTTTAAGTTCAAACGAGACCTTAGATTTATTGCAACGACCTAATTAAGTCATAAATACTTCAAGGAATACTTTTTTAAGTCCCCTTTTATATTTTCTGTAGTTGGATTAGTTCATTCTATTTTTTTAAAGAATGAAATTATTGGCTTATCCCAGAGTCCAAATTTCTCAATTTAATCTATTCTAAACAGGTTTTCGCTATTTTTCAATACGAACATTTTTAATTACTTCGTAATCCCTTTTAATTTTATCGGAAGGATAACTTCTCCTTCAAATTTTATCTCCTCACCAGTTACCGTCGGAGCTGATTTACTTGTTTTCATAATGGTTGGTTTACCCAACTGTTTTCATGTATTCAAATTTATTATAGAAATATCGGGTCCTGAATCCAGTTGTAATTTTATTGGCGTTTTAAATATTTTCACTTTTATATATTTTCGCCGATTTTTGTCTAATTTTTCATTTGATTTTGTTTGCTGTACTCTCTTTCTGGTGAAATCTTTATATCTGCAACAATATCTTTTGTGTCCGACTTTCTTGCAAATGTAGCATTTTTCTTCTTATGAGGGAAATCCGATTCCCAATGTCTTTCTGCGCATCTGTTACAGTTATATCTAGGAAGAGACTTGTTATATTCTTTACTATAATTATAATTATTATATTTGGAATATCTCGTTCCGTTTTGACTGCTTTTATTTGTAGAGATCTTGGTTGGTGTGTATGGTTTTCTAACCTTTCTTACATACATTCTTCTATCTTTTTTTTAATCCTTTTTTAGTGTAATGGCCCTGTCACAATCCTCTGCTAATTTCTGAAGTGCTAAATCTTGCTCAGATTCCAGCTTAGACAACACTCGTCTGCGTAGTTCTGCATTTTTCGTGGATACTAACCCTTGTGCGAAGATTATGCATTTGAAATCTTCTGTTAGTTCCGCTAGCTTAAAATTATCACAGTTTTTATGGACTACTGATGCGTATGTCAAATAATCTTGGTTGTCCATCTTCCTTAGATTCATAGACAACCATCTCTTATGAAAAAGAGGTATATTCGGATTAAATAATTTTTTTAGTAATTTTACTGCTTCCATGAAATCTAATTCCGTATTTTTTTTAGGTAGTATATAATCTACGAACTTGCTGTGTTCTCTTACACCCAACTTCCTGAGTAAAATGCTCACTTTCTGGCTATTCGGCCAACTTTTGCAGTCCAGTTGAAAGACATCCTCGTATCTTGTATAGTATGCTTCAAAAGTATTTTCTTCCTCCGGCACATAATTAAATGTGTCCATGCTATTAAATATAGTTGTATGCGAGAAATTAGTACTGTCGACATTTTCTCGATTTGTCTTTTAATAGTTCTAGTGTTTTAGCAAAACGTTCATTTTGCCTTTCTTTATATTCAAATTGTAATTTCTTCTGCCTTTCTTCTTGTTCAAGTTGTAATTTCTTCTGCCTTTCTTCTTGTTAAAATTGTAATTTCTTCTGCCTTTCATCTTGTTCCATTTGCCATTTCAATAATTTCTCCTCCCTACGTGCATCTAGCCCGGATTGCGCCTTTTGTTGCGTCTGCAAAAATTGCATTAACATTCTAGATAAATCTTCCACTTTTTTTTTCGTACGTGACGATTTACTGTCTTATATCTGTTATCCAGTGACAACTTCAGTTTAAAAAAAAATCTTTCCTTGATTTTAGTTTAACTGTGGTATTTTTTTAAATAGCGGAGAGAAAAATTTGGTTTACCAAAAAGTCTTTAGTTGACATTTACAGCAATTTAGGAAATCCACTGGTGAACTTTTTTTTCTTCGTGTGTTACTTCCTTGTAATTTAGTAATACGAATATGTTATTCGTAATTTAGTAATACAAATCTGTTTGTCGTTTTACAAAAATTCACTTTTACAGTTTATTTTTTTAAATATTAATTCCACGGGAAACGCCGTAAATCGTCGCTTTTTTGCCACGTTCGAGTTTTTTTTTCTTTGAGACTGCAATTAAATGTTTTGGTTTTTCTCTTTTTTCCGACTAGTATTTTAGTAAATAAAATGCAATTAATCGAGGTTACTTTTTTAACGTGAATGTAGTTTTTTTTCTTGGAATTTGGGAAATAACCGTGTCTTTCTCTTAGTGTTGTACTTCGCGAGGAAAATATTTTACAGTTTTCCAATGTTCGTTGAATTATTCATTTTTCCGCTTGAGTCGAACTTCTTTTTAGCGTAAAATCAGTTTTTGCGACTATTTCGTTCGTCAAAACTTGTGTTCCTTAGACAGGTCAACTGTCGCGTTGCACTTTTTTTTTAGTGAGTTATTTCCATTTCTTCATCAAACTGTTATATTTGACGTTCATCCTCGTCGTCACTGTAAAATTTGCAGGTTGAAACAAGTAACGTAGAAAGCAATACAAATGACGACTCAACAAAGGTAGATCAAATAAGAAGTGTATTAGGAAAAGGTATATTAATAAGATATTTACATAATGGTGCCAAATAAGAGAGTCCTTGCTGGAGAGACATATCTGCTCTCGGTGGCTTCTGGTGAACACACACCCAGACTAACTAAATCTTCCTATTTATGTGTAATTACTATCCACATATGCAAATGAATGTGTGCCACCACAGCAATTTAGATCGTGGGGTAAATTCTCTTACGTGTCTTAACACGGTAAGTGAAGTAAAACCATTACGGAATTTTATCGAAAAGTTTGTTCATCTCAACCAAATTACAGAACAAAACCCCCATTATCATAGTATGGACATGTACAAATAGACACGCCATTGATTCGTTGAAACTCTCATGTTTTCTCGATCGGTTCTTTGGAGAATCGTCGTAGGGTTTTAAATTGCCCAAATTGTCATAATATAGCTTGCCCCCTGTGGGTAAACATAGGTAGTCCTAAAGCTAGAATGGCTGAGTACTGGGAGTTCAGCAGTCCGTTATTCGCATTAACGTCCCTCCCGGTAACAGCTCTTGCTAACACTACCGAGGAAATTGACAGACACTATAATCGGGAAATAATTGTTATGAAAACGATTATGTCCTTCGTTGCCGGTTATAGTAGCCGACCCAACCATAATTCTGCGCCAACAAGAGCGATAATTTACGCTAGTATAGATTGGGCAGTGGCGGTGGGGGATAGCGATTACTTTACTATAGTTAACACTGAACTAGACTACTTGGATAACCAGGGATTTGTAGATCGGTTTCTCTCCTCTGATCTTGAGCAAGTGGTACAATGGGGAAAGACGTGGCTTGTTACTTTTAATGCATCTAAAACCAAGCTTGTACTTTACATACTCAACGGTCTGATCCCTATCTGATATCAACTTAAATGGATGGCTCCCATCTTGGGGAGGCCTCATGTTTTTACAAGCTTCTGGGCTTGATGTTTACTCCTGATCTTAAATAAAACATATGAATTAAATCCGTTGCCAAGACCGCTGGAAAATGCTGGCATCCTTCTATCGATCCAGTAGATACATCACTGCTGATGCAATTCTCTATCTATATAAGAGACACGTACGTCCTATGATGGAGTACTGTTGCCACATTTGCCCAGGAGCTGCTAGAAAGGATTTATCCTGTCTTGATAAAATTCAAAATAGACTTCGTAGCCTCGTAGGGGATGTCCTTTTCTCTTCCCTGCAACCTTTTCTCACAGAAGAGATGTTGCGATTTTGTATCCGCTTTATAGTTATTTTCATTGCAAGTGATCGGATTAGCTCCAATCTATGCCCCCCTCGCCAAACTTTCACAAGAAACACCCGTCTAGCAGAAATCACTATCAATAATTTCCCCCACTCTTTATCTGTACCTAGACCAAAACATAGATTCCATGAGCAATGCTTCTTTCTTAGAACTACACGCCTATGGAATTGTCTTCCATTTTCCTGCTTTCCAGCTGACTACAATATGGTTGTCTTCAAGTCTAACGTAAGCAAGTTTTTGATCAGCTGTTCCATATAAGTAAAAAAAAATATACCGAATTTCCATTACCGATGATTATAATATTGTCCGATTTCTACTGTACACTCTTGAACCCTTATGCTCGAGTGACCTCTGGGCCTTGATAAATCGTAATGCCTGTGTAATGTATATATATATATATATATTTATATACATATATATACATATATATATATATATATATATATATATGTATATATATATGCATAAAAATAAAAATAAAAATACCAGAGGAGGTTTACGTTATGTTTGGAGAAAAATAGAAACACCGAATGAAATTATTAAAATAATCAAGGTGTCGTCCTTATTTCAGAGCACAATTTACGGATATTTAAGTAAAAATGCAAGAAAAGAAAAAGTCATAGATCATACGAAAAAGAGAAACAGTTTTTGAATCCTACCCATGTCGGGAAGGACACAACATATGTGTGCGTATGGGAAATCTTTTCTTGCATTTTTACTTCAATATCGTGAAGATGTTATCTGAAATTAATTTCATTCGGTTTTTCTATTTTTTTACAATATATATATATATATATATATATATATATATTTTTATAAAGTAATAGGGTTCGTGTGTTTCTGTCTGTGTGTACAGCTCTCCATCATCAACGAAATATAAAGGAGGTAAGAGGGTAGATCTCTCCTGGTAGAGAAACATTAGAACCCATTTTAGGATGTTTCTGTTATAGGAGACATAAGAATCTATGCCTCATTTCTTTATATAATAGTCTACAAACCACCCCATATCGAATGACTTATGCTCATTTGCATATCACATTATATTAAATCTCTTTAACTAATTACCTCCACCTTATTACATATTGGAAATATTCTAATCATTTCAACTGTACTATTTACAAAATCTATTTAACATTTAATTATTTAATATATTTTCATTTAATTTTATATTCGATTTATTTCACTTTACGTATATTATCAAAACAATTCATTGGCGAGCAAAGCTTTATGTTTTGGGATTGTATTGAAAATGTAATGGAAATTTCAATTTCGTTCCGTTTTAATCTTTTATATTTTACTTGCCAATATAATTGAAAGAATACAATTCAACTATCGTAATTTTATATAAATAAACAAAAACAAATATTTTAAAATAAAACTTTATTAAAAAAGAAATAATTTTATTTTTAAATGAAAAAAATCAATTTAGTAAAATAATTGTATTAAACACCCCCAGCCTTGTCAGCAAACCTGTAAACCTATAAAAGTTAACATTTCGAATGTAAACAGTGATTTTTCGATTTTGTTAGCGCTTGCCGCAATTAAAGACAATTAAAACGGAACTAACTTTATTTCCATTCTATTTTTTAAACAACCCCTAAAACATAACGCTCTCTTCCAGTTATAGCCAATTTTTTTTTAATTAAATAAAACAGGTCAAAATAAACAGATAAGCGCATTTTCTTTTACATTTTTCTTACAACCATTGTCATTTAACCAACTGCAGGATATCGTTACTTTTGTGGGTTTGTTTTGAAAATGGCACGGAGATTATAATTTCGTTCCAATTTAATCTTTCTGGTCGAGCCTATTTCGAAAGCCTGTTTATCATAGATTTGAACTACAAATAATTTATTACATTTTGATTATTACTATCTTAAGACTTAAAGCTTATATTTATTTCATTTTTCTATTTATATATTGAATTAGTTATTTCCAGTCTTATTTAAACTTAGTGCTTTCTTTAAACCGGATGAACCTTTTATAAAAATATGAGTTTAACGTAAAGAACACGAACAAGGTTTTATTCAACTGAATTTCTTCCAGTTTACTAACAAAATATATAAATTTAAAAGAGATATAAATAATAAAATAAAAAGGTTATGTAATTTAAAAGAAATACACGTACTCACAAAAGCAGAACTTTTTTTACACATTTTTTTCTTTAAAACCATAACAATGAGACTAACAATTACCTAGATCTTAGTAATTATTTGTTTTAATAGAACTGTTTTAATTGTACTGTTTACTTAGTTAACCTAAGTTGGTATTACATTTATTTTACATTTACTTTTTTTTTAATTATTACTTTTAGACTGTGACGTTTACACCCGGAAGTAATGAGTCACACGTAGGTCGCTTTTATTCATTCCTTTTGGTCAAGATCAAAGTGTAGTATCTGTTCTTCAGATGCTCCACTTCATTTTCTTGTTCTCTTTCGGTGGAGGAGAAATCCTTCACGACTGAGACAATTTTTATTTTTGTACCTTTTCTCCACGTTAAAAAACGACCCTGGTGTCTAACTCTGTCCCGTGGGGAGGCGTAGTAAATAGGTACAATATAATTGTTTATAATTGTACTATTCAGAAATATTATTTATAGTTCGTCCATTTTAGTTAGTATACATTTCCTTTACGCTTAATTAATTTACAATCATTAATATCGTTAAACAATTCCGTTTAAAACCGAAATTATGCCACCCAAACGAAGTAGAAACGAAAGTGAGGAAGAAAGAATGGAAAGATTGGAAGCTAATAGACTAAGAGTTGCTGCAATTCGCTCCAATGAAAACAATTCAGATAGAGAAAGACGTCTAGAACTTAACAGGATACGTCAAAGAGAAAGGAGAGCAAGACTGTCAGATTTGGAAAGAGAAACCCAACGTGAAGCTGACAGAACTTGACATGCTGTAAGGCGGTTAAATTCATCAAAAGATGAAATTCAAGAAAGGCAAAGATATGCACTGGAAAGAGAAGCAATATTACGATCGAATGAATTATATGAGGTAAGTAGACGTACACAAGGTGAGTTGAGAGTGGTTCAACGACATCAGAATGAATCGGAAACCCAACGAAGCTTTCGCCTATACCAAGGGGAACAACGAGAGGCTGCATGGAGAAAGAGTATGACTTTGCCCCAGCAATTGACAGAAAACGAGGCAGCTAGACAACGAATGACTGCTTTGAGACACCGTGAAATAGAACACTGCAATAGAAAAGGATTGCTCTACAACAAAAATGACTCTCTCACTACATCTGATAGAGGAAAAATGGACAAAGTATGTCAACATTGCTCAGCTGTAAAATTTAAAGGAGAAACCCCTGGTTGTTGTTGTTCTTCTGGCAAAGTTGTGCTTGATAGCTTTCCACCACTGCCTCAGTTGCTTCAAGATTTGCTCTCCGGCAATGGTCCCATCTCTAAAGATTTTCTGCAAAATCTACGCAGCTATAACATTTGTTTTGCAATGACATCATTTGGTCACAAAATTGCGGCAGTACATGGGTGGAATCCTTCTTTTAGAATTCGAGGCCAGGTTTGCCACCAGATTGGGAGTCTTTTACCACCTGAAGATGAAACAGCAAAGTTTATTCAAGTCTACTTCTTGGATAGTCTGGAAGAGGAACTACATAATCGGGGGCGTGACAGTAGACTCAATATAGACATTCTCCAAAGTCTGACTGAATTTTTCCATGAGAACAACAGCTTTATTTGTCAGCTGAAAACAGCAAAGGAGAGGATTGAAGAAGAACACTTGGTAGAACATAAAGTTGTCATAAGGGAAGACCGAAGGCCGCAAGAAGAGCATCCACGGCGATTCAATGCTCCAACAACAACGTATGAGATTGGAATATTAATGGAGAATGAACCAACAGCTAACCGGGATATTGTCTTGCGTTTTAGAAATGATACATTAAAATGGACCTCCGAACTACATCCCCTCTACGATACTTTAATGTACCCGTTAATGTACCCCTATGGTTCTCCATCTTACAACATCTACATGAAGGCATCCAATGGGCGAAAAGTTACCCAACAGCAATTTTATTCGTACCATTTAATGACTCGGCCTGGAAACTATTTTCTCTGGTACCGAAGGCTATTTCAACAATGGCTGGTGGATGTGTACTGCAAGATTGAAACAGAACGTTTACAGTTCCTGAGGCGTGAGCAACAGACCCTGAGAGCTGACAATTATAGCAACTTGAGAGATTCAATTCTTAGGGAGGATGGGAATCCAGAACAGTTTGGTCAACGAGTTGTACTTCCGGCAACTTATACAGGAGGCCCTCGATACATGTTTGAGCGTCAAAGTGATGCCATGGCATATGTTCGGCGAATGGGCCGAGCCGACCTCTTCATCACGTTCACAACAAATCCAAAGTGGACAGAAATTACAGAAAATTGTCTTCAAGGGCAAGACCCTCAGGATCGTCCAGATATTGTTGCCAGGGTTTTCAGGCAGAAGCTAAAAAAGTTACTTGAATTTATTAAAAAGGGAGGATTTGGCAGGCTGAGGGATTTCCTGTACAGTATTGAATATCAAAAAAGAGGACTGCCGCATGCACACATCCTCACCTGGCAGGCCCCAGAGGACAAACTTCTACCAGAAAAAATGGATCTCTGCATATCTGCAGAGATCCCTGACAAAGAGAAAGATCCTGATCTTCATGCTAAAGTGATGGCACATATGGTGCATGGACCTTCTGGACCATTTAATCCAAATTATCCATGTATGATTGACAACAAATGTTCCAAAAAATACCCAAAAGAATTTCTTCAGTGTACCAAGCAAGGCCAAGACTCTTACCCCAAGTACAGGCGAAGAAAACCAGAAGATGGAGGCCAGACTGGTACAATAAGGATGAAGAGAAATGGTCGGTATGTTAATCAAGAAATAACAAACCAGTGGATTGTTCCGTACAACAAGGTCCTCCTTCAGCAGTTCAACGCTCACATTAACGTAGAAATTTGCAGCTCGATCCAAAGCATCAAATATGTCCTCAAATACGTGAATAAAGGATGTGATCAAGCAGTGTTTGAACTACAAAGAACTGATGGAGCAGCTAACCAACAAGGCCAAGTACAAAGTCACATTGTGGATGAGATCCAGCAGTTCCAGAATGCAAGGTATGTCGGCAGTTCAGAGGCAGCCTGGAGGATATTGGAACATCCCATCCATGAACATTTCCCCCCAATTGTACAACTTTCTGTTCATCTTGAAAATGGGCAGCGTGTCATGTTCTCAGCTGATACTGCTCTGGAACGAGCCCAAGGTCCACCGCCTGCCACAACTTTGACAGCATTTTTTCAACTCTGCCATGAGGATGACTTTGCAAGGGGTCTCAAATACGTAGAAGTCCCTGAGTTTTACACTTGGAACAAATCGACAAAGAAATGGATGAGAAGAATGCGTGGGGTACAAGTTTAAGGTACTGAAAATGATGATGTATGGAAGGCACCATGCATTGGGAGAATCTACACGATTAGTCCAAAAGCAGGGGAGTGTTATTTCTTACGCCTGTTGCTCAATGAGGTTGCTGGTCCAACTTCATTTCAAAATTTGCGAGCATACAATGGTCAGGTGTTAGAAACATACAGAGCAGCGTGCCTTGCTCGAGGCCTTCTAGAAAATGACCATCACTTGCATCAAGCAGTAGGAGAGGCAAGTGTCACTCAATCACCTTCAAATTTGCGAAGCCTATTTGTGATAATTTTAACAGCCTGTGAGCCAAGAAATCCTCTTGAGATCTGGATGGCTTTTCGTGATGTAATATCTGAAGACATTCTTCACAGATACAGGCAAGAAGTTAACAATCCAGAAGCAGATTTTAATGAGGACATCTACAATAAAAATCTTTGTCTAATTGAAGAAAAAGTTCTCCTTATGTGCGGTCAACCATTGGCAAGCTATGGATTACCTGCACCAATGCAAGGGAGAGATGAAAGACTCGCGAGAGAGTATCAACGTGAAGTTACTTATAATCTTGAAGAACTTCCCTACAAGCAGAAAATATGCAAGAAAAACTGACCGATTCTCAAAGAGAAGTTTACAATTCATTCATGGCAATGTTGGAAGCACAAGGTGAAATGAACAAAAACATGATGTTTCTTGATGCTCCAGGTGGTACGGGCAAGACTTTTGTAATCAATTTGATCCTTGCAAAGATTAGATCCATGAGAAAGATTGTGCTTGCAACAGCATCCAGTGGCATTGCTGCTACTCTACTACAAGGTGGCCGCACTCTTCACAGCACTTTTAAAGTACCCTTGGATACTCATCGAATGGATCAGCCAGTTTGCAAAATTACTGGTAACTCAGCCTTGGCAAATGTAATTAGAGACACCTCTGCAATCATTGTAGACGAAGCCCCAATGACGCACAAGAGTGCTTATGAAGCAATTGACCGAACACTGCAAGACATCACAGGAAACAAGAATCCCATGGGTGGCATTCCAACCTTATTTTGCGGTGATTTCCGTCAAATCCTCCCACTGGTTAAAAATGGCACAAGGGCTAACATTGTCAATGCAAGTTTGAAACAATCCTATCTCTGGAGGCACGTTATAGTGAAGAGACTGACTACTAATATGAGAGCCTATATCTTTGATAACACAGCTGCAGCAAACTTCTCAAAATTGCTTCTCCAAATCGATAATGGTCAGTTTCCTATCACTTCTTCACCTGACACAATTAAGATTCCAACTGCGCTTGGTAAATGTGTCGGTAATCAGAAGCAACTGAAAGACAAAGTGTACCCAGACCTGCAAAACAATGGAAAATCACCGGATTGGCTTGCTGAGAGGGCTATTATTTCGCCATTAAACAGCAATGTGAATCATTTGAACAATTCAATAATGGATGAATTTCCAGGAGACACAAAGCAATACAAGTCAGTTGATTCGGCTACTAATGAATATGAAGCTGTTCACTACCCTGTGGAGTTTTTAAACTCTTTGGAGATATCTGGAATGCCTCCACACATTTTAAATCTCAAAATTGGATCGCCAATCATGATTCTTCGATCCTTGGAACCGCCAAAAACAACAAACGGAACCAGATGTGTTATCACCAGATTGCACACCAATGTACTTGAGGCCACCATTTCCTGTGGTCCCTACAAAGGCGAAACCGTTCTACTGCCAAGGATCCCGTTAGTTCCATCGGACTCAGTACTTCCATTTAAATTCCGGAGACTCCAATTTCCTGTGAAGGTGTGTTTTGCAATGAGCATAAACAAAAGTCAAGGTCAGACATTTAACACCATTGGCGTAGACTTGACATCAGACTGCTTCAGTCACGGTATGTTCTACGTCTCCATCAGCCGGACAGGAAGTTCAGAAAAACTCTACATTCTGGCTCCAAATCAAAGCAGCAGAAATGTAGTTTACCCTGAGGCTCTTTAGTGAAAAGTTCGAGAAATGGATATGAGGTAAAACTGACATGATCTGATTGTGGTAAGTTTTTAGTATTGAATGTGCAAGATAAAATTTAAGCAAGAGTTGAAAATGACTTCAATGAAAAATTTACTATGTAACATCAAGTAATCTTCCTTTTTGATGAAAATGTTTTGTGAAGTTCCTGATTGAATTTCAGTCACTACAAGAGGTAGTTAAAATGTTAATCACCTTATGCAATCGTTGCTCTTACAACATCAACTTACTGGAAAGGTGCCCACAGATTTTGGTACCCGAGTGCGCAACAAAGCTCCGTGCGAAGCACGGGTATCTTTGCTAGTATATATATATGTATATATATATACACATATATATATATATATGTATATAAAAAGAAGTTCTTACGATCCAGTCCGAGCTGATAATAAAGTTGTACTGAAGTCTAAACCAAAAAGATTACACAGTTGTTGTGTTACTGGCCACTTTACAACCAGAAATCTTCGGTACTTGATAAATGATGACCTCATTGTAATCTCTCTCTCTCTCTGTCTTTTTCTGTCTTTTTCTGTCTTTCTGTATATATATATATATATATATATATATATATATATATATATATATATATAGTCTTTGAAGTTTTTAACATTTGAAACCATACAAAAATTTACTTTTTATCATTCGTTAAACAAAAAAAAAACATCTAGTCAGTAAGTCATTTGATCACCTATATATATATATATATATATATTTGTATATATATATATATATATATATGTGTGTGTGTGTGTGTGTGTGTGCGGGTGTGTGTGCGTGTGCGTGCATGTGTGTGTTTACGTCACTGTATATGGTGCGAAAACACAGAATAAGGAAATAACTTCTAGTAAGTAACAGTGAAATTAAATCATAAAAATAAATTCATCGCTAAAAATTAATATAAAACTGGCGCGATAGACAAAAACACATGTGTGTGTGTGTGTGTGTGTTTGTGCGTGTGGATGAAATGCCGAATATTCATATATATTTTATAAATTACTTATTTATTGCCTTTTATGCTAAACTATAAAAAAACGTATATGTATCTGTTACTCATGTCTCATATTTCTTCTCTAAAATTCATAAGCCTTTTGAATAGTATTCACTTATATTTATATATATATATATATATATATATATATATATATATATATATATATATATATATATATAAATATATAGATGGTATCTTCTACTTGGGTTTATTCGATAACCATGCTCAACATAAAAATGTGACATTCTATTTCTGTTATATCAATTTAAATATCTTAAATAGATTCAACCAATAAAAAGGAAGACGGTGTGCAATTTATTGCATAGATAGCATCCGCTACAATCGATGTCCGATTTTACTTAAACAACACATACAGCTTATAATGTTCAGATTAAAACCCATTCTACAGTCTTCGTCTTGGTTGCTGTTTAAAACTGTTTTGATACATTTAAGTATTTCTTTGCTTTTTTATTACGCTGTCTATAAAAAACATTTACTACTGTGATTTCCTCGAATCGCTAATTATTCTTTGCGTACGATTGACCCACATCTCATGCACCGTTTACAATAAACACGAAGCCTATTTGGCGCTTAGGTGAATATAGCTAATAATTATTTCTTTCTAATTCGTATGCTTTTTTTTGGTATTTTTAAATACGCAAAATTTGTTTGGCAATTTTTACACTAGTCTTTGATTTATAAATGTTTTATTTATTCATTAGTTTCTCAGTTCGATTCTTTTATTCCTAGTCGTTTCCTATTTCTGCTGTAATTATTTTTATATTCTCAAGACTTTTCGTCGTCATTTCGTTCTCATGCATTCACTTTTTTCTTTTTTTCATATATTTCTACCTTTCTGTGTGCTTTACTCTGTCTTTTTTAAAGGAAAATGTATACTTCTGTACACTGTTTTTTTTTCATACCTTTCTTTTTCTACTTTTCTATTGTACAATTTTGAGATTTATTCTTTTCTTTCATTTTACGTCTTGAATTATTGTTCCTAGTTCTTCCTGCTGTCTTTACCTTCAGCCATTTAATTTTACCAATTGCTTTTATGTTTATTATGATTTAATTTCTTGTTTTTTTTTTGTTCATATTTACTGAGAGATTTTATTGCACTTTATTTCATAAACTTTTTACTTCCTTTATTTATAGAATTTATTTCAGTTCCTTTTTTATTTCCCTACATTTTATAATAATTATTTTCTAATATCGCCATTACATTTATCCCATAGGTGTTATTCTGCTTTCTCTTTTTTGTTGGTATCTCGTTTATATATCTCCATACTGTTTCTTAAACTCTCTCGATCTCTCAATAAGTTGTTTCGTTCACCTACTTCTTGGTTATCTTTGTTGTGCCCATTAGATTTGCTTTATTAATCCGTTGTCAATTTCGTCCTTCTTTTCATATCTTTTTAAATTTAACTCTGATTCTTTTCTTGCGTATTTTTCAGCATTCCTCTTTGTATTTGTTTTTTTTTCTTTTTATTAAAATCTGCCATCTTTTATTTATCTCTTTAACGCCTTATTATGCTAAAATATAAAAACGTTGTTTATAAACGTAGTGCTCTCTTTCTTACTATATATTGTCTTCGTTTCGCTCTTTCCTGTTGCATAACGCTTAATTACCATTTAGATTTTGTTTTATTTAGCATAAATTTCCGCTAATGGTTTTGTATTCTTTTATTCTTAAACTTATTTTTATGCCCCTTATTCGGTTTATTTTATATTGGCTTCCCCTATCCTTACTGTTGGTTAATTAATTATTACCGTATGTGTTTATCGTTTTCTTTGTTTTATTTTGTGTATATTTTATTTAGATTATCTTTGTTATACGTTTCTTTTTATATTGCATTTCTTAAGTGTATCGTCTCAGTTCTCCTGTTTCCTACGTTATCACTTTATTATAGTGCTTGTTTACTTTGGATCTTCATTCTTATTTTTTCTTTTCTTATTTATATGATTCGTTATGCCTTTTCATTTTTAAATATATTATCGGTTTTATACGCCTGTCATCGTCTTTGTCTTTGCTATTTGAACTAAAATATTTTCCCCATTTATTTTATTTCCTTCCTTATTTGTATTATTAATGTTTCATTTTGCATCAATGTATTTCTTCAATAACTTTTAATGTATTTCTATTTTTGTTTTGTTTTTCATTTTACGCATTTCTTTCCTTTCTTTCAATAGTAGGAATCGTATATTTCAAATTTCCCTTCCTTTACACATTTCCTATCCATTGAATACAAGCCAACAATTCTTTCAGACATCAAGAACTGTAATTATCGAGATAAACCGTGTTAATTATGAGATTTGAATAGATGTTATGTGTGTGATAGAAACAAATAAGAAGAATTACAATATAGATATATCAATTGAATTGAGCTATTTCAGACATATTTCTCGTTGTGTTTCGCGTTGAAAATATTGATGACTTTATAATTTTGACAAATCTTAATTATTTTTTTTAATTTATCATTATTATTGTTGTCTGTATTTGTATTCATTGTCTAATCTATTCAGATGTCTTTCGTGAAACCTTACTTTAGAATATGTTTGAAAATTTTATTGTCTGTGTATATATGTGTATCTACCTATATATAAAAAGTTATTTATGTATTTAAATCTGTTTTATTAATCTTTCTGTCTCCCTCTATGTTAAATCGTCCCCTAATAATCCAATTTTCCCGGAGACTGAACGTAATAGTTTAAGTACAATTATGTCTTTAGCACAGCACATGCAAGAGGCTTCACACTGTGTTGTATATTCTTATTCAATGGTTGCCGATGAGGCAAATGATCAGGAGTGTCGCCTTAGTTGAGTTTACCTCAATCAATTCGTAAAATATTTCTTTCAGTCTTTGGATCAAAAGAGTCCCGTTGAATTGATTCTAAAAACTATGCACGCTTACACTTGAGAGACCGTAATCAATTTTAAAATATCTAATAGCGTAGGAATCGAATGATACTGAATCCTAATAATAGGTAGATCACGGTTTCTAATCATATATTTGTATATTTTTACAGGAGTTTATTTAATAGCTGTTTCCGTAAGTAGACTTAATGCTTGTTTTTCTAATATTGTTTTGCGCAAGTGGGCCATCCATTCAATATTTTGCTCTAATGCGACCATGAACTCGCTATATCTGAAAACGTTTTCGAATCGAACAGATCGTTGTAATCATGTAATTATATTACAAATAAAATCTAGTGAATCTATTTCAATCATTGATTTAGAACATTGTAAAACATTTTTAGATATGACCTACTCGCCCTTTTCAGGAATTACGTTCATAGTTATATGCTAGCATAAGATACTGATGACAAAAGCAAACAACTTATAAGGGACTTTCAATAAGTTTCCAAACGTTTTCCTATGGATATTTTAATTGATATTACACACATGTCACTCTGATTTTCTTCGAAGTCATACACTCAGGCTTCAATGTCTTTGCTTTAACGGTACAAAACCTGCTGGAAAGTCCCAATGATCCCAGTGAAAGTCTATTTCATCTCTTCCTTTGTCTGATTACAACAGCTTCTAAGCTTTTCATTAAGCTTAAGGATTAACCCAAAGTCACATAGCGAAAAGTATAGACAATAAGAAAGTTTAATTACTGTCTTGATGTTCATAGATGTCAAATAGCTTGTTACAAAATCGAGTTATGAACTAGTGCATTCACGACTCTTCCACATCGTTAGTTTGTTTAAGAATAATTGTGTCAACAGTTCTCACACTTAAACCAAACAGCGAGTTATTGTCTGTAGACACAATACTGTGTTTATCTATAAAATTATTTGTTTGGCCATTCAACTTTGGTGGTTTGACATATTTAATACTCCAAAAACCGCACGTTTTTCACAAAATCCCTACTTTTTTGGAATCCCTTATGCCGGCCAAACAGTGATGCTCGATTTATGCCAGGTGGTCTAAAGACAGTATGTAGCATTCCATACGTTTCTGTAGCATTTTTTCTAAGTGTCTAACAGAATCTTATTGCATATAATTCTCCTAAACTTTTTTCAGGTCCCGATGGCATGTTTGAAATTTAGACACTATTATAATCATGCTTTAGTAGAGTGTATTATAATTCCTGCTCTAGATTTTTATTGACACCTGAAATCATAAAAAAATGTCAGTAATCGCATTAGATCTATAGCAATAATCTACTGATTTTAAATAGTTAACGGCAAATTTAATGGCCGGTAGAAAAAAATCTGAAAAAACATATTGAAGAACCTCACACATGCAGATACAATACGTTTATTAAATTACGTCAGTTTTTTTTTAAATACTTCTGGATGTATCGCAAGTGTTTTTGAATTTATAGTCACGTTATATATTTCCTTGAATGTATTTGCACCATAGTATACACATAGATCGCACATGACGACCGGTACGACATTATTTATTTCTTCCACCAGGGATTATTGTGGCACTATACCTTGGGGCATGGTAGACCAAGTCAATGACGCCAAAGACCCAGAGCCATTTAAAAAAAGCCCAAGCAGCTCCATTAGCCTTTTTTTGTTGTTGTCGCCTCAAACATTTTGCAATATACAAACTCCACTCCAAAAAAGGTTGCAACGAGTAGAAGATTGAACTCAGTAGGATTCCGCAAATAATACCTTAGTACCAAAAGATAAATGTAAGTTAAATTACCCCGTTACTTCCGAATATTTATCTAGAAAGGAGGCGCATCCGGTATGTATACCGCCAACTAGGACGCTTGATTTTAAGGTCACTCAATATTTATTCGTTTGAATACACAAATAGAAAATATATAAACATATGTGTGTGCTTGGGTTCGAATCACTTCCTCCACTGATTGCGAAAACATGAAATAATTGTGTATTAAGTTATTAAAAATAATATTTTCTTTATCTTTTATTATATATATATGTGTGTGTATATATATATATATATATATATATATATATATATATATATTCAAGGACCTTGGGGACCTACTCCAGCTAGATCTTGAAGAAAACAATGCAGACAAATAAAATCAGTCTGATGATGTCCTTTTTGAATGAACTATAAACGTTTATGTTTTAGTCACATTGCCAATAATCAAAAAACAACTTTTGTAGTAATATAGGAAAAAAGTATCCTCGAATATTAATCTGTAAACTATAGCAACCACTCCTAAAAACGTTTTTAAAATGCAGCCTCGGCAAAAATAAAAAGATAAACCTTATAGAACTAAAAACAAAACCAAAAGAGAAACAAAAGTAGTAAAGACTATTATAGTTTTACTGCGAATTTTCATTTGTGTATAGATCTTAGAATCAGATATTATCAGTGTCTGCTTAGAAACCGATGGAAATTAATCGCGAATGTAATCCCACGTGTGTGTTCTATTTTTAATCCCCGACTTTCAGTTACCAAGGGAAATTAGCTTCTGTTATGATAGACAATTAATTAAGAGATGCAATCCCTAAAGGCATTAAATGTTTGGTGGTAATGAACTCACAAATGTATTATTTCCGCATATTTCATTATTAGTCAACATCCTTGTTGAAGAAAATCCAGAAAATCTACTAAATGTTCACTATATACTCTATCTACACATCATCAAAAAAAAAACTATAGATGAATATATATATATATATATATATATATATATATATATATATATATATATATATATATATATATTAAAACGACGCCTTTGCATCAACACTACTCTATTAGGAAGTGACCATGTATTACACATGGAATAGGAGTAGAAAATTATTTGACCGACGCAAACGAGGAGATAGAGTAGACGGACACCCCGGAATATTCGAAGAAAACAAAATATGCCGGCTTTATAATATGCATCCCAAACAAAATGAATGTGTTTTTCTTTGAATGCCCTTGGTAAATGCCCCTGATCCAACGTTTTCCAGCAATAAAATATTGTCAATATTGTTACTCATGCCATCATTTTTATTAAACAATGACGTACACTGGGCTGGATGTATTAATGATGGATGTAACATATCGCATCCGATTCAATTTTGTGCATTGTATGCCATCATATTGACAACTTTCCTCCCTTCATCTCCATTAGACGTATGGAAGAAATATAAATCACACATGGCCGAAGACATTTTTCCTCAAAGACGCATGGAAAATGCAAATACCTACCTGGATTTTACACCGGAAATTTATTATGAGGCATTAATACGGATTGACAATTTGTGCTTAGAAATTGCAAAGAAAGTTCACACTCAATTGGGAATGACATCACCGAATCTATCTGCTGCGACTTTGTTTGATATAGAATTGGGCCGGGAACTAACTTACAAAACAGATGGTCTTTTTTATACATTCATTCAAATATTAAACAACTAACTAGTGAGCAAAAAGACATTTACAACAAAGTAATGCAGGCTGTCAATAATAGGGTAGCAGAAATTTTCTTCTAAGATCTACCAGGAGGAATTGGTAAAACCTTCTAAATTAAATTAATTTTGGCAAAGACCTGATCACATTTCAACATAGTTTTAGCTCTTTCATCATCTGGAATAGCTGCAACATTACATCCAGGTGGAAAAAACTGTTCATTCAGCTTAAAAACTACTATGAATATGAAATTCATGGAAACTCTCATGTGCAACATTTCCTAAACATCGAATATGGGAAAGTTATTGCAGAAATGTAAAGATATTGCTTGGGATGCATGCGCAATGACACACAATTGCTGGAGGCTCTGGATGGATCATTGCAAGACTAGCGTGGAAATGACCGACTGTTTGGGAATGCAATAATATTGCTAGCTGGAGTTTTCAGGCAAACATTATCTATAATTCCTTTATCAACACCAGCAGATGAAATACATGCTTGCCGAAAATGTTCCCCTTTTTGGCGACATGTGAGAGCATTTCATTTGACAAGAAATATGCGTGTTATTTTCAAATCAATTACTGAAAATTTGGAATTGAAAATGGCGGCTTATCTTTCCTTGGGGCGAATTTCATTGCCACAAAACCTCTGTAAGTTAGTGACAACAAAAGAAGACTTGATTAAAAAAAGTGTTTGCGGACACCCACATTAAATATAAGGATCCCAGTTGGTCGAGTGAACGAGCCATTCTTGCATCCAGGAACAAAAATGCCCATGTACTCAATAGTACTATTCAGTTGAACATTCGTGGTGAGTTAGTCACGTACAACTCTGTCGACACTGTTCTTGAAGAAGACGAAGCAGCCAACTATTAAACAGAATTTTTGAATTCGCTAGATTTGCCAGGGATGCCACCTCATGTATTTCAATTGAAAAATGGGGGAGGCCAATCATCCTGTTGCGAAATATTAAGCTGCCCAAGCTTTGTAATAACACACGTCTTTCAGTCAAAGAATTAATGACTAACCTAACAGAAGCGACAATTTTAACAGAGCCTTTCAAAGTGAGAATGTCCTGATTCTACGCATTTCTATGATTCCAACAGACATGCCATTTAAATGAAAGAGATTGCAAATTACTGTTATTAGATTTTATAACTAATACTGTATTTTCAAAGAAGCTTTTGTTATAATATTTTTACTTACGATATGATTTAAAAAAATGTTATAACTGCATTCACTCTTTTAAATTACAATTGTTTAGAAACAATTATATCTTATTTTCAGAACGTTGTATACGAGATGAAAAAGAGTATATTCGCACGATTGTATTATTTCAATTAATGTTAGACAGAACAGCTCTTAAACAGCTCGCTATACGATGCGTTCGTCACAGGAATCACTACTGAACGCACACCCCAATGGTGGTTTAAGAAATTTCATGGCGGCGACGGAAGTATTAAATATTATAAGTGTAACAGTCGGTCATCGGTTGTTGACATCGATCAGTTAAAAGTATTTGTGGAAGACAATCCATTCAACTGTTGAATAACTTTTTACTGGAATAGACGTCACGCATACGATGTTTTTCAACCACTTCAGAAAGTTTGGAAAGTTGAAAAAAATAATAAATGGGTGCCTTACGAATTTAACAGCAACTAAAACGCCGTTATGAAGTATCATCTACCCTTTTGTTTGCAACAAAAACGACCTGTTACTCGACCAGGCTGTGACATGCGATGAGAAGTGGCTTCTGTACGACAACAACGACGTTCAGCTCAGTGACTAGTCGCTGACGAAGCCCACCAATACTTTCCAAAATCAAAGTTATACGTAAAGAAGATCATCATGACATTGGTTACCTGCGACCGGTATCATCTATTACATTTTTGTAATTAGGGTTAAACCGTTACGCTGAACAACTCTCAACAAGTGAATGAAATGCATGAAAAACTTCGACAACAACACATAGCATTAGTCAACCAAAAAGACGAAATTCTCGTCCGCGACTATGACATACCACCGTGCTAAACCGACTCTGCTGAAATTTAACGAATTAGGGTTATAACAGTGTCTAATCGGACTAACTTTCCATACATCTCACTTGCCGACTATCACTTTTTCCTGCATTTCGACAAATTTATGCATAAGAAATACTTCAACCGCATTATCGATATAAAAAAAAAGTTCGTCGTCATTAAAACGAAGAACGTTTACGTTACTGGCATAAATAAACTTGTTTTACGTTGGCAAAATATGCCGATTCTTATAGCGCATAATGCACTCAATATACACTGTTTGTAGCCGGAATTTATTTATCTCAATCATAAAGAAAAAAACTTTCTAGTCAATCTGATATATTTATCTTTATCTATAAAAATAAAGTCGGAAAATAAACCACGTTTAATCAAGGGGAAATTACACTTGACGTTTTATTAAATACCACTGAATAACGTTTTGAAATACAACGAATTTTCCCTATTTTTAATTAAATTAAATATAAATTAAATTAAAAAATATGAATTAATTTACTCCATATAATATCCCTAAATAAAACAAGTAAGCCATAATAATACAAAATTAAGTGAGTTAAAATTTAACGAAGATATCCTTTAAATAATATATGCGTGTGTATATATATATATATATATATATATATATATATGCATGTATGTATACAAAATCACAAATATATATGTATACATATGTATATATATATATATATATGTTTACATATATGTATATATATATATATACATCTACATGTATATATACATGCATATATATATACATATATATATATATATATATATATAAACACGTGCAAGAATTCTACCGGAGAAAACTACATAAATTCTGCTTGTAGCATGAAATTGAACTTATTTACCTTTGCATATTTAAATAAATTCGTGAGCATCAAACAATCATACAGAAATACGTCTTAATTATAATAAATACTGATCGACAAAAGAATAAGTGCGGTGTTTAAGAGTAAGTGTATAAATGGCAAATGTGGGACGCGAAATACTAATCTCATGCAGATATGATCAGTAGACTACCTGATCTATTGCGTCAAAAATATCCACAATATTATGTGCAAAGTACCGTTCATTGGAATTATTGATAGTGAGGTTAGCATCAAGGAAGATTTGTATATGTTCTATTAACAGGTATTATTTGCCGAAGCAATGTCCCATGGCCGTTACACTTTAATTAGGCCCAAACACATTGTAGAAAGCAACGGTACAACGAAACAAAGACCGGAATTCGAGTTGAGTTATTTTCAGTTAAAACAAAATAGATTTTTAACGATCGCGTAATTACAAAACTACGGACACGTAATTTTAAAATTCCGCGACAAGATGTCGACATTCAAGCGTTTCTCTTTGTTCACGTACGTGCTCCAGCTCAAGGAAACAGTTGGCTGCTATGTATACATCTCGCCATTTTCACGATGTAATCACACCATTTTTTTTGTAAAAGGCTCGGATTTCATCGTATTTTAAAATTTCCTTTCGCACTGGCATATGCTTTCAAGTCGCCAGTTCTCTGTTAGCGGTTCCGTACCTTTTGTTTGTTTGCTGGGACGTCAACTTGTGGCATGGCTTGATTATTTGCATGCGTAAGACTTCGCTGCGTCTAGACACATGTACAAAATACGTATTCATAAATATGTATTAAGACCTGCGCCGTAGTAACAAAGAAAACAAGACAAAGCTCAGTTTTCAACAACAAAACAAAAATAAAACATGCTTAAATAAATCTAAATAAAATGTTTTAGTGCATAAATGATCGAAAGACAAAATTATCGTCCTACAGAAAATACCACTACAGCTTTATTTTAAATACATTTATTAAAAAAAAAACAAATCAAGAAACTTGATTATATAATTGATCTAACTCTTATTTGATATCAGCGACTTTAGTCAGTCTCAATCGCTGCCTCGATATGGGTCAGGAACTCGAAAAAAAAAACAGTGCCAGAGGGAGTGTTTAAAACATTCGCCGCATGTCGATGATCAAGCTTGCTATGGTCTTGTGCCAGATCATGTAGGTGATGAAAACGACGTCTGAAAAAAGGAAGTACTCCAATGGATTCAAGTACGAGGAGGGGAAAGACAGTTAGAGAAGTGAACCATGTCTTAGCATTCCTTTTGGATCCAATCATGGGTTTCTGTGGACTTGTGGGCAGGCACAAAGTCCTGGTGCCATACCCAGAATCTTCCAGCCACCACCTGATAGCACCAACGGATCACCGTCTTTTTCAGCATATCCATATAAATTTTGGCGTTGACATTCAAGCCACTTTCGGAGAGGTGATGAACATGATGTGCCCCTCACTTGAAACCACACAAAAACCATAACCCTTGCCGGAAGCTTTGCCTTCATCACCCTGAGTATGTCTCTGTTATTTGTGGCAATCAAGCGATGTATTTTAACGGGTGCTAGCAATGATTCTGTTGCCGTAATTGGATCGATAGAGAGCATTACTTATACAGATGTGGATCTCCGTTCTCATTCCTTGAAGATTGTGTAACTTTCAGCCACAATAGAAGGATAATATCGCTATTTAGGATGTGTACATCAGTGGCTAAATAGTAGGGTGTCTGCACAAAATAGAACACAAGTTTTCATTAAACGGAAATAGACTCCTGTCGTCTTTTCTATGGCGACAATTTTATTGTTCCACTCTGCAAATTGTTCCAGAACTTAACTGTACGGTTTTGTCTCTTCTCTCTGTAAGTATTTACTTTATTTATTTGTATTTACCACTTTTCTTTTATAAAAAAGAAATACAACGTATTTTTCGAAATATTCTAAATTTTTACCGCGGTAAAAATTGACAAATACGGTATAGTTTCTACATAGCGAGAACGTAGTATTTTGTGTTTTCGTAAAAAAAATCGTTCTTGTTGATAAATATTGAAGTTTTGAATGTTAACATTATGTTACAAAACCAGTTAATTTAGGAGAAAATCATACCTGAGTAACTTTGAACATAATTTAATGTTCTTTTTTTTTGTTCTCGGATTAGTAACTCACCCGTACTAAAATAGAGTACTTTTTTCATAATAAATACTTTTTTCCTATTTTGGCAACCGTCATAACATATATGTTGTATTTAAAATTATATTCAAGATATGACTGTTACATTTTTTCAGTTATGTGTTTTTAATGCACTTTTTTCATATTCCCGCCCCCTCCCACTTACGATAGTTTCTTACCCATCTGATCAGCCATATCATAATCATTTATCACATTGTACTGGGTTGATACACAATGTTAACACAGCGTACGCAAGTAGTTGCTACTTGGTTAAAACTTCCTCTTTATTAAACCTCTTGGCTATACATTAAGTTATAATCGCACAGCCTATAAGTCAATTACCTACTCCGTCCCTTGTGATGAGATAATCTGAAACGAACAAGTTAATATAAGTCATTTGTTAGTCTTACGGTCCATTTTGTCATTTAACTTATTAGAAACTTGTGACGGGATTAATTGAGACAATTACTATACACACCTTACCTAAAGGCCAGAGGAATTAGCTGTGCCCAACCTCAATGTTAATCTATAAGCATATTATGCAACAATTACTACATTGACCATTTTTTTCACATTCCAGTAGTACCCCCACGCACTGAGATTAATGTTTATTACTTATCCTCGGAAGACCTCCCCTCCAAAGCGCTGACTCTCTAATCTATTTACTTGATATAACTCCAGATACTTTGTTTGTAAAACAAACTCTCAGAATCCCCGTCTCAATATTCTATATGTTCTTCATTTCTCATAGCTAATTAAAATAGCGATTAAAAAGATAAAAAGCTTGCCCTATGTCTGAATACACTTTATGTGAAAGTTCAAATATTAGACAAAAATAGACTGAGCTATTTGGTAGAGGCTTCAGATATCAAATTTCTCAACTTTGATTCCAATTTGGACCCTTTAGTGTTTATTGTTTTGAGCTCGAATTCAATTAAAAGTTTGATCCGTGTCCAAGTAACCTACATCTAAATTTTCACGGGTTTATACACAACATTAGCGGATGGGTGTGAACTTTGACCCATTGACAGCGAAATTTCTCGCCGAAAACTAATTAAAAAATTTTTTTAACCACATCTCAATATGCCTTATGTTCAATCTCGAGTTTTTAGATTGAAAATTGACAAATTAGTTCGTAGGGAAATGTACCCACACAAACACACACATACAAAGATTTTCACTTTTATAGATATATGGATATTAGTGTAAAAGTAAAGTTTACAATAATGAATACTACTACTACTACTACTAATAATAAAAATAACAATTTTAAAAACACACACACAATTATACTATCATATGTTGAAAAAAATTGTTAACATACACGTTCGGTCGAATTGACATAGACACCGACTGATCTGTTCGGCAATATTATATTTAAACTACTTTGTCCAAATCATTTAAAAGTAAATAAAAAGACTATGATTATAAAATGGCGGCGGTTATCTGATTCTCGCCTAGATAACAGATTAAGTGAGTAAGGATATACCCCGCTAGTAGATTGGGGGGGCATATATCTGCTGAAGTAAGTAGAAGATAAAACTGAAATTGGTAGAACAAAGAAAGATACAGACCGACATCTTCAATGGACGTGCTTTTTTATGGCGCACCATCAACAGGAAATCTGATTCGTTACCCCAATTTTCTTGACAAAGTTCGTATTGCGTTCGTTATCCACATCGTCAATTTCTGTATCCAAATATTGAAAGTATAGGGTGTTCCGGAAATTTGACGTCATTTCGCAGGCTAATAATTTTGGAAATTTCCGTTGAGATAACCTCACATTTTCACACATTCTTTAGAGATAGTTCAATACTTTATATAGAATGCTAGACATTTACTTCAAAAGAAAAGCCATTGTGCGTGTTGCAATATCCTCTACCACAGCCCCCCTCCCAATAACGTGCAGCCTGTCTTATTTGCAAAATTCTCAAAATTTTGAAGGACAACCGTGTACTTAAATGCTTATGTGACACTTATTTTATCCCATCACGTATACACTTGGCGATTTTTTCTCATAAAAGGTATAAGTTTTAGCATTAAAGGATAATCTTGCATTATCTTTGCTGTATCAAATACCCTTGCTATTAGCTTTAATTAACAAAATGGTATTTTAATATTACTGCGTTCGGTTAAATATAGATCAGAGTAAGAAAATACTGAAAAATTTAAGCATAAGACCGGGTGAAAAAAAATTGATAACAAATTAAAAAAAAAAATGCGGCATAACTTATGCTAACAATTAGAAGGTTAATTTTATCTTTTTTTTTTAATTTAAGACTGTTATAAACGGTAAAATAAAATTAGAGGTATTTACTATTCTCAGTTAAGAGTTGGATGGGATTGTAACAGTCGATTAAATCTCACTAGCAATGACTACCTTTTTCACATTTAGAACCATTTGTGCAAACGCCGTTGTGGCAACGCTACACAGGCAGCGGGTACATTTTCACTCAGGCCCAAAACATTGTATGCAGAGCCAGTCGCAAAGAAACAAAATAAATATGTTCGACTCGATTTTGTTCAGTTGAATAAAAAGTCATTTATTAACAGCTGGTTTATCAGAAAACCACGCACACGTAATATTTCAAGCCATCGACAATATACGCGCGTTCCATGCGTTTCTCTTAATTGAATTATCAATAACTATAGTGATGTAACAACTAGATCACTCCAGGGCACGTGGCCCCTCTACCTATTTAGCAAAATTAACGAATAGCAACATGTTTAAAAAGGTCTTCTCACGTCGACATTCTCTTTGAAATCGCTGTTGCTCCCATGTGGTTCTAAATTTTTCTGTTCCTTATATTCCTTATCCATAGAGACGCTGCTGTTGATATATGTGCCTGACTTCGTTAC
Organism: Euprymna scolopes; assembly: GCF_053919585.1. Taxonomy (NCBI): domain Eukaryota; kingdom Metazoa; phylum Mollusca; class Cephalopoda; order Sepiida; family Sepiolidae; genus Euprymna; species Euprymna scolopes. The sequence goes on from NC_136501.1 coordinate 70,467,736, forward strand.
ATCAATTATATATATATATATATATATATATATATATATATATATATATATATATATATATATATATAAGTGAAAGTGTATGTGTATCTGTGTATCTGTGTATCCGTGTGTATGTGTGTCTGTGTACATTTCCCTACGCAATAACTCTGTCAATTTTTACTCTACTGACTCGAAATTTGATATACAGGTTAATGAGATTTGGGAAAATCGATCTGATCTGTTTTTGGCCAGAAATTGGCGATTAAGAGGTAAAAGTTCAATGATTTGACCTTTCTTTGAGGACTCTACCAAACTCCTCCGACAATTTTGGGTCTACGCACTTGAAATTTTAGATATAGGTTCATTGGACATGGATCTAACTTAATAACTGTATTTGAGCCCAAAAGATTAAATATTAAGGGGTCATAATAGCGGTAAAAGTTACAAAAAATTGACCTCTCCGGTTTCTTCCAAATTACTCAGACAATTACTGGTCTAAATATTTGAAATGTTACATAAAAGGTATTCAGAGATTGGGCAAGTTTTTTCATATGTTTGGGTCTAAAACTTTTAGTTACTGATATATAAATGTGTGTATGTCTGTCTGTTTTGCATGTCTGCCTTAGACTATCAATAGAGGCGACGGATTTCACCAAGATCAATATCATTTTAAATTTCGACAAATATCGAAAAATTGGCTAAAAACATTAATATCTTCCCCATCAACTAGGCACTTTTCTACAGGAGGGGGAGGGGTTGTCGCCGATATTTTTTAAAGTTATCGTCTCCTTTAAATTGTCAAGCCTTAATGTAAAAAAACATGTCGCTTCCGGTTTGGCGGTGGGCGTAACAGCATAAGCGTAAGGTTTTGCATCGTTCTTTTCCTCCTTTGCGGTACGGATTCGAGCCTGTCTTCCAACTACCACCTTTTTTGTTGTTAAACATACCCATCTTAACACCCCGGCAACGCCGGGCACCCAGGCTAGTATATATATATATATATATATATATATATATATATATATATATATATATATATATATATATATATATATACTATTTTTCTAAGCTGATCTGGTAGGTTATGGTCGCATTCTTGCCTGATATTAAAAAAAAACAGATTAATCTTCCTTGGTTTTAATAAGATTCTAGATATACCTCCTGCCCTATGATTTACGCACGTTTTATTTTAATCATAGTACAGTGTGTTTATTGTAGAATAAGATAAGTGTAGAAGGAATAATTTAATAGCCGTAAATAGACACGTCCCCTGTGTTTTTTGGTGTTCTGTTTATAATCAAATTATTTTATAAATCTCTTAATGCAATACATTTTAACTGGGATTCTATAATCTTGAATCATAAATAAAATTTGAAATCCTCTCCGTAATCCAACAACATTCGGTTGAAAAAATATTTAACATGTGCGTTATATTGACACTCAGTTGCATTTAGCATGGCAATTATTTTTTGTTCGACAATATTCGAGGAAATACCTAAAACGGTCAGAATCGCGTTGATACCAACCGTAAATTCATCCATATACTTAAAACATTTTTTTTTCGTTGCCATGCAACTTTCATTTCAATAAAATGTTGTAAAAACATTGCTGCCTATAATATTTTAATATATTTTCTAGATGAGAATATAGATTTAAGATCAGTTGTAGTTACACATAAGACAGTAGTTCCTTTCGTATTTATAAAACGACCACCATACTGTTCTGGACCAGTTAGCGTCATTTCTTGTACTTTATAAATTACTGTTTATATTTCATAAGAATTCGTCTGCGCAATGAAAAATCCTGTTAACGAACAACATTGCCATAAGCGTTTGTATAATATAATTTAACGGTGATAAAAGAAAGGATATTTTATCATTCACCTTTTGCGGAATATATACTGGTTTAGTTCTGCGAAATGCAATCACACTTAAAAAAAATATTGTTATTTTCTTCAGTGATTTCATGATTCATCTATCAGTTTCTCGATCAAAATATAGTAATCATATTTTTTATTTAAGTTATTTGTCACGCCATATCTTTACTTCTTAATAAATTGTGTATACTGACTCATGCATACAATGAATAAAACTTCTGTATGTGAATATAATTTTTTTTTAAAGTGAGGGCATCAATTTGAAAGGAGTGTAGTACTAGAAACTACATAGTGTGTCAGTCTCTAACGCATGGATCAGATTAATATAATAAAACGTGGCAGAAAATAAAATTCAATAAAAGATAAATCGATATTATTGGTTTATATCTCTTTTATTACGATATTTTTATTAGAAATTTGATTTTTTTAAAATGTAAATCGCCCAACTCTGTTTAAGTACTCTTTTAAAGTCACTGGTAATGAATGAGGACAAACATCTCATTTTATTATTCTAATCTGATTTTCAAGAAATATGAACATTTAACGATTGTGTTTGCGTATTTCGCTTTAGGGGTTATATATGTTAGTGTGTAAGCTACACGTTGGTCTTAGGAACACGTTTTCATTATAATTTTACTGTTCCCTACGTAGCATCATGCCTATAACCGACTATCCTGTGGTTCATCTTTGCTTATAAATTTTAATTAGAATATTACCATTTAATAGTTACATGAAACCATCTTTTCAATCTGAACATTTAAACTCGAATTTAAAAAATAAATAAACACGAATTTATTGTGATTTCAACTAAAATTGCACAATGGACATAGAAAATTATGTTAGGAAGTTGTTACATCTCACTAAGTTTTATTCAATAATTGGTTTACGCATTTTTCTGGCATTAAATCAATTCATAACAATTTTAAGATAGTTTACTTATTAGATGGAAACGCATTTACTACACTAATCAACAGAAATATTGTTGTCAACTGGAATAGAATGAACCTGATGCGCTGATTCCAAAAGCCACCTTGGTTTTTGAACCCACATCGGTATTTGAAATACGTATCATTCAATTTTTTACGTTTGTTTTCATAATTCCGCATGTGTAAGATATTTTAGAACAAGTTTCTTGAATAAAATGCCAAGTTTAAATCAGAAATGATTATGTAATGACAATAAGTATCCAGATCCAGTAGTTCTGAGTGATTATATGGAAAAGGAATTAGTTTAGAGAAAAAACCTCGATATCTTGCAAAAACTCGTTTGCAGCATACACCAAGAAGGGATACAATTTGCGGGGGTAATTGTGTGCCCGCATAGAACGGAACGTCATCCACGATCAACTTTGTGGACTGAGACTGGATACTCTTCTTTCAGCTTGACAATGAAGCAGTTCACCGAAGCTCTGCACAGTAATGTGCCTACTTCACAAATTGGTGAGAGGTTTGTCGAGGAATGACAATAGATTAGTTGAAAGTTAACATCTTTGAAGCTGTTCACATCCGGCAGCTCATCAGAGAACCAGAGTTCGAAAACTCAAGGAACGAAATGAAACTGGAAACTTAAAGGGAATTTGCTTTAGTCGAACATAATTTCTGACAACAATAAAGCGAATAATTACGTAAGAATTGTATAGTACATGCTGACTGTTTTAAGGATCCTGGTCTGCAAGGTGAGACTTAAAATGCACGACCTCTTTCTACATATAGACCGGTTTATTGAAAACCGGGTTAAGTCCTTGACAAGCAGGTGAACAGCCACGATCAGAAAACAATTAGAGAAGGTGTCAAGCTAGCTAGGGTGCAGCCATGATGACTTACTTCTGCTGGAATCCGTTAAAAACAAGTTCCCAGTCGCTGAGTATCCCAGGAGTGCGAAGAAACTGAATCTCAGACATGGAGGTTTTAACAATAGTGAAAAGACATGCAGTTTACTTGTACCCGCCCTCATCAATGACTTACTATCCCCTTTAACGTAATCGATGTTTAAATCTGGTAGTCCAGTATATGTTTGGAGAAAATGTGTTCTCTTTAATCCATAATTAGGATGATATGTGTTGTGAAAAAATCAGCTCATAATGTAAAGAAAATATGTCTTCGGTTTTATCACGAGGACTGATGTTTTTTTCGAATCACCCTAGCACAAAAAAAAGTTGGCGGGAGAAACCGGGGCCATTTTTTTGATTAAGCTATGAGGATCTACCTTTAAGCCCGTGTATAAATCTAGACAATCTCCACCATGTAAAAAACATGGTTTCAACATATATCGAGCGAAGTTTCATGGACAGAACCTATGACTTTACGTATTGGTAGCGCATCTCTACACCCACACAACGTATTAATAAAAAGTACTTAGTGAGTGCCGGCCTTAAGGCTTATGCCCCCCTTTATAAAACTTAGGTTGGCTTAGATTAGTTGATGTCATAAATAAACAAGTACAACATATAGCCAAAAATGATAGAACACGCTGCATTACTTTACAATCATTGGGCCTTGCAGATATAACAACCAATATGTAAATACTATCTGAAATTAACTAAATACTTCCCATCGTTATAACATATCACATATTCTAAATCTTTTTTGTGTATGACTTATATTTCCTCTCTTGGTTATTTATTTGTTATTGTTGAGATTGGACTTTCATTTTTCCCTCTTAGTTTTAATTATTTTACATTTGTATTCGTTTTCGTATTTTTCATGTTTTTTATGTTTTAGTCAGTTTTTATTGCATACTATGCATATACAATGCAAATATATCTTTTCTTAAGCAAATACAGGGGTGTCCGATCATTTTCTATGCATATTTTGGGTGACGTGTGAGATTGATGTAGAGCAAATCGAATGCTACAGTCTTATTCTTAGTCAATCAATAAATGACAGTTTCAAATGACCAATGTCAAGCTATGGCATACACCCTTGGCCGGATACTTTCGTTACGTTAAATCAATCGAAAAGGTTGCGTTCGGGTAGGGCGACGAGAGGTCGAAAACAAACATTGAACCAAGTGCAATAATGGTAAGCAATAACTGCACTTTATGGTGTGATAGACTGGGATGATACCGAATAAGCAAGAAATATCAAAGCAATAAAGTAGAGATACCGGAGATTGTCAAATGGAAAGATTTAATGTACAAAAGGTAGACTGAAACGTGAAAATGAGACAAAGTATGAAATACAGTGGAAATAAAGATAGAAACACTAAAGAAAAATGTGTATAACGTTCTTATCTTAATTATTACGCTTTTACAAATTTTTATTGATTAATTTTAAAACACTTTACTCTTAGATCTGGCGACCTAGCAGTATTAGATAATTACTTTTCTTCCTGGATTGTCTCAATAGACATGTACATGATCTCCACCTCAGCAATTTCTAATTTTTAAATGTTATAACTTTTATGTATCCATTTAGTGTTCACCACTACGTGAATTACAGTTTCATTATTATAGTTGGTTGTATCCGACTTCCTTCTTGTCAATTTCCATTGTTCTGCTATCATAGTTTTCGGAATTATTTCTATTTCTATACGGTAATTGGAATGACTTTGACACTTGAAACGTTCTATACCTCTTTTATTTTTATAACAATTTTATGTATTTTTTTACGTTTTTCCTGGTTTCTTGATAATCACTTTGGAGTCTGCGTTGAGAGAGAATATATATTTTTTCAGTAATTGTTGTTCCTATTAAATATAATAATATTTGAATTGATGTTTGGATGAGTGTGGTGTAATTCAGTATTTTGGCGGATTTTGGTACTTTCGCTTCGAGTGCTGCTATCGGTTTTTTTTAAACTATGGTATGCATATTGAACATATAGTTGTTGAATAATCCGCAAAGTGCACTTTTAGTCACATAATTTGTATGTTTTTATATTGTGTTGCATGAATTATAGTGTGCTTAAGCCTTTCATTTTTGGCCACAAATTACATTTTCAGTTTCACTGAGTTGTATCAATCTTGGGTTTTGATCTAGTCAGTTATTTGTAGGTTTGCGTAGTGATTCAGTGTTTCAGTATTAGTTTACTTTCGTGTGTTTTATTTTTATTCTTTTTTATTTTATTATTCTTCTTATTATTATTATAAATCACTAGAAATGTCCATACATATCAGCACCGCATATGACGCACTAATAAAACCTGATAAAATTCACTGTGTTCTAGGTGACAACAACTCTCTCAAGATTTATGGTATTCTCCTACTATTTTGAGAACCTTTGTAAATGAATTTGTTTAAACGTACCATGCTCTTGGTATTGATTTGTCTCGGCAAATGCCCATTCGTTTTCACTGTAATTTTGTGGCAGTACACCTCACCAAGTGTCGCACTATTCTTCGCCCTTATCTAGTGAGTGTCTGGTTATTGCTTACTCGCCTTCTATAGTTAATTTAACATTACGCAGTTTAGTTTTTAGTGGAGGGTTTCTCTGTGGCAGTTTTCCGTTTTTTATTCTATTTCTATTACAGTATTAAAGTTACTGATTCATGTTCGTATATTATATTGGTTGGTTTCAAAATTCGTGTGTTTTTATTAATGTTTCAGTCGTGCTTATTGTTGTTAACTGTTGTATTTCCTGTATTTCTTTGCACTTCACCATCCAAATTTCTCTTATTCTGTTTTCGAAGTATTTCAGAAGTGTTTCTTGGACAATCATTTCAAATATCTTTATTTTATTCAAGTTCTATATTCCTTTAAGCTCTAGTACCGCATACTTACTTCGCTTCTCCGTCTCCTCAATGTTTACCATTTTTGTGCTGATACGGCAAAATCTACGATCTGGCATGATTTTTCTCTCTTGTCATCTATGATGACTAGGTCTATGACAATGGCATACCCTTTTCATTGTTTTGAACCTCGTATATGCTTTTGTGTCATGTGGTTTTCGGTTGATTAACTGTATCTAAGTGTGTAATATATACCCGGAAGTCAAAACAATGAAAAGTATAACCTGTTGCCATAGGCTAATAATGACATTTTGAATTCCAATTTGAATATGTTAAGGCCTTGGCGATTTTCGATGCTAAATAGGGTAGGGCAAATCATGGACTTAGTTATTTTTAAGTATGGTGGATAACTTAAATTTACATATGTTAAGGCTTAAAACTGCACCGTTTGGTTATTTTCACTAGCATTCGTCTTCCTCTATAGAATTTATGGCTAAATAGGAAGGATGCTGATCTTTTTTTCATGGTGTAATCACAAGAGACTATGCATGCTTCAGTTGTTTACGTTGGATTTGCAGGCTCCCATACTGTATTTAAAATGCGGGCAGTTCTAATAAAGATGTTTTTTATGCAATCTGAATTTCAATTTCTCCACAGATTTATGCAGATTTTTGTAAATATTTGAAAGATTAAAAACTAAATAAAATTTTTAAAGGAAATAATATTTGTACATGTGAAAAAATGAATTTATAAAAAATGTTTACACAGCGAGATAACCAATTCAGCAAAATTTGGAAAATAAATAAATTGATTGTAAAGATCTTTTAAAAGGTAAATACAAGTTTTCTGGGTATATTTCAAAGTCAATTAGTAACGTAAAGTTCTAAGACTTTGAACTAAAGAAACACATTTAGTTAGTACAAAAAAAATAACTTAGCAATAACTTAATAAAACCAAAAAGCGAGCGATTTTGCGGAGAGCAAAATCGGTACAAACGGAAGTTTATAAACACGGAAAATACGGAAGGCCAAACTATCAGCCAGTCGAAACCCGTGTGATAATGACATCGTGTAATTAAAAGGGAGGAACGGAGGTGTGCGTTCCTTTTTTTTCTATACATTCATCCGTATATTCCTGTCCTGAACGTTAGAATCATTTTTGCCATTTTTTAATCTATTTTTCCTATGCTCCTGTTTTTATTTTTTTTTAATTATTGTTCGAGATTATATAAAAATTATGATACGCCGAAAGTTTCACATTCATTCAAGCGGGGAAAATATAAGAATCTTACATATAAATATTTTGCGAAACCCGTAATTTAACAAAAATGACTAGAAATAGCTTTGCTTTTATAATTTTTGTGTTAAAATGTTAAAAAAAATCTTAATTTAATGATAATATCAGTAGGTCGAGAAATTAACTTTTCCTGGAGTAATATCGAATTCACAAGTACGAACTTAAAGGCATGTAAGAATAAATTTTTACTTTAATTTTTAATATTTACGATGCTTTATTCTCATGAAAACAAAAGCAAAAATAAATTCCTTCAATTTTTACTACAGAAAAGCTTAACGTTAATAAAGGAGTGTTTGTTTAAACGAAATAATATATTTCAACGAGTTTCACAAATAAAAATCATTGATAAATATTGACAATTTCATAAAATATATTAAATTTTCTGGGTTTTGGTGAATGTTTAAGTAAAGGGAGGGGTCAAAATATTTATAAATTTTCAGCATCGGCATTCATTTTTCACATACCTAATATACCGCTAGCTTTATTTTTCTCTACTGGAAAATAAAAAAAAGAGATGACGTTATATACACACCAATTCTACTTTCCTAAACATATTCTGAAGTAAACCAACCAGGGTGTGCTTGCGTTAAGTTAATTAGTAAGATTGTGTGTCTGAGATGTAATAAAAAACACATTTTTGTCTAAGTAGAACAGCTTTATTGAGACGCCATGTTATGATGAATAATCGTTGCATAAGCACAATTTTGCACCAATAGATACTAATAACTGTTTCTATCACCAGCAACGTCAATACATTATAAATAATGTAACCGTATCTGAATATGAAAATAATTAACGCAAACAGCAAATATGTGAATATTATAATAAAACGTAAAAATCTGTCAATTCATGAAATTGATTTTAAAATATTAAAATCATTGTAAACATTATTTAATATTACTTTGCACTTTTGTTAAAAGAAATATTAGTTATGGCATTTTAGTTTTCAGGCAGACATCACTAAATGATTACGTGCGTATGTTTTTTTATTCCATGCTTAATCGAACAGAGACACTCATGTCAATGTAAATACGGCTTTTCCAACAGACTATTTGGTCTGCTTATATAGACACTTATTGCAGAACTGGAAATAATACGTGTATATTATCTACACATTTTGATGCAATTTTGTCTTGAGGGAAATAAAAGGAACATTAATCATATATATATATATATATATATATACATATATATATATATATATATATATATATATATATATATATATATATATATATATATATATACGCACATATACGAGGGGCGTGCAATAAGTAATGCTGCTGACCCACTTACAGTTGCTTGATCTAACTAAAATTTTGCATGTGCAATGATTTATGTCTCGCTAGTTTTTGTGGCAAATTACAGCTCTGGACTAATTGTGATTTCTGTTTTACAGGTGTAAACTAAACTGAAACTGAGTCAGGTATGAAATGGAACCCGTTAAATGTCTAGCACTGATCCGGTTTTTGTATTGAAAGAACGCACACCACAGGAGACTTTTGATGAAATAAAATACACTCATGGTGATAATGCTCCATCATATGACCTTGTAAAACGCTGGCATCGTGAATTAAAAATTAACCGGAAGTCTGTGGAAACAGGTCCCATACCTGGTTCCCCCCTCTGACATTGATGAGGCATCTGTCCGTCAAGTTGAGGTTGCCATTTTGAAAGATCGGCGCATTACTATTCGCCAAATAGTCAAAGATGTCAAGATTAGTACAGGGTCTGTTGAAACTATCATTCATGGCCATTTGTATATGCACAAGTGTCTCCCAGATGACTTCCCAGGTTGTTTACTCCATTACAAAAGCGAGAACGCGTCGAATGCTCGAGGATGAATTTGGAGATGTACCAAGAAGATGAGTCAAAGTTTTTCAAAATACAGATTACACAGGATGAAACCTGAGTCCATCACTATGATCCAGGGACCAAAGTCCAATCAATGCAGTGGAAACACATGGACTCACAACCTCCAAAAAATGCAAGGGTGCAACCCTGCGCTGGTAAGGTCATGCTCACATTCTTCTGGGACCAGGACAGAGTAGTGATGACAGATTTCCTGGCAAAGGGTACCACAATTACATGAGTCTATTATGCTTCACTTTTGAGGAAATAAAGGGAAGCTATCAAAATCAAGAGGTGGGGCAATCTCAGCAAATATACCCTCCTCCTGCAGGACAACGCTCCGGTCCACAACCCGCATGTCGTCAGATCAGAACACGGGCGTCTGGTTATGTAATCCTTTCCCATCCTCCCTGATCTCCTGCCCTTTCACCCTCTGACTTTCACCTATTCCCAGCCATGAAGTTGTTTTTGAAAGGAAAGCGTTTCTCAGATGATGGAGCCTTGATTTCTGAAGTCAAGTCGTGGATTGAGAACCAACTTGGAGTTTTCTACAAAAACGGTCTCCAGAGCTGCATCAAACGATGGGAGAAATGCATAACTCTGGGTGATTCCTATGTTGAGAAAGACTAATAACTGTGTCAAGTTTCATAGCTCTACTCTTATAGGAAGTGGGTCAGGGGTATTATTTACTGTACGCTCTTTAAACCTTATCCTTGAGTGGCCTCTTGGCCTTGATAATGTGGTGATGCCTATGTAAAAAAATGCGAACCAAGTATGAGAAAGTGCAGGTCCATCGTAAAATTTTAAGTATTCTGATGCATTTGGAAATATTAATACACCCGTTTACACATAATTGAAACGTATTCCCAAAATGTCATCCATGCTTAGTGATTTTAAATGCATCATGCAGAACGCAGGTGGCTAAAGCTTCACTTTAGAATTAAATATTCTCGCTGTTACACTGTTGTTTATCTAAAAAAATACAACGCAATTATATGTGGCTACTTAATCCGTACATCAAAACACAATTAAACAAGAAAGTTTTCATATTTATTAACGCCAAATTAAGCATTAGTGAAAAGGTCTAAATACATGAATTCTTACACTTTAAGGATCTAAAATAAAAGATACATAAATAAACCAATGTATACTCTCTCTTAAATTAACTTCGTTATCAATTGTAAACCAAGTGTTGTGCAACGGATAACAACACATTTTAATCAGCACTGTCAGTATACAGTGAAAAATAACAGTCCTCGACGACGTTAAGAAGGAAGGAGAACATAAGTACATTGTATCTATATAGAACATAAATACAGTGTACGTCTATATAGCATGCTATTTAGTACTGCACAAGCTTGAATCAATCACCATTGGTATATAACAAAAACCAGTATTTATATCTGGCTGTAATACGCATGCTCCTAAACTACACGAAATATAAGGCCTCAACTTTAAAAATTTTAGAAAATGATTGATCTAAAAATCAACAAATTCTTGCAATTCCAGACAATACATTAACATTCAGGCGCACGCACACACATACCCCCATATATATATATATATATATATATATATATATATATATATATATATATATATATATATATATATATTGGTACGTTAGAAGACAAGAGTGAGCTCAATCAAATAATCAATATAAAGCTCAACCAGTATCATTAGAGCCTCTATAGGAGGACAAGAGGAATGGTAAAGTAATTAGCAAGAACTATATATTGGTAAATATAGATTATTTCATTTATTTAATAAAGGAACACAACCAATTAATTTGGGGGGGATAGAATGGACTCTTTATGCTAAGGCGTTTCGAAGCCTAATGCTTCTCATCCGAAGAGTAGGGAAGATGATAGGTAACATAGTGGGGTTTCGTCGTCTAGCGTCGGATTCATTAGGAACAAAATAGCTCAATTAAAATTATAGATGATGTTGGGAGAGTTTTATTGAATTGTAAACAAAAAAAGAGCGTATCATATAGAGTGTAATGTAAAGAGATGATTGGGTCAGTAACATAGCCTTACATGTATGTAGCATATGTTTTAAGGGTTAATGGGAAGTATAATGTGGATGGGTGGTAATTTTATTTTATCGCTGTGTAATATGTAATTTTATTAAGAGATGCAACCGAGACTACAACAGCACTATGAAGTGGTGTATAATTTTGAGAGGGGATTATGGTGATGATTTAAAACGAAAGGCGGAATGATTGTATTCCGAGCAGTGTTGAACAAAACGGATTACATGAGGAATCCTTTTCCAAGGTTTAATTTAGTGAGGCGAGGGAGGGTATATATATATATATATATATATATATATATATATATATATATATATATATATATATATATAAATATGCATATGCATATATAAAGATATAGATAAAGATATAGATAAAGATATATATATATATATATATGAGTGTGTATACACACACACATATATATAGAGAGAGTAAATAACAAAACTTATATTACAAAATTCATGATGTTTACCATTTTATAATTTATTACTTTAAAAAGGTCGACTTATACGATTCTTTAAAGTACATGTTTCGTAGCGCGAACTCAATCACTTAATGTTTACATCAATCAGTGAATCTATTGTGCACTTAACTCATCAGAATGAATAGCAACAATCAATCCGTCGAAAAGAAAATGAAGCGCGATTTGACATGATTAAAATCCGAAAATTCGAAGAAAAATTGCATATGCCTTTTTATTTTTCAATTACGCCATTTCATACATATATATATATGTATATGTATATGTATATGTATATACACATATGTGTGTGTATGTGTGAGTATACATATATATGTGTGTGTGTGTGTGCGTGTGTGCGTGTGCCCGCGCGCGTGTGTGTGTGTGTAAAAGCTTTCTCGAAAAACCATACTTTCATCCTAAGGATACAACTCCTTGAAGCACGTATACACACTGTTTATACAACTTCTGAGTAAAATATTGATTTTCAGAAACCCTGTTACAATTATAATAATAATAAGGTCAATATCTCATTGAATGCCTTAATATTTGGAGGATGTAATATGCCGCTCACTTTTCATAAAAATTCATTATGTAAGCCTCTTTGATTTTTCAGTTTATGTGTCTTTAATTAACTTGCGACAAGCGTACGATTAGATCTTTGGTGTATTTTTACGTATAATGTATTTTCTTAATGACGCTCACTGTGTTTTCCTTAATGAATCTGCGTATCGTTTTTTTTGTGCTTGAGGTAAACGAAAACTGAAACACAATTGGATGTAATTAATAAGAAAGGAACTCCTTACATAAAAGCGTCGTCCCCTATCAAGTTTATTGATTTTATTAATACTGATTGATGTGTTGTATTTTTATTTTATTATTATTGCCAATATTATTATTATCATTTCACACAATGTTAATATGAAAAAGGTCACCGACAAATGGAATAAATGGCAATATATGTACACATGAGAAAAATCCTACTCAATTAATATAGATTTAATTAGGTACAATTGTGCAAGGCTCATTTATAAATCACGTATATTTACTTGCATATATTTATATATATATATATATATATATAGAGAGAGAGAGAGAGAGAGAGATAGATAGATAGATAGATAGATATAATTATATATGCGTGCATCTATGTATATGTGCTTATGTATATGTATAAATATATATAAGTTTGGAAATATATATGCCAATTAAGCTACACAGCACTTTCTGCGTTATATCCTTGTGAAAATTCGTCAGTAAATGCATCAGCCGGATGCATTGGCCTGGAGAATCCTTACGAGGATCATGCGCGGAAAAATATGTCACTAAATAGGCATATATATTTCTAAATCTCACTACCTTGCTCTACATATACATCGCGAATTGTAGAAGAAAAATGCTGAAATATTCATATAAAAATTTATGTAGATACATATACATATATATATATGTATTTACACCCACCAACATACCCCCATATATATATATATATATATATATATATATATATATATATATATATATATATATATATATATATATATATATATATATATATATATATATATAAGAAAGTTTACAGTCGGATATGGATGAATATTATAGTATGATTTACGCAGATTTCTTATGTATGAATATCCAACAAATTGCCTATTTATTAGTATTCAATATATTGTATATATTATAAAAAAATGAAGGTGCTTAGCTATTTGTGGTAGACTTAGGAGCAAAATATTTGGCGTTGTAGTCTTAGTAGTTTATTTCCCCAACGTTTGTAAACGTCTGAACTACCAATACAAATGCGCAAATAAACAGCAAGAGTAATTTTCATACTACTTATCTTTATTGTAAATATTGACTCATTTTCAACGATATTTCCAGTTAAAACATAATCAGAATGTGATAGATACCAATATGCAATATAGCATAAAAGTCAATTCTATAAACCAGATATAAAGAGAAGAGTTTGGTAGAACCTATCTGCACAAACAGCGTCACTATGACCATATATATATATATATATATATATATATATACATAGATATATACACACACATATATATATATATATATATATATATATATATATATATATATATAGTAGAAATGTTAATTAATAAAAACTGAAGAAAGTGTGCAATACTGTTTTAGAGCAAATATGCGTTTTATTTTTATTACCATATCTTTCTGTTAATCTTCATTATTGCTTAAGCTACCTGACCGTTTTTTTTTGGCCGTCTGTAGTTTCCTCGGGCTTTAACAGGATCCCTACCTTTCTGTGAATATCTAAGGAAGCTACAAATGGCCAAAAGAAAACGGCCGGGTTGCTGAAACAATAATGCAATTTAACAGAAAGAACGGTAATAAAAAATAAAACGTATATATATATATATATATATATATATATATATATAGAGAGAGAGAGAGAGAGAGAGAGATAGAGAGAGAGAGAAAGAAGAGAGAGATAGAGTGATAGAAACAGATAGAGGGAAAGAAAAGGGGTATCCGTGTGACAGTGAATTTTTAAATAAATTCACAAGAAGTATATAGGAATTATGCATGCATAGAATTCTACGTAACCACCTGTAAGAAACTATCTTTAAATAAACTATTAAAATGAATCAGCGATTAACGAGTTCATAAGTGAATACGCAAACGAGTTAAGTTTCTCTACTAACGTTCGTGTTGGTAATTGTTTAAATATAAAAAAATTCTACACTTGCAATATCAATGCCAGAGCGAGTAAAATACACAATTTTTATCATTACCAAGCGTTAAGCCCGAGTTTACTCGGGCTCTATGTACTGTTCATAACTTTATGTTCATATGTATATATAAATTTATAGGTTGACTCATGCCCAGATAACCTACATCTAAAATTTCAAGTATTTAGACGCAAAATTGGCTAAAGAGTTTGGTCGAGTCAACTTTGACCTGTTGGCAGCCAAATTTACGTCCAAAAACTGATTAAAAAGCTTGCTGCATTTCTGAATATCCTTTTTAATTTAAAATGTTTAGGCTTAAAATGGCCTTAACAGTTTGCTAGATCCCGAAACAGGTCAAATCTTTTGAATGTTAACTAATTGGCAGACAAATTTTCGGCTTAAAACTGATTTAATAGCTTGCGCTATATCTGAATACGCTATGTTTATAATTTCAAATGTTTAGACAAAAAATGGCTGATTTATTTGGTAGAGACCGCAGAGATCAATTTCTTTAAAAAACGATATATATATATATATATATATATATATATATATATATATATATATATATATAGAGAGAGAGAGAGAGAGAGAGAGAGAACAGGAGAGAGAGATTGAACCCAATATATAGTAATGATTTAAAAAGTAAACAAAATCGAGTCCAAACGTTTAACATGCGATTTATTTTTCTCTGCAGTTTACGAATGAGCTATGAAGATGTTTTCTGCGCAGCTAAAATGTAAAACATGAACCAATAGCTCCTACGTTATTCATGCATATTCGTAAGGCCCTTATACGCTCTCTACCTGGCAAATTTATTTGTTTTCATTCCACACTCTTATACCGATTGTTCCTGAATAAAACCAAAATATAGTCCACTAAGCAAACTCGTAATATATAATATTCAATAGAGGATTGATTCTGTAATGATACATATGCAATCTTCATCGCTACGAGTTTAATATCAATGTCAGGGAGAGAAAAAAAACCAAAAATGCATTGGTATACTAGCAAAACACCTGGCATTATTAAATATGCTTATTGATGATATTGTGATTAAATCAGTTCTATGGAGCTAAATTCAAATCTACATTATATTTTAATTTCTGTCGTATGAATATTCGCATCATGAGATTTTAATGCATTGCTGTAATATATAAAGCCGTTGTAACTCGAATATTGATATATGTAAAGGCTTTATATAATATTGTGTTACCATCTCTTTCTATTTGTTAAAGCAATCACGCATCATTAATAAAACTTTGACTGTTCAATTCAGTTTAACGACATTATTTAGAGATGGATGTCCTGAGGTATATTCGGGGTCTAACTGTCAGTCGACGTTTGCTAACGTGTTTGCAGGTTTTCGTGAAAAAGCTTTGTTTTCTGCATTTCTTAAGACAAAACGTATAATTTTACCATGTTGACGACATTTTTGTTAGTTAAACAATGACGCAGAAGCGAACGTTTTTACATTTGGAATACTCAGTCACCTCTCAAATGTTATTTAGATTAAACAATTCAATTCATGCTTTCAACATTTTAGTTCTTGAAGCTCATGCAGATCTTGTTTGCCTGGGTCTACAGGAAAACACACTTTTTCCTGGCTATTAATTAATTAGGACTAAAACCAAAATTTTAATCATAACATGATGATTCTATTATTCATTTATTAATATTAACTCTAGTTTTGCGCTATATAAGCAATATGTAATAAAGGTTAGACATTCAGTTTAAAATAACGTTTCCGCATTCTTCATTCTTTTTTTTTTGGCATCAGATATTCTTATCCTGGTAATCAGTCATTGAACACATAAAATACATCATGTTCGTCTAATGTAAGTGTTAGCTGACCCTTTAATCTCAATAAGACATGGTTACCCATTTGATGAGGATTTTACTGGCGATATAAATAAATCGTTCGATATTTTTCTGTAAGCGAATATTAAATCTTTACAACTCATGTATCTTATTTCATTAATATTATTTTTTTATTCACTCTCTATAATACGCTCTCTCTCTCTCTCTCTTAGTCATACTTCTTACTTCGATTTATATCTGGTGAATGTTGTTCAAATTCGATATACGTTTTTTATCTTTAATAAATCATGTTAAGAATTAAATACCGTGTTTATATCCTCATATATCAACACATTGATAAAAAGAGGAAACGCCAATGTGCATGCATATGTATCTATACAAGACTATTAGACTACTGGACGACGGCGGGGATAATATTTCTCATACACGACTAATTTTCTACCAATTTTATTTTAATTTACTAAGACTTAAGTCTAATTAAGCCCAAGATTAAAGACTTAAATCAAAATATAATTAATATCTGTTTAATTTACTGATTCTTCAAAAAATCGAAGCTTCTGGATTTCAGATGAAATCATATGAGATATTTAAATTAATTTATCTTAATTTTTGTATGACTACGGTCATCTTAAAAAGATATAGGATAAATATACAGAATTTATATTCTTCACACTGGAATATATAAAATATTTCTGGGTAAACAGATGTTTCATTTGAACCCACGTCTAGCAAGTTTAATATAAGCAAAAAGATATATACACATTGATTCAGCCTCCAATAAAACAATGTTGTGTTTTTAGTTTGCTCGGAAATAAACTTACCTTTAAGCCTACCTTACTCACCTGGGTGTTCGAAACATGGTTAGTTCGATTGGGTGTTAATACACTTGAAGACTAAATGTTTATAGTGTTATTATTTTGTAAAATATTGTGCTTTTGGTGTACGATATATCTAGAGTCCCTATCAAACAGTTTGGATCACTTGTAGGTTATTGATATTAATATGAAATAATACAATGAATTAAATAATAAAACTATGGATTTTTTTAAACTTTAGATTTGGATCATATTTATTTCAGAATACGCACAAGATATACCAGCTTCTGTTATGTATTAATAGATATGCAAAAAAAAAAGAACGAAATGTGTCCATGAATTGATGTAGCAAGATAAATGGATGTGTCCTCAACAATGTAAATACAAAATGTTTCCATAAATTTAAATAGAAAGAAACAATGAGTTCATTACATAAAAATTGCATTTAAATGTGATTCCAGTCCAAAGAAAAAAGATTCAACTGCTCCATACAACGTGTGCTATATGCGCAGTAAGCCAGGATAGGAAGAAGAAGAACTTAGTTGCTAACAAGAAATTATGGGCATGTAATGAAGATTTGGCTGATATAAACGCCATGGAAAAAAACCCAAGGTTAAAAAGATTTTCATGCAATTGCATGAAAATTATTTAAAAATTAAAATGGTACCGAAAATAAATACGAAACTTTTGGCAGTAAACTAGTATAAACCATATCAGTTGCAATTTTAATTGTGTAGTAAACTCTTAATAGGGCTAGCCGAACAGTCCATTATAGTAAAAACTTAGATGAAATGAATTTGGTGATAAACTATACAAATTATCAATCGTCGATAAGAGGATATGGCATAACATCATATGCACATTACCATTATTAAATGCGTTACATATTTCTGAACTGGAAGAACATAGGAAAAGTATAAAATCTCCACTCATCAGTTTGTACTGAGTTTTAGAAAACCAATCAGTACTATAAATACATAAGAATAGTGTTATAGATTATCGCTAAATTGATGTTAAAATGTTAAATAATTACGAATATGCAACTGAGCTGAAAGAAGACGTATATTTTACGATCCACGTACCTATTGCTGTATGTCTTTTGTTCGGTGCCACTGTCATACTTCTTTAACTTTTTAGTGTTTTTACAAAATTTATTCATTTCTTTATAAACTTGTAACTGTATGGGAGAACAAAAACACACGAACACATGCATGCATGCACACACACACGCATATATATATATATATATATATATATATATATATATATATATATGTATGTGTGTGTATAGGGTGACCCAAAAACAACGTGATATAAGGGCAATCGTTAAATAAATAATGGTATTTATTTAACGATTGCCCTTATTTTAGAGGACATGGCAGAATCAACGACCGTGAGTACACCAACACCCTTGTGGGAGCTGGGACAAAGAATTCACTGTTAAATTTCGTTCAGACAAGACACTAAAAATAGGTCCAAATTTGAGTTGGGAACCCATTTTGTGGGGTCACCCTGTATATATATATATATATATATATATATATATATATATATATATATATATATATATATATATATATATATAATTCCACAGCCAAACAACGCCGCAGCCCGCAAGAGCCATGACCGTCAAAGAACCGGAACTCCAAGATTCGAGTTTCGCCCTTATTTGGGCTCATCAGTTAGACACATCCGAACTCAGGATTCGAAACCCGAGCCTCTTGCATGCAAGGCAAATACTCTACCAACTGAGCAAACGCCCTGCCCACAATAATTTCTATTAACCAACACAGATCAAGCAAACTGCGCCGAAATCAGACTGTGAAATGAAACTACTTCGTCTCGACAAGGGACGAGGTCATCCAACCAGCTAATAACCCCAAGCTGATGTCTCACAAGTATGAGTTTTTACTCGAAAAGACGATGCCATCCAGCAATGCTAACCAAGCGAGCAACTTATGATAGGATTTTCAAAATGTGAGAGATTGTATATAATATATTCCACAGCCAAACAACGTGTTAGTTAATAGAAATTCAACTTTCACAGAGAAGATTTCGCCATTTCTGCGTATTGAGGGGGCTAGCAATTTTTCAGCTTCGCGTAAAAAATTATTTTGGCAGCCTACAATCTTTCATTCGAACCAAGTGGTTCACCCCACGCATGTGCCCTCTGATTACAAGTAACAACACTAGAGCCACATACTCCCACAAGGACTTCAGTATCGGGTACTTGTGCTTGCCACTTAATGTTTAAGATACGTCTCAAGCATTATTGGTGAAATCGTTCAAGCGATTTAATGTGCCTTTGATGCAATGTCAATGTTTCCGATGGATACAACATTGTGGTTAGCACACAGGTCTTGTAAACGCAGATCTTAGTCTTGTTTGTGATGCCACCATCCGACCACACTCTCTTGTCCAACCTTCCAAAAGCTACAGATTCCTTCTGAATTCGCCTGCGGATTTCAGTGTTGAGACAGCAACTCCTCGACAGAAAACGACCAAGGTACACAAATGAGTAAACCACTCCCAGTCTAGCGCCACAGACCACGATGTTCGTCTCCACGTATGACTGGCCCGGTGCAGGAGTGACCAAAGGCAGTGCAGGAGTCAGCAAAGCTATCCCTTATATGCTGCATATCAGTCTCAGTGTGCAACAAAAAAAAAAGCATCGTTTGCATACAGTAACTCCTTGACCGAGACATGCTACAACTTGGTTCTGGAATTAAATCTACTAAGATTAAAAATGCGACATGTGATTCGAAACTTTAACATGCCACCTCTATCACAATCTCGAAATGCATGAGGAGTAGGAGCAGGAATATCACCTTGTTTGACACCATTGTCAACTGGGATTTATCAGACAATTTTTCGTTAAACAAGACTCGAGCTTTCATGTCTCTGTCCAGTTCTGACACCCTACTTTCTCTAGGATTAACAAGAGAGAATCCCTGTTAACGGTGTCAAATGTTTTGGTTAGATCCAAAAACATTTGATACAGTGGTATCTGTTTTTCAATGCATTTCTACTGGACGTTCCGGGTTGAAAAAAATCATATCCATAGGTCCTCTGCCAGACCTAAAGCCTCTTTGTGACTCTGGAATAGCATTAGGACAAACATCTCCAGTAACCTGGTTAATAGAAGTCGTGCGCGAACTTTCACAACAGCTTCCAAAAGCATAATCCCACGGTAATGGTCAAAAACATTCTTCTGTCTCTTTCCTTTAAACAGGATCAGCAAAGCATCATCAATCCAATCCTGTGGAACAGGAGCATCTTCCCAGATTTCCTCAACAATCTAAGGATAGCATTAGCAATATTAACACCTCCAATCTTAAGGAGCTCCACCAGAACATCATCCAAACCAGGTACGTTGCCACTGCTGATTTGTGTGATAGCCAACTACACCGCAGCCAGATAAGGCAAAACGATCGATTCTGAATATAATATCACATTCTGGTAGGCTGTCAGTTGCACGAGAA